>NW_020664561.1:11486459-11589599 GCF_002925995.2 Terrapene triunguis | reverse complement strand
CCCCTGCCTGCACCTTGCACCCCTCTTGCACCCCAACCCCCTGCCCTGAGCCCCCTGCTGCACCCCGCACCCCTCCTGCACCCCAATCCCCTGCCCTCAGCCCCCTCATACACCCCGCACTCCTCCTCTGCCCCAATGCCTTGCCCTAAGCCCCTTCCTGCACACCGCACCCCCTCCCACACCCCGCACTCCCTCCCGCACCCCAACCCCCTGCCCCGGCCCTGCATACAATTTCCCCACCCAGATGTGGCCCTCGGCCCAAAAAGTTTGCCCACCCCTGTTCTAATCAGATATTGTAGGAAGGTATGGTCTATAGGTGACAACGCAAGACGACCATTAGCATTGCTTTCTTTCCAGGTCTTCTCTAATGTGTTTAATACACAATTTCACTGAGCCCAAATGACACATGCAAAGTAGATGTTCCCTGTATAGCCTATTACAGTGCCTACTTCTATTAAGTTGTATCCATAGAGATGACACAGACTGACTGAAGGACAGGATAGTGCTCACTTGCAGGTCCTGGATTATTCTGTTGGTGTGAGTATCAGGAAAGTGCATTTACTGTTAAATTTTGGCTGGCAGTGTCGGGAGATGCACTATAATACATACATGTTTTCTCTCTGTAGCCTTCAGAGACTTTGCAGCATAGTAAAAAAGCTGGGTTCCACACAGTGCTGCCCAGTATTTTGTCCAAGATGCTACCTACAGAGAAAGAGAGAGAACAGATTAATGAAACAGAATATTTTATGCTGTCTTGTTAAAAATGCATGTATGTTTACCTCATCATCCCATAAATTTCCCTAGGGCAGCAACTGCCCAGGACCTAGCCCAGCCAAAAAGAGCTGCCTTTTCAC
Organism: Terrapene triunguis; assembly: GCF_002925995.2. Lineage (NCBI taxonomy): Eukaryota > Metazoa > Chordata > Testudines > Emydidae > Terrapene > Terrapene triunguis. The sequence continues at coordinate 11,588,745 of NW_020664561.1, read as the reverse complement.
TGATGCTATTTCTAGTTAGATTAAGAATACATGTCCAGGAACACAGTATGAATCAAGAAAGTAGTGCACAGAGGTCTTGATCAAACCTTAATGATCCAGGTATCAAACAAGGTAATACTTCTAATAATAATAATTAATGGAGATATCCTATCTCCTAGAACTGAAAGGGACCTTGAAAGGTCATCAAGTCCAGCCCCCTGTCTTCACTAGCAGGACCAAGTACTGATTTTGCCCCAGACCCCTAGGTGGCCCCCTCAAGGATTGAACTCACAACCCTGGGTTTAGCAGGCCAATGCTCAAACCACTGAGCTATCCCTCCCCCCTTATTTCCTCTACTTTACCAAGACTTTTTATTCAATACTGCACTGACTTTGGGTACAGAAATACCTTTTCTTTTTAATGATATATTTGCCATCAAGGGGCAGCATCAAGAATTAGAACATTGACTTGTTTGGAAATTACTGATTTATCACAAAATATTTGTAATAACAACTATTAAGACCCATTTTAGCTGCTGTCATTTCAGCACTCATCCTCCATTGAGCAGGGTAGAAAAAATAGTTACCGACTTCTTGTAACTGCTGTTCTTTGAGATGTGTTGCTCATGTCCATTCCATTCAAGGTGTATGTGCGCAGTCGTCAGAGATTTTTGCCTTAGCGGTATCCGTAGGGTCGGCATTGGTGCCCTCTGGAGTGCCGAGCTCATGCGTCGGTATATTAGGCACCACTGGCCCTACGCCCTCTCAGTTCCTTCTTGCCAACCACTCAAACAGAGGGGCAGGAGGTCAGGTAATGGAATGGACAAGAGCAACACATCTCGAAGAAAGGTAGGTAACCATTTTTTCTTCGAGTGCTTGCTCATGTCGATTCCATTCTATGTAACTCACAAGCAGTATTCCTGAAAGTGGGCTTGGAGTTCATGGTTATGCATGTGTGTGTGGGGGCGGGTAGGGGGCGGCAGCACGTGGTTCCATGCATTGCCCCTCTCTGCGAGCACTGCAGTGGAAGCTGTGGGGGCAGTGCTTGCAGGCAAGAGCAGCGCGTGAAGGGAGACTCCTGCCCTCCACGACCCTAGGGCCGCACTGGCCACTTCTGGAAGCGGCGTGGGGCCGTGGCAGGCAGGGAGCTTGTCTTAGTAGCAGCCCCGCTGGAGATCGCGATCAACTGGGAGATCCTCTAGGATCGACCAGTCGATCGCGATTGACCAGTTGGTGACCACTGGTCTAGATCGTGTCTGTTGGGGATGTAGACCAATGCCAACCATGCTTGCAATGGCTGGAGATGGAGCTGGGCATGATGGACCACGTACGTACACGCTGCCATGTGGCCTAACAACCGCAGGCAGGTGCAAGCGGCGGTGAGCGGGTGGGTCCTTTACATGAGAAATTAAGTCCAACATGGCTTGGAAATGGGTGTCTGGAAGGAAAGCTCTGGCTCGCATAGAGTTGAGGACCGCCCCTGTGAACTCTATCTGTTGTACAGGTCTTAGGGTTGATTTCTTTTTGCTTATCAGGAGGCCCAGGTCGTGGCAGATGGAATGTACCAGATCGAGGCTCCTTTGCACCTGTTCCCGAGATGTGCCCTTGATGAGCCAATCGTCGAGATACAGATAGACCTTGACGCCTCAGGTAAGCGGCCACTGGTGCCATGCATTTTGTGAACACTTGCGGGGCCGAGGAGAGACGAAATGGCAGTGCTGTGAATTGGAAATGGTGCCAGCCCACCATAAAGCAGAGGAATCGTCTGTACCCTTAGAAGATGGAGATATGAAAATAAGCATTCTTCAAGTCAAGGGCAACGTACCAGTCTCCTGGATTCAGGGAGGGGATGATGGAGGCTAGGGAGACCATGCGAAACTTCACCTTCTTGAGAGACTTGTTGAAGTGCCGCAGGTCCAGAATGGGTCTTAGGCCCCCTTTTGCTTTCGGGATTAGGAAATAACGGGAGTAGAACCTTTTTCCTCTCATTTCCCGAGGGACCTCTTCCACTGTTCCCATCTGCAGGAGGTTCTCAACCTCTTGAACGAGGAGTTGCTAATGAGAAGGGTCCCTGAAGAGGGACAGGGAAGGGGGGTGGGAAAGGGGCGGCTAAGAATTGTAGAGTGTAGCCCAGGGATATAATTTCAAGCACCCAGCGCGCCCAAGTCACCTGCGACCAGGCTGAACAGTAGGGACATAGGTGGTTAAGGAAAGAATGAGGCAGATCCAGGAAGAGGACTGGGGTGTTGCTCTTGAGCGCACCCTCAAAATGATCACTTCTGGCTCCCCACGATGTTTCGCCAGGCTGGGCTGCGCAGGTGACAGGAAGAGGAAAGGCAGCGACGACAAAAACTCATGTCTCTGTCCCTTCTCCTTGCAGATCCCTGACGAGGCTGCCAAGACCTTGGAGGCGGGGGTGGCTGGAACTGCTTCCTCACCGACTGCGGTGTACGAAGACCCAGCAAGCAGAGGGTTGTCCGAGTGTCTTTCAGTCCATGCAGCCTCGCATCCATTTGTTCTGCAAAGAGTCCATTCCCATCAAACAGGAGGTCCTGCATGGAGGACTGCATCTCCTGGGACAGGCCCGCGGTCTGAAGCCAGGAACTGTGCCTCATGACCACTGCCGATGCGACCACCCTGGCAGCCGAATCAGCCGCGTCCCAGGCCATTTGGAGGGAGCATCTAGCCACTGCTGTACTTGCCTGTAGCGGGATGGTCACCCCACTCCTGCCCAGAGGGGTTAAAACCAGCCCTGGGAGAGGGCTAGGGCAGGGGAAAAGCTGGGCTGATTGGGGGAAGCAGCCTCAGCTGGGGGCCACGCCCCAATCAGGGTCCAGCTGGCCCTATAAAGGCCAGTGAAGCCAGGAGCAGGCACAGTCTCTCTCTGGCTGTAGAGGGAGACAGGCCTGGCTGTAGAGGGAGCTAGATAAGGTACCTGAGCTGGAGCAGGGCTGGGGGAAGGTCCAGGGAGCTGGGGAGCTCCGGCCTGGAAACCCCCAGGCTGCGGCCTAGTATAAGGCCAAATAGGTACTGGGGTTGTACGGGACAGAACCAAGGCTAGGCCGAGACAGCAGGTCCAAACCCCTCCTTGCCTGTGATCAGTGGCTTATACTGCAGTCTGCCCCAGGGAGAGGAGGCTAGTTGGTGACTGGCAGTAGCCTACGACTGAGGCGAGGTGGGGATGGGGGTGGGGGCTCCTTGGGGAGGGGAGACCCAGTGAGACTGCGGGGTACTGCAGGGGGCAGCACCCCAGTCTGAAAGGGGCACCAGGGTCCAAGAGGGACTTGGGACCCAGCGGGAAGCAGGACACCGGCCTGCAGAGGGCACTCCAGAGTCGAAGAGCTAATTCCTAGGACGACCGACAGGAGGTGCTGCAGGGCTGAGTCGTCGCCCTGTTACACTGCCTCAATTAGGGCCCTGAATTCTTGGGCCAAGTCCTGGGGCAGGGAATCCTCGAATTTATGGAGGGAATCCCAAAAGTTTAAGTTATATCTCCCCAAAAGAACCTGGTGGTCTGCTACCCTGAACTGACGCTGGCTGTTGAATACATTTTTCTTTCAAAAAGTTCCAGCCTCTTGGCTTCTTTATTTTTGGGAGTAGAACTGGGTTGCCCGTCTGTCTTTCTCATTGGCCACAGAGACAATCAGTGACCCCGAAGGTGGGTGGGTATACAGGTATTCGAACACTTTAGGTGGGATGAAATACTTCTTTTCAGCCCTCTTGGAAGTGGGCGGGATGGAAAACGGGGTTTGCCAGAGGGCTTTAGTTATTTTTAAGACCCCATCGTGCACCGGTAGCACGACATGTCAGGGGGTTGATGCCAAGAGCATAGTAAATAAGGTGTCCAAATGCTCCACCATCTCCTCCACCTCCAGGCCCGAGTTCATGGCCATCCTTCGAAGCAGGGCCTGGTGGCGCCTTAAAATTGTCCAGTGGGCTGGCAGGAGAGAGCCCCGCAACACCCTCATCTGGAGACGGGGAGGGTGTAGGACATCATCCCCCATGGGGGAAGAGACTTTAGGAGTGGGCATTCGCTCCTCCCCCCGGCATCCGATTCTGCTTCACGCACTGAGCCCGGTGCCACCAGTTGCTTTTCCAAAGTGGCAACCGATGAGTGGTGTGAAAAGGGCATTGGCATAACCAGCATGCACCATGCATTCCAGTAGGGCCACTGTGCCAGCCACTGGTCCTGCTGCCAGGAAGGCATCGCGGAGGTTGACACAGCCTCAGGTGCCCACTCGTGCTGGTGCTCCCTCAGTGCGGGGCTCAACTCCCTTTCAGAGCCCTTCAGTGATCATGGTGGGGCTGTCAACGCCTGAGTTTGACGGCTAACCATCACCGTAGGCAGATTGGTGTCGGGAGCGAGGAGACTGGTACCGCATCGGAGATCATTCCCGTGGTCTAGGTGATGGGGATCTATGCCGTGGAGACTACTGGTGGGAGGACAACCAGTGCCGGCCATACTATGACCAACATCTCCCTCTGGATGATCCGTGTCAAGTAGGCGGAGACCACAAGTGCGGTGCCAGCAACCTAGGACATCTAACCGGCAACCTGGACTGTGGAGACGGAGAGTGCTGCCTCAGCTTCAGGAATCAGCGTGTTCGCTTGCCCTCTGGGGTGTGTGGGTGGGTGGGCGGGCGGTTTACGGCTGGCTTGCCCTCATAGGGAGCCTTTGCTGGGTCCAGCATTGTGCGCAGTGCCAGTGGCACTGGAAGAGTCCTTTGCTCTCTGGACTCTGGTAGGGCCTGGGAAGACAACAGCCCTGCCATGAGTTAGGGTCCCCTACCACTCTTGAGAGTCGGTGGTGGATCCCTTGGAGGGGGCGGGGGGAAAGAGGGCTAGGGGTCTGATCAGGGAGGCACACCCATGTAGCTCCGGGGTGGGCAGGCAGCCCAAACTGGATCCTTTACCCGTTGGCCTTTATTGCTTGGTGCTGGGGAGTCACATTTTTTCAATTTCTTCTTGGGCACTGGCAAAGGGGAGCATTGCTGGGCAAAGCCCAGTGTTGGGGGTGCACTACGCACAAGGCCGAAGTGCTGGGAGGGCTCCAACGCCGGATGGAGAGCAGCCTCCACGAGGAGGGCCCTCAAACGGATGTCGTGCTCCTTTTGTGTTCTCGGACTAAAGTTCTTACAGACGCGACATTTGTCCTTCACATGTGATTCCCCCAAGCACTTTAGGCAGCTGATATGGGAGTCACTAACAGGCATAGGCCTGTACAGGCAGAACAGGGCTTAAAACCCGGAAACCGGGGCATACCCCACCTGGGGCAAAGTCCCCACCGGGACTCTAACTTACTAACTACACTACTTTACTACTACTTATTAACTAACTACTGTAAACAAACTATTTACAAGACACTAAAAGTTTGAAGGAAGGAGAGAACTGCTAACCAACTTGCTAGGCAAGGAGAAAAAGTCGCACCGACCAACCATCATGGGCGGTAAGAAGCAACTGAGAGGGCATAGGGCTGGCGATACCTTATATACCGACACATGAGTGTGGCACTCCACAGCTGACCCTATAGATACCGCTAAGGCAAAAATCTCCAACTGTGCACGTGGGCGCGCGCGCACACACCTAGAATGGAACTGACATGAGCAAGCACTCGAAGAACATGCTTTCTGTTCCAAAGTCACCATTAATCAGGTGATGCTTATATAGTGGTATAACTGTCTTCCTCTCAATGGATTCAAAGTCTATCACAACGTGACCATCTCTATCAACTAGTGTAGTGGGAACTATAACATTGCTTCTAACCACAGACAGCAAGCCAACTGAGTTACAATAATAGGCATTTGTGATGGCTTATAAAAAGCTACACTGATTATTTTTGATGTGCTGCTCTTTGTCAGCAAATTGTCAGTTGAAATTACCATGTTTAAATAAAAAGAAATTTCCAGACCAGCTGCTGATAGAAGCAATATTAACAAAAAGCAATGTTATTTACTGTATGATATCAGCATTATAACACCTTGATGCCAGGCATCATAAATGTCTAATTATTAAAGCACAGAGATGCTTTTCTTCTTCTTGTGGAACTATACATCAAGATGATTAAAAAAAAGTGCTGCAAACATTTACTCTTTAATTTGCATACACTCATACTATATTTCAATAATTAATACATAATGACTCTTAAATGGTCAATTATCTTATTTCTCTAAATTTACTATGTACTAAAATATTGTAATATATGAAATATTTATGCAGAATACACTATTATTTGTTGACAAATCCCAGCAGTTTTAAAAGACTCATTATGATGCTCTGCACACACTCGTTAATATCAATAGATTTAGCAAACAAGGATATTTTGGTATTTTTAATATATAAAATGAATAAACTCAGAGCAAATAAAGTTAAAGTATTTACATTACAATATCATTTGCAATACTTTTAATTAGTTGAACACATGCATAAATTAATATATTAGAACAAGGACATTTATGATAGACTGGGCTTGCAAATAAATGAGAAGTATAGAAATAGATATGATATTTGTGCTTGTGATATCCAAGAATCACATTTATAGACAAAATATGTCAAATATGTCAAAATACAGAAATAATCTATAAGGGATAGATTCTCAGCTGGTATACATTGGGATAGCTCCCTCAGTCAATGGAACTATGCCAATTTACATCATCAAAGATCTAGCAATAAATGAGTGGGAATAATGACATTTTGTACTCCAGGTTGCTTAGTCTGTTCACTCTTCGGATCAGTTCAACAATTAGGGAGGGAAAGGGAAACAAATGGTTAGCACTTCCATACTCCAGTTGGATATGAATGGCCGCAAAATTGACATTCTAGTTACTAAAAGGAAATATAAAGACACCTTCCAGCAACAGAACATTTTTTGGGAGACGAAGTTTGAAAAACCTACTTGGATTAAGGAGAAAAATATGTAGGTCTAAAAATGTAAATAAAATCCAAGGAATTTTGTGGTGTAAATCTACAATAATCTGATAGATACGTTACTTCTGGAGAAATACTTATTTGCTAAATCAAGAAAAATTAAGGTCCTAGATGTTGCAATTGTATCTGCACAGGCTGGCAGTTGAATCAATGGCACAGACACAAGGGTCCATCCACATGGATTCAACTGAAGCATGGGTTCCCTGTATTGTACCTTATCGTGCAGTATTCCAAGTGCTTTGGCTTGGGGGTGTCTGGCAGTTATAAATATAATTATTACACACATAAATATCATTAACGGTGTGTTACCATTATAGTTTAAAGCAAAGAAGTTCAGAGAAGGATGCCATTTCCTCCTTAATATATCCAGTTTTATTTAATTCAGGCATTGTAGAGGTGTCTCAACAATGTATGAAGTTATAGACTGTGTATGCAAGGAGGAGGCAATAAAACTGTACAGGCTGTAAATGTGAATTCTCTTGAGTCTATAGATATATCAACACTAATATTTTAACAATATTTCTATTTAATATCAATAGTTGCCAGGCTCTTGCCCTCTAAAGGTATTTTGATTTTTTTTCTTTTAGCAGTGGATATGGATAGATAGTAAGTTATACTATGGTAAGTTAAATGTATTTATAAGTTATACCGTTTATGCAAGTGGAAAAATGTTAATTTAGGATTAATGGAATACTTTTGAAGGAACAAAGAAGATCAACTTCCATAACTGTAATTCCTTGATTTAGACAAATCACATGAATTCCAAAAAAATCAAATCTAGGAGCAGGAGCCTTTGTAAGTGACAAATATATAAGGTACCAAATACTGAAGTCTTTACTCACTTTTTAGTCAGTTCCTACTTGATCATAATTCCTACTGATTTTAGCAAGAGTTCTGTTTCAGTAAGGACTGAGTAAAAAGTGAGCAAAGGCTTCCAGATTTTAACCAAGTAGCTTTGTTCTGTTTTAAAGATATCATTTTAAAATAGAGAAAGAGGAAAAATGGTTTAGCATATATTTGAAGTCTTACGGTAGGCTTTTTGCCTTCCTTCAATAAAGTCTTCCTCCTGAGAACACCTTGAATAGTAACTGCTCCTGGATACAAATGAACAGCCAAATCTTCAGATTCTGCAGAACTACAAGAAGCATGTGAGAAAATAGTATGAAAAATATATAAATATCCTTTACCCAAAGCAGTACTCCAATCATTACCCAAACATAATGTAAACATCTGTACTTTAATTTAGAAATGCTGACATTTTATTTATTAGACTTCATCATGGAAAAAGACTTTGGTGGCTATGAGGGATTGCTCTTGAGGAATTTACAGTCACAAGCAAAAGTAAATGATTACTCAGGCTATGGCTACATTAGAGAGCTTATAATGGTACAGCTACATCAGTATAGCTGCGCCACTGTAAGCTCTAGTGTAGCCACTCTAAGCTGACAGAACAGCATTCTCCCATCAACTTAATTAATCTCCTAATGAGGGCGGTAGCTATATTGATGGGAGAAACTCTCCTGCCGATATAGTGCTGTCCACACCAGCTCCAAGCTCAGTGTAATTTATGTCACTGAGGGGGGGGGGGGGGGCTTATTCACACCCCTGAGTGACATAAGGGGTAGAGTAGACATAACCTGTGACTCAGATTTTACAGTCAGAAGGGACCATCATGATAATCTAGTCTGACTCCTGCACACTGCAGGCCACAGAACCTCACCCACCCACTCCTGTAATAGACCCCTAAGCTCTAGCTGAGTTAATTAAGTTCTTAAATCATGTTTTAAAGACTTCAAGTTACAGAGAATCCACCATTTACTCTAGTTTAAACCTGCAAGTGACCCATCGCCATGCTGCAGAGGAATAACAAATTTATGAGGCCAGAAGGTGGTTCATGATTTTAAAATGCACTTCCCAAAGCTTAGGATACAGTTATATTTCAACTATAACTAATTCTAATTGGTAAATAATTATAGATTTGTCATTACTCCATGAACAAGTAATGTTGTATCACTGTTGCAATATTTTATTAGAATCTTTTCCTAAGTCCTAGTGGGAAAAACTGGATTTTTTATTAAAATCATTTGAGTCAGTCAAATTACAAAAAATAAAATAAAAAATCCACAGCAAAAGCTCAACAAAACATGCACAATAATTATAAGATATTTGAGAGCAGTAAAGGACATCAATAATAGACAGCCGAAAACCTGGCCCACAGCAGTAAATTGTGTGTGTTATAATGCAGTTGGTGTGCTATTAATTCCCTATCAATCTAAATGGTGCCCAAAAAGAATATGCCAAAAACAGATGCCTGGTATGGTGAAAAGGAAACCAAAACTTTATTAAAAGTGAGCAACTGACTGGCTTACAAATTATTTTAAAACAGGAAAGATTCTTATTTTCACAACAGGGATAATTTCAGTTTATATCAACCAGTTTACATAATTAAATTGGTGTATTTATCAGCTCTCTAAAAATATGCTGAGAAACTACAGATTTTTGACATGTCTGTTGAAGTAAACCAGAATTAATCCATTAACCCATCACAACAGTTATGCATATGCAAAATAACTCAGAAATCTGGCAAACATTTTCACTACACCTACTAATTGACAGTGATATACTGACAAATTCAGACACGGATATGAACATGAATTTAACTCAATTACACGCAACGCTTGCTACTCATTAGTACATAAGAGTTATTCCCTTCTCTTTTACAACTCCAGTACCACACTGCTGCAGACAGAGTTGTAATTTAATTAGACAGAATGAAAAGCTGAGTGAGCATGCAGTTTTATATATAGTGCTATTTAGAATGAGTCTGGCCACACAGAGGGCCAATTTTAATTCATGACTTCCATTTTATCCAAGTCAGCCATTTTTTAAAGGCAAGTTCAATGAAGAATTATTAACAAAGAAAACACCTTGGACACAGTCTCAAGCACAAGTAGTACGTTTTGTTGCCAACATGGTTTCTACCACCACCACATAGTGTTACACTGTTAAAAAGCTACCTATAGTAAAGCATCTTTAAGTCTTGATGTAGAGATACAATATTTAGAAACTGGATAGGCAGAACAGAATGAGCCAGAGCCTGTATGATGAAATAGATCAAATCACAGAAGAGAAAATTTCTGTTTTAAGGATAAGTCACTACTGTAATTTTGCCTTGAAAATTAGAAAGATCAGAAATGTCAGAAGACACCCACTTAATTATCAAGCCAGTCACCAACACCAGAGGAAAAATCTGTGACCCCTGGATGCAGGGGATTATTGTACCTGCTGGCCTTCATGTGGCCTCGATAGCCATTTCGTGCCACTCTTGTCACCGGACCGAGAGAATGGTATAATCTGTTCCTGTTGGATTCCATTATAAATTGTATATATTACATATACTTTTATCCACAAAAGCAGCATAACTTGCTAGAACAGTGTAATAAAGTCTCTTGTGCCACATAACTACCACTCCTACAATAAGCAGTAGTGGATGATTTCATTAGAAAAAAACATGCAGTTGTAGATTTCAAAATCTACATTTCTTATTTGAACAGATGTTCTTGATGTCAGTGCTCATAACACTGGGGTATTTTTATTGTCATCTCAATTAATGGGTTTTGAGAACAGAAAAGCTTCTTTTAACTCACAAAATAAAAATGAAAATACTATAAGGAACTAGGTTGCAAACTGCTGCCTTTAATGCTGACTATAGATACTGCTACAGACTCTGTGACAAGAAGCAAAGGGCAATAAGGCCCCTAAACTTAGAAATAGGCACACAAGCATCAGTAGTTAGAGGAATACAAAGACTTCTTAACTCAATCCTGAGTATTGGCACCATTTCCAAATCAACCACTGAAGTCAACTTACAAAGAAAATCACATACACTCTGCTATGAGACAATATCTATTTAAAATGCTATACATTAAAAAAAAACAGATACTTCACTTGGATACACCTTTATTGGCAAAATCTTGTTAGTGAATGATATTTGTGGCTTAATATATTATGGTTCCAAGGTCAAATGTAAATTATTTAAGCTCTAAGAGACAGCAAACCTGTAATATCTCAATGATTCAGTTTAAAGGGAGTATAAACGTAACATAGGAAGTTTTAAATTTTTGAGCCCTTCACTACTGCTGTTTTCAGTACTGCTACCCAATTTCAGCACTTATTTTCTAAACTTATCTTCTGAATATTATTCTGTGCCTGATTCAAAGCTGGTTATATAGGGTCAGATCCATAGCTAGTGTAAATTGATGTAGCTCCACTGAAGTCAGTGATGATATGTTGATTAATTAATAGCAGTACTGAAGAAAACACAGTAATATCAAAAAGGTTAAACAAAATATAAAGTTTACACTCCCTTACCAACTCAAATAATTTCATATGCTGTAATAAGAAACCTCACCATAGATGTACTATAAATATAGATTTCCACCCTATTCTCCCTCCCAAGGAAACTGTGTTCTAAATAATTAATCTCTGCCCTTCAGCAACCTAGGTATCTTTGAATTTGCAAAATTTGATAAGGTCAGATTTTTCTTTTTAATTTCTAAAAAACCCTAATGATTTAGACAGCTAAACTTTTATGCTTACAATTTTTAAAAATTAAATACAACTGTTGCATCAACAACATATATAGATGAGAGATTTATGACTTGCATCCATCTTCCATGTAAATGATGGATATAAGCTTTGTTCTAATCTTTTAATTTGTCTTTGCATAACAAGGAATCGATCAATCTGGATAAAAACTATATTTGGTAACTATGCCCACCAGCACTTGAGATGACAGACCACTGGTCTATCTACATGCTGGGGTACAACCACCCAGAGGAGGGAACACGCTGACAAAATTTTGCTGACAGTATGATTGAGGAGAAATGGTGATTAGATCTGGTTTATATCTTAGCCAAAACTGAACAGAATTTCAAGCGACACAGAAAAGGCACTTCTCTAGCCTGAAGGCTTTCTCCCTGATGAACTTCAAAAGCCTGCTTCAAACAAGAGGAGTGGTAGAGCTTCTAAAAAAAAAAAAAATCACCAGAACTTTTTATAATGGAAAGCCTTAGGCAACCTAAATATAGCTATCACTATGAGGGAGAGAAAATCCAGACTGACCAATTCCCTGCCATAAAACAACAAATTGTAGGTAAGGACAAAATTGTCTCATTTTCATACACAAGTAATCCATCAGTCTGGAAATGGAATATTAGGAATTAGAAAGCAGTCAGGAACTCAGAAGAGGGAGGGAGAGAAAGTCAAACAGAGATCAAGCGAGGATGGCAATCTGCAAGATACTACAACCAAAGCGAGCAGCTGAAGATGAAGAACACATTCAACCGTGTTTTATAAATGAGTGAAAAGATGCCAGGTTGTCATTTTGCAGTGTTTCCCATAAGAAGCTGTATTTCCCTCTATCCATGAAATAGAGATTTTATAGAATTAGTTCAAACTAAATAGGGGAGTTTCATCTGCTCATCTATACAATTTTACAAGTCCTGCTTAGACTTATTGAAAGATTGTGGCTTTTGATCTTGCTCTGCCTGAGTAGAATAATATCTTGGCAGACATCCAGACAATGCCACTTTATTTCATTAGGATGGGAAGTATTGGGGGAAATAAAGGGAGTGAAATATACCAATTTAAGTGGTAAGGAGAAACAACCTTGAGTAAAAATCAAGATTATAGAATCATAGAATATCAGAGTTGGAAGGGACCTCAGGAGGTCATCTAGTCCAACCCCCTGCTCAAAGCAGGACCAATTCCCAACTAAATCATCCCAGCCAGGGCTTTGTCAAGCCGGGCCTTAAAAACCTCCAAGGAAGGAGATTCCACCACCTCCCTAGGTAAAGCATTCCAGTGCTTCACCACCCTCCTAGTGGTATAGTGTTTCCTAATATCCAACCTAGACCTCCCCCACTGCAACTTGAGACCATTGCTCCTTGTTCTGTCATCTGCCACCACTGAGAACAGCCGAGCTCCATCCTCTTTGGAACCCCCCCTCAGGTAGTTGAAAGCAGCTATCAAATCCACCCTCATTCTTCTCTTCTGGAGACTAAACAATCCCAGTTCCCTCAGCCTCTCCTCATAAGTCATGTGCTCCAGACCCCTAATCATTTTTGTTGCCCTCCGCTGGACTCTTTCCAATATTTCCACATCCTTCTTGTAGTGTGGGGCCCAAAACAAAATAAACAAAATAAACAAAAAAAAGTTATTAATGCCAAGGCATTGAATTCACTGGCCCTCCTTGAAGAAGTAATGACAACAATGTAATGACAACTGACAAGAAAAGACAACAAAGTCATAGCCATTAGTTCAAAGGGCTGTTGCATCAATTGTCCCTGTACTAAGTTGAGCTCCCAGCTGGCTGCAGGAGCTTTAATTGAAAGATGTAATTCTGATCATGTTTTAGTTACTCCTGAGGGCATTCTGTGCCAAAAAATTAAAAATTCTGCACCAAAAATAAAAATTCTGCACACAATATTTTAAAATTCTGCAAATTTTATTTGTCAAATAAATGTGGAGGCTCCAGCATGGCACTGGGGAGCACAGGACACTGGCTGCACAGAGGTGGGAGATCACTGTCCAGCCCCCCCATTCCTCCACACATGGACTCAGCGGTGAGGCTGAACTCAATCATGACACAGTGCAAGGTCCGGGCCTGCCCCAGAAACACCCCAGGGCCCTGACCCTCCATGCCAGGTACACCAGGTGTGGGCAGGCAGGCTCAGCAAGGCAGGATCCAAGTGTGGAAGGGCTTAGTTTGGGGGGACAGGTGTGGGGCAATCTGTGTGCGGGCAGCTCAGCAGAGGATCCGGATGCACAGGGGATTGTTGGGGGGTTCTGGGTGCAATGGTAATGGAAGTCTGCAGGGGAGTCCAGGTGAAAGTGGTTGGGACTCAGTCGGGGACGGGGAAGTGGGGGGTTCGTCTGAGTGTGGTGGGGATAGAGCTCAGCAGGGAGGGCTGGATGTGGGGAGGGCTGGGGGGGCAGATGCTGAGAGAGTGGGGCTCAGTGGTGTGGGGATCCAGGCGCAGATGGTTGGGGCTTGGTGGGGTGGAGATCCGGGTGCAGGTGGCTCGTTGGGGTGGTCCAGGTGTAGGGGGAGTGGGGCTCATTGAGGGGGGTGTTCTGAGTGCAGAGGGGTGAGACTTGATGAGAGAGTCTGAGTATGAGGGGGGGTCTGGATGCATGGGAGTTGGGCAGATGTGGGAGGAGCTCCCTGTACAGGGATCCTTGCCCCTGCAGCTGAGGAGTGATGGGTGCAGGAAACGGGGGGAGGGAGTTTGCAGAGTTTCCTTTAGCTGGGGGAGAAATCTGGGGGTGGATCTGACCCAGCCCCAGATGCCGTGCAGGGGAAAAGGAAGTCCCATCCTTCACAGCCCAGCTGGGACTAGCAACTGAGCCTGGAGCAGGGTAGGAGCCACCAGCCATGTCTTCCCCAGTCCCACCCCCGCCGGAGGGTCATACTGCTGGAGGGTTGCATGACCGCTCTCATCTTCCTTTTGCTTCCCTGTCAGAAAGTCATTTTTCTGCGGGGAAGCAAAAAAATCTGAAGGGGACATAAATTCTGTGTATGTGCAGTGGCATAGAATTCCCCCAGGAGTAATTTAGTGAATCAAAAGGGATAGGAGGGTAAAAACTAACTTTTCCTCATAGATAAGTGGAGGGCTCTTACTGCAGTTACAAGTAAGATACCAACAAAGTTCCAAAAGTGCCTAAGGAAATTAGGCATCTAACACCCTTAGGCTAGTTTTAGTGAATCTACCAAGTAAGTAGCTAAGACAGGTTTTGACTGACATTGATTCTGAAGTGAGACCGTGTTCAACATACACACCTTTTAAAACACAGCAGATCTTTTCTGGACCACAAGAGGATCTTGACTAGTTGATCCAGATCCCAAGTTTTTAAAGCTTACTATTAAGTTCCAGACTGCCAGTTTAAACTTCTGAGCCTTGAAAACTTATTAATCATTGCATTACTAAGTCTCTGGAAATAGGTAACCTCCACAGAGGGCATTTTTCAGGAGAAAAAGCATTTGATAAGCAAACAAGGAAGAGGACTCAAGCCCCATCCATTTTGAATTTTCTGGTTACCTAAGCCAGGAAAGGAAAAAGAATGGGTGCACATAAAATGGTATGTCCACTTGAATTAGAACAATTTATCTTCCATATCCTGCTCTCCCACTGCCTCAGATAGAAAAAGTACAATTTTTTGTTGCTTGAAGCAAATACGTTGATCTGCTGACTCCCCTCACTCTGGAAGATAAACTGAAGGGCACCGACTTTCAGTTCCCTCTCCCTGGCTCTGAACCAGGATGGAGGTGGCAGTCATGAAGGGCATTTGGCGAGTCATGGTTTTGCTAACGGCTAGCAATTCCAACTAATTGATGCTTCTCCTTTATTCACAAAGGGACCTTTTTTTCCATAACAAGAATGGAACTCTACTGTACAACTTTCCAACTGTTCAGGCAGGCACCACAGTGACCTTTAATTTTAGGCATTTCAGTCAAAGCATCCCCCATCAAGTTCCTAGCTTTGCTCCACCATCTCAGTGATTGAAAGACATAAGCCATACTTATGAAGGTCTCATACACGTTCTCAGTGTCCATGAAGAATCTAAGCCCCTTTCCTGGGATCGGACAAGAGAAAATGTCCTCAAAAAGAGGTTACATCAAATAGGGTCCAAAAAAGCTTGCTCTTTGGTCAGGACAGAGGGAAGCGTCAAAAGGATGTGGAATTTGGTGATGAATGCAGGATGAAAAATTCTATGTGGTAGCCATGATGCTCAGGCACAAACCCATTTGTCCTGGATAGTTCCAGCCCAAACCTGCAGCAAACTTTTCAACTTGCCCCCAATTGGGGAGAGAGTCTGATCCATCCAATTCTCATTATTTATTGGGAGAGGGACTGGAGATAACCTGCTTTCTTCTGGATTCTTGAGATAAGGGCCACGAGAAGTACTCTTTTCCTTTGGAGACAAGAAAGGATTAGGTTCTGATGTTTTGCTAGAATCTTTAAGTTTTTTGCCCTTGAGGAAGAAATGTGTCTCTTCCTTGGGCCAGAGGAAGCTTACTCAGATCCATGGCTTCTTTCACCACTGTATCTAAGGCTTCCCCATATAATTTTTGGCCATCAAAGGGAACTTGAATCAAATGGACACTCAATATGATACCCACATCTCAGGACCTTACTCTTCCTGGCAAGAGTGGAGCAAAGTAGGAAGAGCAGAAAGAAAACTTTGTGATATCACAAGCTGCATCACATATAGGAATGGGTTATATGCAAGTTCCAGATCCTCTTCTTTCTGACTTTGTTCTGTTTAAATATCAATATAGATGACTTGAGCACTTCAGGGAATCTCTAAATGATGCTGTATGCTATAGCTGCATGCAGGGTAGCCAAGGAGTAGTCTGCTTCTCTGAAGAGACTGTTCTAGCCTCTCATCCACTGGATGCTTAGGGGCTCCTTCCATGGAAATAACAGATTTTATAGGAAGAGATGGTATTGAAGAGTTCACCTTTGGTACAAAGCACAACTTAAATCTCTCTCCATAAGGAATTTATACAATCTGAACTGCTTCTACAAGACAAAGGCAGAACACTGGGAAGGGATACAGTTCCTGGCTATAAACAAAGTCCTTAGGCCAAAATTTCTATCCATGTCTCCATGCATAGACGTGGGCATGGTTACCCCAGTCAGTTTCCAGATTGATGGGTTCCCTGAATATGAGAGAGAGAATTATAATCCATGTTACCAAGCAGACTGTTTGGTGAATACGTAGTGGGCTCAGTACACTTTATTCATGGTTCAACTTAATAGCTTACAGGAAAACGTTAGGTTTCCAATTTTTACTATTTTCAACTGTAATTATTTAACACCTCATCTCACTCTTGAATACTTGGGGGGTTGGATTACAGTGGTCAATGACACCTGGATAGTGTTATATACTATGGTAATGAGCATGATATAAAAGTCTACATTACATAGGATAGGTAGTGATAGCTGGGATTGCTTCAGGATTTCCCCGAGTTGCAGACGGAGGAGTAATCAGGAGATGGAGGGGGGAATAGGAGAGAGCAGGCAGCAGAGGAAGGAGCAGCCAGAACAGCAGGACTTTGGTGGGAATTCAGGGAGCCAGGAATACAAGAGATACAGAGAGGAGGTCTGAGGGATAGTGAACATGTTGAAACAGGAGAGGCACATGGTGTTGAGGATATTGAACAGGAAATGCTGGTATTCATGAAAAGGAAATCTGTCAGGGGTTTGGTGGTGGTCCAGTTAATTCAGGAGACAAAGTTGAGCAATAAGCCAGTAAGGTGACAAAGCTCTCTGTTAGCTGATAACCAGAAGGTGCTGCCCCCTAAACTGGCTTGACAAGAACCAAAGGGTACACTGTACTCTAGAAGCAATGGCTGTTACCCAGTTTATTACATAATTGAGTTCTGCACACCACTAACATTACACTTCATTTGCAAGGAGTTGAGTGATAGGTTTAAACTAGTGAGGTCTGAATGGAGTTGGAGATATAGGTTTAGATGTAGCAGTTTTTCTTACCTTTCAAATGCTGGCCATGAAGTCTCTTCACTAAGTTCTGAACCATCACTGCTACCTAAAACCAGAAGGCATAATACTTTGAAACCAACTATTTTATTCCTCAGTTTGTACCATCTGTAGTCTAATTGTTCCAATTGTGACATTTTTTCCTTAGAATTTCTATGAGAGTGATTAGGCAGAAATAAATCTATAACAAACGCTACATAGAAGGTGCTCACTTTAGGAATGACTTAAGAGTTATAGATAAAAAATGTAGGAGATATGGATTTGGTAGGAGACTGGTTCTATGTATCTGCAATATCCAAAGGCTAAAGGGGAGAAGTGTTCTCAAAATTAATGCAACAATCCCAAATTTTCATCTGTCTAATTTCATGCCCAACCTGATGAGCATTTAAAAGGACCTGCTTCTTTAGGTGCCATCACAACACAAAACGTGATAATTCACTGTCATGATGAACAGATGCAGCTTCGTTACATACAGGAGTAGACTGGAACTTAATCCACTAGCTCCAGACTAACTTCACTGAGAGTCTCCAATATCTTAAAAGCCAATGCTGGTTCAGAAACCCTTAATTAACTTTTTTAAGTTAACTGAATTTAACCCAGAGCCGGCACTAGGCATAAGCAGACTAAGCAATTGCATAGGGCCCCAAGTAGCTTAAGGGGGCTCCGTATTAATTATTAGTATGTGTTCTGTGTGATCAGGGGGAAATATTTCTGCATAAGGCCCCCCAATGGGCTAGCACCAGCAATGATTTAACTGATATGCTTATTAAAATCATAGAAATATAGGGCTGGAAGGGACCTGAAGAGATCATCTAGTTTATCCCCTACCCCCATGCTCAGGTAGGATTAAGTATACCTAGATTTAGGCAAACAATTAGGTTTAATTGT
This sequence comes from Terrapene triunguis, assembly GCF_002925995.2. Taxonomy (NCBI): domain Eukaryota; kingdom Metazoa; phylum Chordata; order Testudines; family Emydidae; genus Terrapene; species Terrapene triunguis. The sequence goes on along the minus strand of NW_020664561.1, from coordinate 11,570,387 downwards.
TTAAAAAATAATTGTTTCAGGAAAGTGAGGTGTATGGTCAGACTATTAGTGCATCTGTTTTGCTCCACAGAACATATGGGATGGAGATGACAGATTCTGTAAAGACTAATATATAAATGTGACCATATGGAGGTGTTGTTGGCAGCTCCATAGTACTGAGATCTGCAGTTACAATGGTGACTAAATCCCATAGTCAGGTCTGAAAATTAGATATATGATCAGAAAACTTATGCCAGTTTCTCCTATGGTTAATTTTCTGGTTATCACTTCTGGAATCTGAAGTCATTTCAAATGACCTCCTTTTGAAATGTGCACCTACTCAATTTTTTTTCTCAGATCTCTCTAACTTACAAATTCCTTGGCCTTAACAGCTGAAACTAAGTATATGTACAAAAAATTCAGTATAAAAGGAAGTTTAAAAAATAAAAATAAAGTTATTTACATTACTTATAACTGCTTCTATTTACATCAAGAGATACCCTCTTGTCATTAATCTCTCTGGTACTTATAATGGCCCCCATTACCATAGTATCTGAGCGCCACACAATCTTTAATATATTTATCCTCAGAACACCCCTCTCTGAGGTGGGGCAAGCGCTACTGTCCCCATTTTACAGATGGGGAACTAAGGCACAGAGATAACAATAAAGGATTTGAACCCAGCTCTCCATAGTCCTAGGCCACTGCCCTAACCACTAGATTATCCTTCCTCTCTACTGGCTACAGCACAGCATTTAAGAATTGAAGCATTTAAAATTGTAAATTCAAACTTCAGTTGCTTCACTGTCTGCAATATAAGGCCCCTCTTCCCTGCTAGACTCTCTTTCTTGCTCTTTAACCTTCAGATGAGCCCTGCTTCCTGGCTCCAGCTACCAGACTTGCTATCACCCAATCATAAGAATGGCCTTACTGGGTCAGACCAAAGGTCCATCTAGCCCAGTATCCTGTCTTTCGACAGTGGCCAATGCCAGGTGCCGCAGAGGGAATGAACAGATAATCATCAAGTGATCCATTCCCTGTCGCTCATTCCCAGCTTCTGGCAAACAGAAGCTAGGGACACCAGACCTGCCCATCCTGGCTAATAGCCATTGATGGACCTATCCTCCATGAATTTATCTAGTTCTTTTTTGAACCCTGTTATAGTCTTGGTCTTCACAACATCCTCTGGCAAAGAGTTCCACAGGTTGACTAGCTCCAGCCTCCAAAAAATCCCTGCTCCTCAGCTCCATCCCCATTCTACAATAGCCTCTAGCCAGTCCATCACACTGACTTCCTTAATGCTATCCAAGTCCACAACTTCCCTCCTCTGCCTACTGTTGACTTGCTATATACTATAACAGCAGGGGAGTCCCAGCTCTGAGAATGATTTTGGGGTAAGTTTTTTAAAATCTTAGTAGGGAGGTAGCATTGGCCTTGAGGGTCATGGAAGGAGCCAGGGTGAAGGGCAGCTTAGAGCTGAGCTGGAGAGCAAGGTTGTCTGTGGCTTCAAGGCTGGAAAAATCAGTGAGGAACAGGGATGCCTTTATGGATACAGCATGGTTGTGTGGACGCAGAACTGGAGACCTGCAAGGTTACATCTGTAGTATGCAAGGTCTTAGAAAATTTTTTGAAAGAGAAAGTAGTTAAGGACATTGAGGTCAATGGTAATTGGGACAAAATGCAACATGGTTTCACAAAAGGTAGATCGTGCCAAACCAACCTGATCTCGTTCTTTGAGAAGGTAACTGATTTTTTAGACAAAGGAAATGCAGTGGATCTAATTTACCTCGATTTCAGTAAGGCATTTGATACGGTTCCACATGGGGAATTATTAGCTAAATTGGAAAAGATGGGGATCAATATGAAAATTGAAAGGTGGATAAGGAACTGGTTAAAGGGGAAACTACAACGGGTCATACTGAAAGGTGAACTGTCAGGCTGGAAGGAGGTTACTAGTGGAGTTCCTCAGGGATCGGTTTTGGGACCAATCTTATTTAATCTTTTTATTACTGACCTTGGCACAAAAAGTGGGAATGTGCTAAGAAAGTTTGCGGATGACACAAAGCTGGGAGGTATTGCTAATACAGAGAAGGACCGGGATATCATACAGGAAGATCTGGATGACCTTGTAAACTGGAGTAATAGTAATAGGATGAAATTTAATAGTGAAAAGTGCAAGGTCATGCATTTAGGGATTCATAACAAGAATTTTGGTTGTAAATTGGGGACACATCAGTTGGAAGTAACAGAGGAGGACGACGACCTCGGAGTATTGGTTGATCACAGGATGACTATGAGCCGCCAATGTGATATGGCCGTTAAAAAAGCGAATGCGGTCCTGGGATGCATCAGGCGAGGTATTTCCAGTAGAGATAAGGAGATGTTAGTACCGTTATACAAGGCACGGGTGAGACCTCATCTGGAATATTGTGTACAGTTCTGGTTTCCCATGTTTAAGAAGGATGAATTCAAACTGGAACAGGTACAGAGAAGGGCTACTAGGATGATCCGAGGAATGGAAAACCTGTCTTATGAAAGGAGACTCAAAGAGCTTGGCTTGGTTAGCCTAACTAAAAGGCGGCTGAGGGGAGATATGATTGCTCTTTATAAATATATCAGAGGGATAAATATCAGGGAGGGAGAGGAATTATTTAAGCTTAGTACCAATGTGGACACAAGAACAAATGGATATAAACTGGACATTAGGAAGTTTAGACTTGAAATTAGATGAAGGTTTCTAACCATTAGAGGAGTGAAGTTCTGGAACAGCCTTCCAAGGGGAGTAGTGGGGGCAAAAGACATATCTGGCTTCAAGACTAAGCTTGATAAGTTTATGGAGGGGATGGTATGATGGGATAGCCTAATTTTGGCAATTAATTGATCTTTGATTATTAGCAGGTAAATATGCCCAATGGTCTGTGATGGGATGTTAGATAGGGTGAGATCTGAGTCACTACAGAGAATTCTTTCCTGGGTGCTGGCTGGTGAGTCTTGCCCACATGCTCAGGGTTTAACTGATCGCCGTATTTGGGGTCGGGAAGGAATTTTCCTCCAGGGCAGATTGGCAGAGGCCCTGGAGGTTTTTCGCCTTCCTCTAAAGCGTGGGGCACGGGTCACTTGCTGGAGGATTCTCTGCACCTTGAGGTCTTTAAACCACGATTTGAGGACTTCAATAACTCAGGCATAGGTTAGGGGTTTGTTACAGGAGTGGGTGGGTGAGATTCTGTGGCCTGCGTTGTGCAGGAGGTCAGACTAGATGATCATAATGGTCCCTTCTGACCTTAAAGTCTATGAGACTACAGAATGGGGCTGGGACCAGGGCATGGGGTTACTCGGAAAAACTTTTCACACCCAGCAGACATAGCTTTAAACTTAAGGTCCAGCTTTTTCCCCTTGACTTCAAAGGATTTCATGTGAACCAATTAGGGCTTGGAGACAATGAAACTCTTCAAGCCCTGACTAGAGAAGGCTCTCTTCATTGGATACATAAAGTCTGAGAGAAAGCAATCTCTACTTCCCTATCTGTAGAGCCCTCCTCCTTGGCCAATCCAAACCCTAAGCTGAGGGGTCCCGTTTTTCAAAGGGACACTATTAAGGGCCCAAAAGCAAGCTATTCTGCTGGTTAGGAAAGATAGAAAAAGTGGCAAAAGACCACCTTGGCTTAACCACGAGATCTTGCATGATCTAAAAAATAAAAAGGAGTCATATAAAAAATGGAAACTAGGACAGATTACAAAGGATGAATATAGGCAAACAACACAGGAATGCAGGGGCAAGATTAGAAAGGCAAAGGCACAAAATGAGCTCAAACTAGCTACGGGAATAAAGGGAAACAAGAAGACTTTTTATCAATACATTAGAAGCAAGAGGAAGACCAAAGACAGGGTAGGCCCACTGCTTAGTGAAGAGGGAGAAACAGTAACAGGAAACTTGGAAATGGCAGAGATGCTTAATGACTTCTTTGTTTCGGTCTTCACCGAGAAGTCTGAAGGAATGCCTAACATAGTGAATGCTAATGGGAAGGGGGTAGGTTTAGCAGATAAAATAAAAAAAGAACAAGTTAAAAATCACTTAGAAAAGTTAGATGCTTGCAAGTCACCAGGGCCTGATGAAATGCATCCTAGAATACTCAAGGAGCTAATAGAGGAGGTATCTGAGCCTCTAGCTATTATCTTTGGAAAATCATGGGAGACGGGAGAGATTCCAGAAGACTGGAAAAGGGCAAATATAGTGCCCATCTATAAAAAGGGAAATAAAAACAACCCAGGAAACTACAGACCAGTTAGTTTAACTTCTGTGCCAGGGAAGATAATGGAGCAAGTAATTAAGGAAATCATCTGCAAACACTTGGAAGGTGGTAAAGTGATAGGGAACAGCCAGCATGGATTTGTAAAGAACAATCTGATAGCTTTCTTTGATAGGATAACGAGTCTTGTGGATAAGGGAGAAGCTGTGGATGTGGTATACCTAGACTTTAGTAAGGCATTTGATATGGTCTCGCATGATATTCTTATCGATAAACTAGGCAAATACAATTTAGATGGGGCTACTATAAGGTGGGTGCATAACTGGCTGGATAATCGTACTCAGAGAGTTGTTATTAATGGTTCCCAATCCTGCTGGAAAGGCATAACGAGTGGGGTTCTGTTTTGGGACCGGCTCTGTTCAATATCTTCATTAACAACTTAGATATTGGCATAGAAAGTACGCTTATTAAGTTTGCGGATAATACCAAACTGGGAGGGATTGCAACTGCTTTGGAGGACAGGGTCATAATTCAAAATGATCTGGACAAATTGGAGAAATGGTCTGAGTTAAACAGGATGAAGTTTAACAAAGACAAATGCAAAGTGCTCCACTTAGGAAGAAAAAATCAGTTTCACACATACAGAATGGGAAGAGACTGTCTAGGAAGGAGTACGGCAGAAAGGGATCTAGGGGTTATAGTGGACCACAAGCTAAATATGAGTCAACAGTGTGATGCTGTTGCAAAAAAAGCAAACATGATTCTGGGATGTATTAACAGGTGTGTTGTGAGCAAGACACGAGAAGTCATTCTTCCGCTCTACTCTGCTCTGGTTAGGCCTCAGCTGGAGTATTGTGTCCAGTTCTGGGCACTGCATTTCAAGAAAGATGTGGAGAAATTGGAAAGGGGCCAGAGAAGAGCAACAAGAATGATTAAAGGTCTTGAGAACATGACCTATGAAGGAAGACTGAAAGAATTGGGTTTGTTTAGTTTGGAAAAGAGAAGACCGAGAGGGGACATGATAGCAGTTTTCAGGTATCTAAAAGGGTGTCATAAGGAAGAGGGAGAAAACTTGTTCACCTTAGCCTCTGAGGATAGAACAAGAAGCAATGGGCTTAAACTGCAGCAAGGGAGGTGTAGGTTGGACATTAGGAAAAAGTTCCTAACTGTCAGGGTGGTTAAACACTGGAATAAATTGCCTAGGGAGGTTGTGGAATCTCCATCTCTGGAGATATTTAAGAGTAGGTTAGATAAATGTCTATCAGGGATGGTCTAGACAATATTTGGTCCTGTCATGCGGGCAGGGGACTGGACTCGATGACCTCTCGAGGTCCCTTCCAGTCCTAGAATCTATGAATCCTACAGCCACAATTCCAAGCCCCAGATTTGCTACCAAACAGATTTCAGCCAGCTTGGTCTCAGCTACCCTGATTTGTCCCTAAAAGAAGCTTTGACCTGGCTTATAACCAACACTATGGGAAATGAGTAGGAAGCTGTGGATTGGACCACAGAGTGTACAGAGCAGCCAGGAAAAAGGAGAAATGCATGAGAAGGTGCCTATCTAATGAAGTCATTAATTCTTAACTCCACTAGGTAGATGTAAAAGTCCACAAAAAGGAGACATCAGGATCAAGGGGTAAATACTGAATCTGTGGAGCTCCTAAACATTTGCTACTTCTACTAGCAAGCTAATTTCTAGCATTGCCATTTCAGTGAGCTTAATGCTTTTATGAGTTGAAAATTTTAAGTATTCAACTGCTTAAACAGCTACAGTAGAAGCTAGTTTGTTTGTAAAAACAGAACTAGATTCAAAATCTTTATTTTAAAACTAGGAAATTCTCATACAAAAAACTTTGTTTAAAAGTAAGGTATTAATGAATTTAAGACACTGACAAACATACAAATTCATCACTAAGATATGTACATCTTGGAATATAAAAATATATGATTAATTACATATATGCCAAGAATTCATAAATATATTTTGTACATCACAGTTAAATTGTTACTGTAAAATGGACTTTGAGATAGAAAAGTTACTCACTGTAGTTCTGTGAGAGTACCACCTTTGAATATTATTTATACTTGCTCAAGGAACTCTGTAGACTGAGCACCTGAATGCCTTTTTAACCACCAAAGAGTCAATGCTGAACTAACACAGTATTAGACTTAGGGCAGATCTACACGGGAAAGGTTACATCGGTGCAGCTGCGCTGCTGTAGCGCATCTGGTGAAGACGCTCTTTACTAATGGGAGAGTGCTCTCCCATTGGCATAATTACTCCACCTCCACAAGAGGCGGAAGCTATGTCTGCAAGGGAGCATCTCCCACCGACATAGCATCAGTGTGGACAGTGTTTAGGTCACTGTAACTTGCATCGCTCAGGGGGGTCTCTTTTTCACACTCCTGAGTGACACAAGTTAGATTGATTTACGCAGTAGTGTAGACCTGCCCTTAGTTGACTGGGCCTAAAGAACTTCCCTTGTCAACTAAGATTTCAGGGGGCTCTCCCACTCTTCAACAGCCCAGGCAATGCTTATGATGTATGAGCACCCTTGGCTTTCTTTTTAAACTGAATAGTTAAGTTACTCACAACAAAAATAATCCCCAAAAATGCAGAAAAACAAGAAGTGATGATGATGAGGGAAGTATTTAGGGCATTGAGCGAATTCAAGCTTGTGTGTACCTTCAGCAGACAAAAGGGACTCTCCCTTTCATACCCTTGGAATTCTGAACAAGCAGAGAGGGAGTAAAGGGGAGGGGTAATGGTCACAACAGTCATTGCTCTCTAGAATTTTTTGGAAGCACATGGCACAAGAACCTTGATATCACAAGTGGGAATATGCAGAAGCCACCTCAAAGTAATAAAAAATATTGTCCTTAAATATTTGATAGTAAGGGTCATAGAATAGGCATATAAATAATATTTCCTTACCTTAAGGTTCAGGGGGATTTTTAATAATAAAAATTGGAATTAAAAAAAAAAAATCAGCCTATATGTGGAGGGAGCACACTGTATCATTCTTCAATAATCCCCTTAGGACAGTGGTGCCCAAACTACGGCCCACCAGAGCATTTCATAAGGCCAGTCGTCTGCTTCAACACAATATACTAATGGCTGTTAACATTTTGTCATCATGTTTACATCATTTTAGTTTACAAAAGTGTGTAAAGAGACAATACTGAACATAGAAACAACTTATCTAAATACATATGAAACAAGCTGAACTTAAAATATAAGTCAATAGAGGTGACTTTAAATCTTATTAAAATATGTAAAATCCACAGGATTCCAAAGAACTGCATGCAGTCCTTCAGAGCTGGCAGGGATGTGTGGCACAAAACACAGGGCTCTTGAGGGAGGAAAGAATAAAAGAAAAGGGAAAAGAGTGTACAGGGGAGGGGGAAAAACATCCTACAGTTTCCAAGAGGGGTTTGGACAACCCTCTGTTATCCACTTTTCTCACTCTCACTATTTTTGTTTCCAGTGGGAAAACAATTTTCTTTTTAAGCTTTTTTAAATGTTGTTTTGCCTACTACTGAACACAATTCAGTGCTTTAAAGATGCAAAGTGCTATAATGTCACATATACAACATGCAGAATCTTAAAAAAAACCCAACGAAATAAAAGGCTTCACAAAATAAGACTCTCTCTGGGGTAGAAAATATATTACTAAAGATTTCATTGCGGCTCCCTAAGGCTTGTCCTTTAAGCATTGTACATTTATGCTCCTTAGTGGATGGAAACAAAAGTCTACTTAGCTTAGTTTATTTGTTTAAGGACATTGGAGTGTGAGCTTATTTCTTCTTATTTTGTTTCCCCACCAAACTTCCCTTCTTTGGGTATTTCTAACTTTTATTCTGCATCTTTTCCTCTTTTGTTTGATATGTTTCATTGCAATTTCTTTATTTGGGGTGGTGTGGCCATGTATTTTGTATAATTTAAACTGAACTTTTAATTACAGGTTAAATCAGGTCTTTCCAGGCCCAATTGTAGGAGATATAAAAAGTGTTTTAAAATACCATGTTTTTAATTCAGAGGCAAGTCTAACGTTGATGGGAATCTAAATTTGTGCATTTTACACTTGATTCTGGGCCCCTTAGTGTATAAGTTACATCAATACAGAGTCTTTTAGTCTCATACTAATTTACCAATGTATAAATTACACCCATTACACAACACTTCTGAATTTGGCCCTATAATTTCTTACAATAGAATACTGAGGTGCTTTTCAGTGTCCACCCCATAGGACATAAGAGTTCTTAGAGCTGCTTTTTATAATGCATCTTCTCTGCACTTTTTGCTTAGCCTAGACCACTGGGAAGTTTTGGCTGATATAAACAGGATATTCCAGCTCTAAATAGTTCATATATGAAAGTAATGTTTCATCTAACTTATTCAGTTAGACTCAAGATCAGTTTGTGAACTCTGGTATCCAACTATCATGGATTGCTCCAGCATCAGATAAAAGGTTATCAGTTTCTTAGTATTCAAAATAAACGTGTAAGCAATTAGATGTTGCAGTGGCTTGTACAAAACTGAGGGGCAGTGACTCCTTGTATAACAACAAGTACAAACAGCTCCATGAGGAAGTATCCACACAATTCCAATGGCCAAAACTTTCTTGAAGACTCTGTCATAGACACATGCCAAGAGTGATCTGTATAGACAATATTTTAAGAAGGTGTTTTGTTCGCAGATCAGTACACATGCATTCAGTATCATGCATTTTTCTAAGCACTAGCCTTTCCTTGAAACCAAATTCTATCATGATGCCTACAGTTAGTTACTAAATAATAACGTATAGGCAGGTAGCCAGCAGAAATTTTTGGTATAATTAATATCTCATATTTATATATTAAAGACTCATGCCATCAAATTGTACATTTAACTAGTCTATATAACTACATGTGCCTGTCACTGTTACCCCTAAACCTCCCTCTCGTTTGTTATCCTTACTTGTCTTGTCTTATCTTTGGAACTGACCCTACAATTGGAGCTGTGCAGATAGAGGGGAGGAGGGAGGCTAGTGGAGCACCCACAGGGACACACATTTCAAAGAACCTCCGTTAATGCATGAGGTGAGTAACGTTCTCTTCTTCTTTGAGTGATGTCCCTGTGGGTGCTCCACTTTAGGTGACTTCACAGCAGTGCCCTCTGGTGGAAGGAGGGAGCTTTGGAGTGGAAGTCATAGCGGATGTGTAGAGGGGCGGACTCACCCCTGTGGCGCCTCCTGCTGGTCTCTTCTGGGAATTAGCTCTTCCAGCGTCCTGGAGCACCCCCTGCAGGCCGGTGATCCGTCTGTACTCTGGCCCCCGTGTCTCTCCCGGACCCCGGTGCCCTTTTATCTAGGGTGCTGCCCCCTGGCAGTACACCCCTCAGTACTAGGGTCTCCCCTCCCCGGGGAACCCCCACACACTATCCCTACCTCACCTCAGAATAAGGTCACTGCCAGTCACCAACTAGCCCCCGCTCCCTGGGGCAGACTGCAGTATAGGCCACTCATCACAGGTAAGGTTGGGTTTGGACCTGCTGCCTTGGCCTACCCATGGACTGCCCTCTGCAATCCTCAGTACCCCTTGGCCTCCTACTAGGCCACAGCCTGGGGCTATCCAGGCTGGAGCTCCCCAGCTCCTCAGCCTTTCCCCAGCCCCGCTCCACCCAGGTACTCTGTCTTAGCTCCCTGCAGCCAGGCCCTTCTCTCTCTGAGTGCAGAGAGAGACTTCTGAGCTCCTGGCTCCCAGCCTTTTTATACAGGCCAGCTGTGGCCTGATTGGGGCATAGCCCAGCTGTGGCTACTTCCCCAGAAAACCAACCTCCTCTCCCCGCTCAAAAAAAATAAAATGCCCAAAAATCGAGAAAAAAAGCATAAGCAGGAAATATTTATCTCAGATCTGCACTCCTTTTCACCCTGCTCAAAAGGAGCTCAGCTACAAAACTGAAACTCACTTTAACTTATTAAACTTTATATAGCTAGCCAAGTTTTCTTTAAATACCCTAAATACACTATTTTACTCTATCAACTCAACTGGAAACCTCACTTCACCCATTCAATACTTCCTGTAAAATACCATCTTCTTAAATTCTTCTTTTGTGTGTCCTCAATATTTGGTCTTTCCAATGGCCTCAAATGGATCCTTCTGGCAAAATTTTATAACTATTGTTAGCTTCTTCAAATACTTCATCTGAAAAATCTTTAAACATCCTTGCATCTATGCAACATACTGTGCTTGATACTAGTCAACATCCCATTAGCTTTTTTTACTGCTAATAACTACTAGGCTCAGAATTTAAATTTGACTTGTGCAGGCTTTTAAAAAAATGGGCTTCTGTACTTATTTGCTACTTTGTAATGCAGAAAGAAGGCCTGAAAGGTTTTCAACCTTCGAAATATCAGGAATGGCAAGTTTGGTGTTCACTGATTTGGCTGGATAACCTCAGAGATCTCAGGGTTGTTTACTGTGAGCTCTAATACCTTGACTGAAAGTATGAGGGTGCTGAATCTTTAATATAGGCTTTCTATATCCAGATGTTCATCATATAAGTTAAGTGAGTATTAATAAAAACAAAACAAACCCGACAGTTTAAAAAAAAATATTCAGACTAAAATTTCCTCCCTTTTTTGACTCCTATGATGTCATCATTATTCTAGTGCTCCAATCACCATAGACCATCTCTAGCCTAGAGGGCACTTGAATTTTTAACCTAAAACACAAGTGGAAAGAGATCTCTTTCTCAGGAAAAACATTTCAGCCTTCTTTAGATATCATGAAGAAAAAAAGGACAAGCCCAATTTTTCTTTGGGGATCCTCTTTGTTAGGCCAGATCCTCAGTTGCTGTAAACTTAAACAGCTCTGCTGAAGTTAGGGATGGAGCCAATTTACCCCGCTGAGTCTGTTATTAAAATCAGAACTTTTCCCTACAATATTTTAAATAAATTCAGGACTACTTAAATTTTACTTATCTTGCACACTGTTTATACTCAAGGGCATCATTTTACAGAGATTTACCTTGGGTCAAATTCATAATTTATGTAACTCCATTGACTAACAGCAGCAATAAATTTGGTCCATCATATTTCATATTCTACTTAAGTTTATAAGACCGCTATATCACTAAGTTCTAACACTACCTATTCTGGCATCTGTAAATTTTAATGCATATATTTGACAGCTTTGTCAAAATCATTAATAAAAGTGCACCAGTCCAATGCAAGTATCCTATGGGATAAGGCTACTCACCAACTTCTCAAAGACCAAGCTCCCAAAGTGATTCAGCTCTATCCTATCACAAGGCCACCATAATGGGTTTTAGAATTTTTTTTTTAGTTGGAACACCAATTAAATTACAGACGGTTGCCTAACAAAACAAAAAAAAAAATCTAGAATAAAGAGTACCAACATCAAGAAGACAGAGAATGTCAACCAGTAGTATACATCTACTGCTCCCAATACTACTGTCAAAATGAGAAGGACAATGTGTTATACTGTCCATGAGAGATAAAACATACACACAACACATTGGATAGTGACTGTATGCCCTGGATTTGTAGTAACAACCTAAAAATGAAACTTGTGTATTCACAGCCCTCAGTTATTTCCTCAATTTATGCCCTTGCCATAAGCTCAGTTAACTTATATGTAGCTTTATGCAATACCAAGCATGAGACCGAGGTTTAGGAGAAAAGAAAGCCATTTATTTGCATGTTCAGAGGTGACTATCTTCCTGTTCCTAGGCCCCAGATTTGATTTCCCAAAGCAGTTTGCTTCTGACTTAGAAGGATTCCAAACACCTGAACAGTGTACTCCAGGGGGCCGCATCACACAGCAGTTCTGTGGAGTTCTCTCCTACTGGATAGGGTCCCAAAAATAGAAAGCCAATGTATGTACTGTAACCTATCTACACACACCACTTATTTATAAAAATATAATCTCATTTGGAATCCAAGTATTTCAGGAGTGTGACTTAATAGGAAAATTCATAAAAATGTTGATACTACGATACATATTTTTATTTCAACTTAAACCTGAAAAGACACTGTTCTTATAAAGAGACGCTTTCTTGAATTAGTTCATTTGAAGTTAAATATCTTTCTCTTACCCTGTAGCATTACAGCTTCTGCCACTGTAAGGATAAGGACTGGAGTTATACTTGAGAAACTGGAACACATTGGAGTAAAGACTGTTGTCTTTGTTTAAGGCAGGAATATACAGACACTAATGATTCTAAAATTTTTACCACTTTCCTCCAGGAGGAAAGGTCAGAGGAATTAGTCTGAAATTAGAAATGGATTTGGGCCCAAAAGAATTTCTGCAAGACTGGATGGACTATAAACATATTATAGTATTGTTTGAATTTTAATGGACAAAAGCTATGTTTCTTATTGACTGGTTGAACCATTTGGATTTCACACTCAAGCATAGACTCCCAGAGGTACACATCTAGGACTTCACCCCTAAAAAACCCCCCTGCAAAACACATCAGTGACCACCCACTATAGTAAATGCGTGAGTGGGCAAGTGGACCAAACAGACAAATAAATATAACAGAAGTCACACAGGGGAAAGGAGCAGAAAGAGACAGAGGAAAGTGAACATTTTAAATTTCTCAAAATGTGCCAGCTCCCTTTCAACAGCAACAGAAGTGCCAGTGATTTTTAATGCAACCTTTATTTTATAAGCTAAATTGAGAATTACATAGCTAAAACTTAATCCTGAGAGATGCTGAACAACTGTAACTCCTGAAGTCGTCAATGAAGGTCAGCTGAACATAGATGCTGGGGCATAAAATGCTACTTAAAAGGGTAGCCTGGCTCCCGGATAGTAGGAGGAGGGAAAAAGAGTCTAAGGATTAGTCTTCACTACAGTGCTACATCGGTGCAGCTGCATTGGTGCTCGTGTGGACAGCGCTTAGGTCGATGTAACTTGCATCGCTCAGGGGGATGCCTTTTTCACACACCTGAGAGACGTAAGTTGCATCGACTTAAGCGGTAGTGTAGACAAGCCCTAAATGATGCAGGAAAGTTTAGAAACAAAAATTGGTAGAAAATTTTAACAAGCAACTGTCTCCTCTTATTTTGAATATATTTATTGTTTTTAATCTTTTTTTTTATCACTACATATCCTACTAGGAGCTATTTCTCCCAGTAGAAGGATAAAACAAACTCCCTTATCCACCAAAATTGTTTTCAAAACCTGGAATTCAAAATAATGAGCAATACTCTATTAAGCTATAAGACACACAATTAACAGACAAGTTTCTCATGTAGTTTAATGGGTGAAGCCTGCACCAATAATTTACTAATGCACACTCAGTATGTGCTTATCTGAAACATGTGAAGATTACCACCTTCTCCAGTAAGAAAACTTACTAGATAGAGGTTCTCTTTTCTACAATTTAAATTTGTGTTGTTAATTCAGTATTACATTTTAAATAATGATCAGTGCCAAAAGGCAAAAAGTTTTAATTTGGCATGATTTGAACAAAGGATTTGCTTGGAAAAATATCTGGAAAGAAAGTGGTAAAACAATTATTGTTTGGATGCATCACTGAATAGGTTTAAAAACAATCATCTAATAATCTCTCAGCTCTAGTTCAGGTCATGCCATTTATTCGGCCACTTTTCACACACAGTCCCCCCGCCCCCACTGCACATTCCTGCCTACCTTTGTTCTAAAACGCTATTACGATTTTATAATAGTCCTGCTGGTACACACCTTCAAGTCAACTGTACTAAAACACATTTTTACTAGCACAGCTACATTTTAAAAATGTCTCACCTATTGAAATTCCACTCGAAAGGGTGGAGCTCTCTGCTTGCCCTCTGGATGGGGCATGAGGTTCCATGACACTGTCGTCCAATAGGTGTCTTGGTCCTGCGTTGGGGAATGTTGCACTTTTAAACTCTGCTGTATTCATTTTGTGTATGAAACTGGAACAAATGAGGATACAAATATTTTTAATACATTTCAACAGCCACTGTTTCAAGGTATTAAAGAATAATACGTAGTTTGCTGTGCACCCCTTGATAATTTAATTGGGTCATTGACAAAACTCTAGTGGTATAACTCGCATGGGTTATTAGTACCAAAACTGCACAATGCCCCGGAGGACCGAGGGATGACTGTTGCTTGAAATAACATTTATCTGAATGAAAATGAAAGTGCTCTAATTTAATTATAAGAACTTTGAAAATTAACTGTATTTTATATGCTAGGGACAAAACGAGGTCACGTTAGCCTCATACTTGCACAGATAAACGTCATGTTTTTATTGTAGTTTATAAAGCTTTCACATGAAAGAGATGAATTAGAGAATAATCTCTAGAACGTGCTCCTTGAGGTGACAAGGGAACTGAGGAGACACTGACATAGTTTTTGGGTATATTTTCAAAAGAAGGGTAAGGAGGGTTGCTCAGCCATGGAACAGATTTAATTATAGGTTAAAAGGAAGTTGACTATCTGCCTCAGCAAAAGGTAAGTGGCATGTGAGATATAAAGCTGGTCTAGAAGTTTTTCTGCATGGGTTTTTAAGAGTAGTCAATATGAAAGAGCAAATAAAAACTCCATGATTTTTATTGGACTTTCAATATTTTTTTTTTTTAAATCAAATGCTTCATGAAGGAAGAATGAATCTGCTTCTCTAAAAGAATGATGTAAACAGACCAAAGGCCAGAGTGTCAACGATGCAATTGGACCATATCTAGCTCAGAGTGGAGCAGAAGGGGGTAATAGCACATTGGAATGTCAAAACTCAATAGGTATCTTGGTGGAAAATGCCTCTATTAAAAAAAAAATATCCAAATGTTTTAATTAGAGACTGACTAGAGACTATAGTAAAGGGTACACTGGGAAACAGAAGTCAAAACTGAGAAACTTTATGCTGACATGGGACAAGTGTTACTGATTAATGGTCTGCAGTGCCAGGGGAACTCCTTCATGAACAATAGTCAATCACAGCTCATCAGAGCATTGGGGAGAGCAAACCAACACCAGTTGATTCTGACAGCTAGAACTTCTGAGTTCCTGCCAGCTCTTCCCACAGATGCAAGAGCCAGTGTGTAGGAATCCATTGAGACTGGTATTCTCACTGTAGTGTAGAATTCCTTACCTGTATAACTATTGTTCTCTAAAAGTAACATTCTACACAGAGCTCCATATTTTAAGTTCATGTGGAATTCAGAACTGCCTAAGGATACAGAAAAGTACAGATCCTGTCCCATACAACTCTACACAGAAGTCTTGAGCTATAATGGGTACACGAACACATAGTAGCTAACTTCTCATTATAAGCTCTGTTAGAGCTACTGCCATGAATCTCAGAAGCTAACAGGACAAATCTCAGCTCTTCAAGAACTATGAATACACAAAAGGAGCGTTCGAAGAAAAAATGAAATTAGCAGTTTATCATTTCTCTGTAGGTAAACATTGTTATTGCTAGAGACTACTGAGCTAGAAGAAGTTCTGAAACCAGTCAATCATTTGGGATAAATTTCCAGTGCAGTGCACAGAGATTTGGCTCTGTGACTCGAGTTGCCATTAATGTGAGTCTTGGAGATACAGTGCTGTGTACCAATATTTGGTAAAGTATATATATAATAAAGTCTACGTGGTTCCTTTAGAGCAGGGGTAGGCAACCTATGGCACGCGTGCCGAAGGCGGCACGCGAGCTGATTTTCAGTGGCACTCACACTGCCCGGGTCCTGGCCACCGGTCCAGGGGGCTCTGCATTTTAATTTAATTTTAAATGAAGTTTATTAAACATTTTTAAAACCTTATTTACTTTACATACAAGAATAGTTTAGTTATATATTATAGACTTATAGAAAGAGATCTTCTAAAAACGTTAAAATGTATTACTGACACGCGAAACCTTAAATTAGAGTGAATAAATGAAGACTCGGCACACCACTTCTGAAAGGTTGCCGACCCCTGCTTTAGAGTTCTGTTAGGACAGAACAAATCTGAGAATGGCTTTACCACAACTTTTAAATTGACAGTCCCACTAAAGTGTGTTTGCCTGTTACAAAATTAAGGAGCACAAAAGTCCAAAACAAAAAGTTTTTTTCTCTCCATTCTTTTGGGATAGAGGGGACTTCATTGCATGTATAGGATGTTTTTCTTCTTTAAACAGCAATTGTAGAGGTTAAATTTCATGCAAGCAAGTTTACAGAAAGAAATAATTCAACATGTCTCATACAATTGGAGATAATTAGTTCATCTCAAAACAATAAAAACTGGATGCACTTAGTTATGGACTCAATTCCTTTCAGGTGTAATTTATGGAAGGCACAAGGGAAAGGAGAATATTAATTAGAAGGATAACTGATTAAAAAGGAACTAAACACCACTTGCTTAAAAAAATATTAAAAATCTACTACTTGAAGTACCATACTAAATGAGCAAACTTGTGAGACAGAATTATTTCAGCTTCACATAGAGAAAGGTGCTCTGGTTCTAAGCAATCATATTGTACTTGGCAGATTTGGAATCTCATGGGATCTGCTCTTGCAAATTCAAAAAATAAAGGAAACCCAAATTGCTGCAGGTAACAAGATGCAATCCATGCAAGCTCTTAAATCACATAAGTATCAGGACCTTTTTTATTTTTACTTAAAAAGCAATTTTATGTTAAGTGTGCAATGAGGAAATCCAGGTCAGGTACTCTAACTGAGGAAGATCTGGTTCATCGTTTCCTGAGTCAGACTCACTCACAGAAGGCGAGCTGTAAGGAACACAACTTTTCAGAGGCAAGCAGTAAGACATCATAATGCAAGTTAAAAAAAACTGATTAACGAATGGACAAACCCTGTTTCTTGCATAAATTCCTTCCAGAATATGAGCTGTGTTTTGTGGTCTTTATATAGAAAGATTGCTAATTAAATACTTCACTTTTTAAAGCAAAAGCTTTTGTTGTCAGAAGACAGTCCAATATGTAAATGCTCAAACTCGTAAAAGTAAATAAAATGCTGACTTGTATCCCAAGCTGTGACATTTCCTATGCCCATGTGGTATCAGGTTCCTAGGTGATGGGGGAGTTGGTGGGAGCAATGCTCCTTCAGCTGCAACATTTTTCCGTGCACTTTGTGGAGATGCTCCCACTTCAGAGCCTGTGAGCAAAGGAAAAATAGAAAATTCCAACTGAGCATGAGAAATACCAGTGTGACTATTTCAAATGCTATTTATCAGCCCTCCAAAAAAAACCCCAACACCACAAGGTTCATATCTTTCTAAAAATTGTATAAGATTCTTTCTGAGAAAATACTGCAGGATCTTGCTAAAGTACAAAATTAAAATTCAGTTTAAGAGGAGCTGATAATTACACCTCTACCCCGATATAACGCGACTCAGTATAACACGAATTCGGATATAACGCGGTAAAGCAACGCTCCGGCGGGGCGGGGCTGCGCTCTCCGGAGGATCAAAGCAAGTTCGATATTACACTGTTTCGCCTATAACACGGTAAGATTTTTTGGCTCCCGAGGACAGCGTTATATCGGGGTAGAGGTGTATTGTTAAAAAAGCAATAAGAATATAAACATTTGAGTCTTTTAAAAAGTCAAACCATTATACTATACATTCCCATTAGACAAGTAATGTGTCTTTTGGCATACTCTGATACAAAGGAAGCATCTAAAAGGAATAAGGAAAAGGTTTCTTTTGATCTTAACCTTTTCATCTTTATAACATAGTTTTACCATTAAGTAGTTATTCCTCCTAACATCATTGTGAAATAAAAGGGCTTTTTCTCCATGACACAGAGAGGGAAGCAACCATAAATTTTATTATTCTATGTCATTTTAAAATAATATTATTTATTCTTATTAAAATAATAAATCTGTTAAAAAACCTGGAGCATTACAAAGGCAAAGCAGAGCCAGGTCAAGTCTGTTGGGAATGGAGAAACTGGCTGTATAGGAATTGATGGGTATGTCTACACTGCAGTTAAAAACCTGCACCTGGTCCATGCCAGCTTCCTCGGGGTCACAGGGCTTGTGCTGCGGGGCTGTTTAATTGAGGTATAGACACTCAGGTCTGGGACCCTCCCACCTTGCAGGGTCCTACAGCCAGGATTGCAGCCCAAGCCTGAATGTCTACACAACTCGTTAGCTCAAGCCCTGCAGCTCAAGCCCTTAAACAACCCCTTAGCTCAAGCCCCGTGAGCCTGAGTCAACTGGTAGAAGCCAATTGCAGTGTAGACATACTGTATAGCACATTTACATATCTTTTGTTCTTTAGATAGGTGTCTTAAAGCCACAAATAAAACAGGAGAAGCAGATTCAACTTTAGCTTAATAGGTAGCCTTACTGGTTTTGGATGCAATGGTGCCCAATCTGATTTCTTGATAGATAAGATTCCTTACAAAATATTAACTTTGCTATTTCATTGCACAAAGATCAGGAAATTCAGATTCAAGATTCCAATCACCACCTTAATTCTGTTCCTTTGCTTGTATACACTAAAATAGTGTCTTTAAGGAAACTGTGGAAGATCATGTCAACTAAGGCTGAGATGGAAATAGGAGACAGACTGGTTGAAAATCTCTGGGTAAGGATAAAAGGGGTAAAAACAAGGGTGATGTCATGGTAGGGGGTCTACTACAGACCACCTAAGCAGGAAGAAGAGGTGGACGAGGCTTTTTTTAAGTAACTAACAAAATCATCCAAAGCTTAGGACTCTGTGGTGAAGGGGGACTTCAACTACCCAGACATCTGTTGGGAAAACAACATAGCAGGGCACAGATTATCCAACAAGTTCTTGGAATGTATTGGAGACAGTTTTTTTTTATTTCAGAAGGTGGAGAAATCTACTACAGGAGAGGCTGTTCTAGATTTGATTTTGACAAATAGGGAGGAACTTGTTGAGAATTTGGAAGTGGAAGGCAGCTTAGATGAATGTGATCATGAAATGGTAGAGTTCATGATTCTAAGGAATGGTAGGAGGGAAAACAGCACAATAAAGATAATGGATTTCAAGAAGGCAGATTTTAGCAAACTCGGGGAGTTGGTAGGTAAGATCCCATGGGAAGCAAGTCTAAGGGGAGAAACAGTTCAAGAGAGCGCCCAGTTTTTCAAAGAGATATTATATAGGGCACAAGAGCAAACTATCCCACTGCATAGGAAAGATAGGAAGCATGGCAAAAGACCACGCTGGCTTAACCGGGAGATTTTCAATGATCTGAAACTCAAAAAAGAGTCCTACAAAAAGCAGAAACTAGGTCAAATTACAAAGGATGAATATAAACAAATAACACAAGGCACAAAACGAGATTAAACTAGCTAGAGACATAAAGGGTAACAACAAAACATTTTACAAATACATTAGAAGCAAGAGGAAGACCAAGAACAGGATAGGCCCGTTAGTCAGTCAGTGGGGAAAAAGCAACAGAAAATGTAGAAATGGTGGAAGTGCTAGATAACGTTTTTGTTTCATTTTTCACCAAACAAGTTAGTAAAGATTGGACATCTAACATAGTGAATGCCAGTGAAAATGAGGTAGGATCAGAGGCTAAAATAGGGAACAAAAAAATTAAAAATTATTTCTATAAGTTAGATGTCTTCAAGTCACCAGGGCCTGATGAAATACATCCTAGAATACTCAAGGAGCTGACTGAGTAGATATCTGAGCCATTAGCGATTATCTTCTAAAAGTCACAGAAGATGGGAGAGATTCCAGAGGACTGGAAAAGGGCAAATATAGTGCCCATTTATAAAAAAGGGAAATAAGGACAACTCGGGGAATTACAGACCAGTCAGCTTAACTTCTATACCCAGAAAGATAATGGAGAAAATAAATTAAAAAATCAATTTGCAAACACCTAGAAGATAATAAGGTGATAAGTAACAGCTAGCATCGATTTGTCAAGAACAAATTGTGTCAAACCAACCTAATAGCTTTCTTTGACAGGGTAACAAGCCTTGTGGATGGGGGGAAGCGGTAGATGCAGTATATCTTGACTTCACTAAGCTTTTTGATACTATCTTCCATGACCTTCCCATAAACAAACTAGGGAAATACAACCTAGATGGAGATAGATTTCAGAGGGGTAGCCGTGTTAGTCTGTATCAGCAAAAACAACAAGGAGTCCTTGTGGCACCTTCGAGCACAGGTGGGCAAACTACAGCCCACGGGCCACATCCAGCCCGTGGGATCGTTCTTCCCAGCCCCTGAGCTCCTGGCCTGGGAGACTAGCCCCCTGTTGTTCCCCCTACCCCGCAGCCTCAGCTCACTGAGCCACTGGCGCAATGCTCTGGTCGGCGAGCTCCTGGGGCAGCGCAGCTGCAGAACCCGGCTTGACCCGGTGCTCTGTGCTGCGCGGTGCGTGGCTGGCTCCAGCCGGGCGGTGCGGCTGTCTGTCATGGTGCTCCAGGCAGCGCAGTAAAGGGGCCAGGGAGCGGGGGAGGGGGGCTGGATAGAGGGCAGGGGAGTTCAGGGGGTGGTCAGGGGCCGGGCGTGTGGATAGGGTTCAGGGCGGTCAGAGGGCAGGGAACAGGGGGGTTGAATGGGGGCAGAGGTTCCGGGGGCAGTCAGGGAGAAGGGTGGTTGGATGGGGCAGAGGTCCCGGGAGGGGGGCAGTCAGGAAGGGTTGGATGGGGCGACGGGAGGCAGTCAGGGGCAGGGATTCCAGTGGGGGTCAGGGAGCAGGGGGGGTGGATGGGGCAGGGGTTTTTGGGGAGCAGTCAGGAATGAGAGGAGGGGTTGGATGGGGCAGCTGGGGGCAGTCAGGAGTGGGGGTTCCGGGGGTGGTCAGGGGCCAGGGAGAAGGGGTGGTTGGATGGGGCAGGGGTCCCTGGGGGGCAGTCAGGAAGGAGAGGGGGTGTTGGATGGGGCGGTGGGAAGTTAGGGGCGGTCAGGGGACAGGGAGCAGGGGGATGGATGGGGCAGGAGTCCCAGGGGGCCGTCAGGGGGCAAGAAGTGTGTGGGGGGGGAGAATAGGGGGTGGGAGCCAGGCCACGCCTGCCTGTTTGGGGAGGCACAGCCTCCCCTAACCAGCCAGCCATACAATTCCTGAAACCCGATACGGCCCTCAGGCCAAAAAGTTTGCCCGCCCCTGCCTTAGAGACTAACAAATTTATTTGGGTATAAGCTTTCGTGGGCTATAACCCACTTCATCAGACGCATGGGGTGAAAAATACAGTAGGCAAGTATAAATATACAGCACATGAAAAAATGGAGTTGCCTTACCAAGTGGGGGATCTACTATAAGGTGGGTGCTTATCTGGTTGGAAAAACATTCCCAGAGAGTAGTTATCAGTGGTTCACAGTAAAGCTGGAAGGGAATATTGAGGGGGGTCCTGCAGGGATCAGTTCTGGGCCCAGTTCTGTTCAAGATCTTCATCAATGATTTAGATAATGCCATAGAAAGTACACTTATAAAGTTTGCGGACGATGCCAAGCTGGGAGGGTTGCAAGTGCTTTGGAGAATGGGATTAAAATTATAAATGGTCTGGACAAACTGGAGAAATGGTCGGAAGTAAATAAGATGAAATTCAGTAAGGACAAATGCAAATTACTCTACTTAGGAAGGAACAATCAGTTGCACACATACAAAATGGAAATGACTGCCTATGAAAGAGTACTGCAGAAAGGGATCTGGGGTCACAGTTAGGGCCCTGCCAAATTCACAGCTGTGAAAAATGTGTCACAGACCGTGAAATCTGGTCTTTTGTGTACTTTTACCCTATACTATACAGATTTCACAGGGAAGATCAGCATTTCTCAAACGGGGTCCTGACTCAAAAGAGGGTTGTGTGGGGGAGGGGTTCGCAAGGTTATTGTAGGGGTGTCATGGTATAGCACAGAAGTATGGGTGGCAGTCTTCAGAGCTTGGTGGCTGGAGAGCGTGGCTTGATTTCTAAAATCCTATGACTGTGAAATTGACCAACATGGACCGTGAATTTGGTAGGGCCCTAGTCATAGTGGATCACAAGCTAAATATGAGTCAACAACGTAACACTATTGAAAAGAAAAAAAAATTAATTCCAGGATGAATTAGCAGGGGTGTTCTAACAGGACATGAGAAGTAATTCTTTTGCACTGATATGGCCTCAACTGGAGCACTGTGTCCAGTTCTGGGCACCACATTTCAGGAAAGATCTGGACAAATTGGAAATAGTCCAGAGAAGAGCAACAAAAATGATTGAAGGTCTAGAAAACATGACCTATGAGGGAAGATTGAAAAAATTGGGTTTATTTAGTCTGGAGAAGAGAAGACTGGGGGGGGAGGGGGGCGGGAACATGATAACAGTTTTCAAGTATAAAAAAGATTGTTACAAGGAGGAGGGAGAAAAATTGTTTTCCTTAACCTCTGAGGACAGGACAAGCAGCAACGGGCTTAAATTGCAGCAAGGGCAGTTTAGGTTGGATATTAGGAAAAACTTCCTTACTCTCAGGGTAGTTAAGCATTGGAATAAATTGCCTAGGGAGGTTGTGGAAACTCTATAGTTGGAGATTTTTAAGAGCAGGTTAGAAAAACACCGGACAGGGATGGTCTAGATAATATTTAGTCCTGCCATGAGTGCAGGGGACTGGACTAGATGACCTCTCAAGGTCCCTTCTAGTCCTGCAACTCTATGATTACCCAAATACAATTTTTTTAATGTATCCTGTAACCTTAGAGACACATATGCTAGTAATTATCTTGGAGAACACATGGAGGATGCATGAGGTCCCAGAGAACTGAGAAGAGCAAACATAGTACCTATCTTTAAAATGGGGAACAAAGAGGACCCAGGGGACTATACACCAGCAGCTTAACTTTGATACCTGGAAAAATACTGGAACAAATTATTAAACAATCATTTTCTAAGCACCTATAGAATAACAGGATTGTACATAATAGCCAGCATGGATTTGTCAAGAACAAATCATACCACGCCAACCTGATTTCCTTCTTTGACAGGGTTATTGGCTTAGTGGATAGCGGGAAAGATGTAGACATGATATATCTTGATTTTAGTAAGGCTTCTGAGAAAGTTCCACATGACATTCTTATATGTAAATTAGGAAAATGTGGTGTAGATGAAATTACTACACGGTAGTTCCAAACCTGGTTGAAAGGCTGTATTCAGAGAGTAGTTATCAATGGTTTGCTGCCAAATAGGGAGGATGTATCTAGTGGGGTCTGGCAGGGGTCAGTCCTGGGTCCAGTACCATTCAATATTTTCATTAATTATTTAGATAATGGAGTGGAGAGTATCCTTCTAAAATTTTTGGATGACACCAGCTGGGAGGGGTGGCAAGAGCTTCAAAATGACTCACAAATTGGACAATATCATCAACATGATGATATTCAATAAAGTGCAATGTACTACACTCAGGAAGAAAAAAAACAAATGCACAACTACAAAATGGACAATAATTGGTTAGGCAGTAGTACTGCTGAAAAGGATTTGGGGGTTATGGTGGATCATAAACGGAATACGAGTCAACAATGTGATGCAGTGGGTAAAAAGGCTAATATTGTTTGGGCGTATATTAATAGGCGGTAACTGTCCTGCCTACTTGGCACTGGTGAGGACTCAGCTGGAGTACTATGTCCAGTTCTGAGCACCACATTTTAGGAAAGATATGGACTAACTGGAGAGTCCAGAGGAGAGCAACAAAAAATGATAAAAGGTTTAAAAAAAAAAAAAGGGCATATTTAGTCTTGAGAAAAGAAGACTGAGGGGAAACCTGATAAGACTTCAAATATGTTAAGGGTTGTTATAAAGACAGCGGTGATAAATTGTTTTCCATGTCCACTAAACATAGGACAAGATGTAATGGGTTTAATCTGGAGATTTAGGTTAGCTAGCAAGGGAGATGTAGGTTAGACAGCATGAAAATATTTCTAACTACAGTAGAACCTCAGAGTTTCGAACACATCAGTCAACCACACACCTCATTTGGAACTGGAAGTATGCAATCAGGCAGCAGAAATGATCAAAAAACAAAAAAAAAAAAAGGCAGCAAATGCAGTACAGTACTGTGTTAAATGTAAACGACAAAAAAAAAATCAAGGGAAAGCAGCATTTTTCTTTTGCATAGTAAAGTTTCAAAGCTGTATTAAGTCGTTCAGTTGAAAACTTTTGAAAGAACAACCATAACGTTTGTTCAGTTACGAACATTTCAGAATTACGAACAACCTCCATTCCCGAAGTGTTTGTAACTCTGAGGTTCTACTGTATAAGGATAGCTAAGCACTGGAACAGGCTACTAAGGGAGGTTGTGGAATAGCTGTCATTGGAGATCTTTAAAAACAGGTTTGATAAACACCTGTCAGAGACAGTATAGGTATACTTGGTCCTGCTTCAGTGCAGGAGGCTGGATTAGATGATTTCTCAAGGTCCCTTCTTGCCCTACATTTCTAAGATTCTATGTACCACAGCATTTTCTCTTACTGCATACCCTCAAGCTAAATTTTAATAATAATAATTTTCCTGTAAAAATGTGTAATGTTGAAAAAGTTTATTTCTAAACTAAATGTGCATTATTTCAGAGGGTAAATTGGCTCACAGGCCCTGACCTGTGGTTACACCAGTTCCTTACATAGGCTGAACCTTTTGCTAGTTAACCAGATGTCTTCTTTAATAGCATTTCTTTTATAATATATTAGGAGCAGTTATTTTAAAGAAATAATTGTACTTTCAGTCTAAGGCCTGGTCTACACTACGAGTTTAGGTCGAATTTAGCAGCATTAAATCGAATTAACCCTGCACCCGTCCACACAACGAAGCCATTTTTGTCGACATAAAGGGCTCTTAAAATCGATTTCTGTACTCCTCCCCGATGAGGGCAGTAGCGCTGAAATCAACATTGCCGGTTCGAATTAGGGTTAGTGTGGACGCAAGTTGATTGTATTGGCCTCCGGGAGCTATCCCACAGTGCACCACTGTGACCGCTCTGGACAGCAATCTGAACTCGGATAAATCTCCAAGGCCATGATGGACAGACTATAGGCTGAGCAAGTGCAGAATGGTGGTTCACTCTACTTCCCTGTAAGCCAACCGCCCTCCCCTGCCCCCTTTGATCTCTGCTTGCAGAGGCAATAAAGTCAGTGTTGTTTCAAATTCATGCACTCTTTATTACTTCATCACACAAATGGGGGGATAACTGCCAATGTAACCCGGGAGGGGTGGGGGAGGAGGGAAGCAACGGGTGGGGTTGTTGTACGGGCACCCCCTAGAATGGCATGCAGCTCACCATTTCTGCGGGATGTCTGGGGCTCTGACCCGGAGCGGCTGCTTGCATCTGTGGTTCTTTAGTAGGCTTGCCTGATATTCTAGGCAGCACTGAATCTCTATTAGACAAAACTTAAAGAAGAGAATGACCTGGGGGTCATTCCCATTTTTGTCTAGGCGCCCCCGACCGACCTCACAGAGGCCGGCCAGGAGCACCCATGACAGCAGCAGACGGTACAGTATGACTGGTAACCATCTTTGCTAACTTGCAAAGGCAAGGAGCTGCAGCTGCTGCTGTGTAGCACTGTAGCACCGCGTCTGTCAGCAGCATCCAGTAGACATACGGTGACAGTGAAAAAAGGCTGAACGGGCTCCATGCTTGCCGTGCTATGGTGTCTGCTCGGGCAATCCAGGGAAAAGGGTGGAAAATGATTGTCTGCCGTTGCTTTCATGGGGGGGTGGGAGAGGGGGTTGACTGACGACATTTACCCATAGCCACCCGTGACAGATTTTTGGCCCCATCAGGCATTGGGAGCTCAACCCAGAATTCCAGTGGGCAGCGGGGACTGCGGGAACTTTGGGATAGCTACCACAGTGCACCGCTCCGAAAGTCAACGCTTGCCACGGTTCTATGGACGCACACTGCCGAATTAATGTGCTTAGTGTGGATGCGTGCACTCGACTTTATACAATCTGTTCCCAAAAATCGACTTCTGTAAAATTGGAGTAATTTCGTCGTGTAGACATAGTAGATTTTCAACAGCACCCAAGTGAATTAGGAGCACAAGTCCCATTGAAAATATTTGAACTTGTGCTCCTAAGTCCCATAGACTCTTGAAAATCCCACCATAAAACATTTTTAAATGTACATCTTGTATGCTGCAGATCAAACAAGATATACACCTTTGACAGGTAATTGTTCCAAGAAAGAAAAGGTATTTAAGAGGGAAAACAGCAAATATGAAGTTATTTAGTGTGACATGGCAGACAATGAATATTTAAATTTAAAGTTAAATTTCATATTTAAACCAAGGAACTGACTCAGTTTCCTATGACAACAAGAGTCTACTTACAGAACAAATTTAGAATTTTTATGACAAATACGTTTTGTAAATCTTTTATCGCACTTCACTTTTAGGAAAATATTTTTTGTACTAGTAACTCAAAGGCAGTGGAGAATGGATTTCAAATTTTGATGTCTTCTGGTAAGTAAGCATTTACCTACTAAATCTTCTCTGGAAGCAGCAGAACGAGGGGTGCTGGTTCCTGGCTCTATCTTTAATGAAAGCCTGCATTAAAAAAGGAATAGAAGTTAAAGTGTTAATTTATCAGGAACCTGAAGTGTTTTAATGTAAAGCTTTGAAAGCTAAAATATTTGTTGGCTTATGCTGCAAGAAGTTTTGCTATCACAAGTGTAAGAGAGGCTATGCACATATGAGAAATTTCAGATATGCATATCACTCACTAGCAATTAAAAGGGGGCAACAACCAACCCACTTTTTTTTTTTTTTTTTTTTTTAACTTAACCTAAGTTTATATTTATTGTACTTGATGTTCTGCTTTCTACAGCAGTGATGAAAAGAAAAAGGCACGTGCAGGAGTCACAATAGGCAAAACCATTTGTTATCCTCTGTTTTAATTTGTTCTGTAACAGTGGCCTGTAACAGTGGCTCTCAAACTTTTTTACTGGTGACCCCTTTCACATAGCATGTCTCTGAGTGCGACCCCCCCCATATAAATTAAAAACATTTTTTTATATATTTAACACCATTTTAAATGCTGGAGGCAAAGCGGGGTTTGGGATGGAGGATGACAGCTTGCGATCCCCCATGTAATAACCTCACGACCCCCTGAGGGGTCGCGACCCCCAGTTTGAGAACCCCTGCCCTATAAATTTTAACCAATAAGAACATAAGAATGGCCACACTGGGTCAGATCAATGATCCGTCTAGCCCAGTACGCAGTCTTCCGACAGTGGGCAGTGCCAGATGCTTCAGAGGGAGTGAACAGAAGACGACAAATTTATCAAGTGATCCACCCCATCTTCCAGTTCCAGCTTCTAGTAGTCAGAGGGGTAGACACACTCAAAGCATGGAGTTGCATCCCTGACCATCTTGGCTAATAGCCATTGAGGGACCTATCTTCCATGAACTTATCTAATTCTTTTTTTGAATCAGATATACTTTTGGCCCTCACAACATCCCTTGGCAATGAGTTCCACGGGTCAACTGAGCGTTGTGGGAAGAAGTACTTCCACGAGTTTGTTTTAAACTGCTACCTATTAATTTCACTGGATGATCCTTGTTCATATGTTATGTGAAGGGGTAAACATCACCAGTGAAATGTGCTCTACTATTTTAAAAACAAATGAAATATCCTTCTGTAGATTTTTGATACAATATATAATCATATTGACTGGGTTAATAATTCAAGCTGTTTACTTTTCCATGATGTCTTCAATACTATTGGAAAGCTGCAAACTGCTTTTTGCTGAACATTTTGATGAATTGACCATTTTTAAATTAACAGGAAGTTAGGAAGAACTTTTTAGAAAATAAAAGTTTAAAGGTTTGTTAGCCACAGGAATAATTTATACAATATTGTTAACATTTTAAAATTACCAGTTCAATACAGCTTCATGAAAAAGGAAACTGTTTAAGTACTTTTTCTTCTGAGACTTAATTTTAAGTAACTATCTTAATTGTAGATAGTTACCTTTCTGACCCTTCACCTGTCAGAGAAAAGGGGTAGTTTTCCTTTGAAGAGAAAGAAAATGCTACAAGATTTAAGTATCAATTGGTTTTCTCAAAGTAGTAATGGCCATCTCCTTTCACCTTGAAGAGACTAAAGTTATTATCTCCACAATTTTCTCAGTATACAAAGGCATATGCACTGCTAAAATCATATTCCTTATTCAGTTAAACCACATGACTCCATTGACTTCGCCTAGTCGATAAAATGAAGATAGGAATCGCTACTTTGGACCAATTCACTATATCTTCTAGTCCAATATCTAATCTCCGACTGTGGTCAGCACCAGATGGTTCACAAGAAGGTGCAAGAATCTCTAATGAACAATTATAGAATAGCTTCCTTGGAATTCCATGGAATTTTCTTTCTAGCTATCACCAATGATTGGCTTATGCCCCGAAGCATGAGGATTTATATCCCTTATAATTTTTAATCTCTCCCATAAACCTATGGATGTTCTATAGTTACTTAGATACATGCAGTTCTTTTTGGAATTTTGCTAAGGTCTTGGAATCAATTATATCTTGTGGCAAATGAGTTACACAGGTTAATTAAGTGTTGTATAAAATGTAATTTCCTTTTATCAAATGTAAATGTATTTCTTTCCATTCTATCGGATACACCTTAGTACTTATATGAAAAAGTGTAAAGAGGAGTGCCTAGTTTACCTTCGCTATACCATTCATTACTTTGTATATCTTTATTACTTTATATCTCCTCTCCAAACAGTTCCATCTTTCCACTCTCTCCTCATATGCAAGTCTCTCCATGCCTGTTATTTTCATTGTCTACTTCTGTATCCCTTCTATTATGCTTAAAGGGTTTTCCAAATAAAAAAACATTCCACTCTGCATTTTTAATTCTTTCTATTGTTACAACACCTAAAATTACTGAAATAGAGTAATGAAAAAAAAAATCTCTACTCTGATCAGTTTGTTTACTTTCTGCCTTCAACAGCATTTTGCAGTTTTACAGCAGAGTAAAGATACTATACTGGATTTTTTCCAACTTTAATGTTTAATTTTCTTAAATATCTATCCCTCAAACAATAACATAAAATAAAATGTTTAAAGGAAAAATTTACGTCACGACTACTGTTGCTTATTTTCTAACTCCAATTTCTTCTCAGTCTCCTTATAGTAAAGAAAGAGACACTTATGGAAGTAAGAGAGTGGCAGCGTTGAGGTTGGATTCATTTACCTAAATGAAAGCAGGGTCTCTTGCCTGCTCATTATTGTATTCAAGGTTTCTGTTACATAAAACTCACTTTTTTAGAAGGAAAAATAAAAGGTTACCTAGTCAGTTGTAGAATTTTATACTTACTTGTAATTGTCATCTTCCACAAACTTTTGTAGCTCTTCTATGTATTGAACTGAGTTCAAGTATTTTTGGACATGAGGCAACAGAGGAATATCTAGAGAAGAGGCAATATATCAGTTATCACTATGTCATTCATCGTTAGACAAAGGGAGTTTCTTGAAAACATCTGCATACAAGCAGATATTTCTCTTGTTGTCTTTAGTTGGGGCCATAAAATACAATGATCCCTCACCACTGTTTTGCAGTTTTTTGTTCCCCCTCATCCATAACCATGCCTGGGCTGACCTCCCCTGCACCCAAGGAAGGCCAGATCTTCACAGCATGCATTTTGAAAATACAGAAGAGATAAATAGAGGATAAGTAAGTCTCATTCTATCTTTGCCTGCTGACAGGAGAGATAACCCAACAATTCCAGAATTTGGTTTTAATAAGGTTTATGGTTTTAGATGGGAATGGTACATTAATTGGTTAAGACTTATTAAATAACAGCTTGGTAGAAGATGAACATTTTTATTTTATTAGTTGCCCTCAGTAATACTGCAAAAGAAATAAATGAGCTAGATTACCATATTCACAGGACTGCTGAAAATCTGAGATTATTCTAAGTATGTTGTTCATTAAATTTGATCTCTGCTCGCTTTCCAGAATGCTCCCTGTAGATGGGTATGCGGAGTCAATATACGTCAAGTCAGAGAGATAAATACCTGAATGAATAAGATTAGAGTGAGTATTTCCTTTATTAAATGTTTCAGATTTAAAAGAAAAAGCAAGTACATTCAAATTCAATTAATTCTGCTCACACTTACTAATGTGTACAAGGATCCACTGTGACATTTAATCTTTGTCTTGCTCCAGGAGCAATGGAGAAAAAGCCCTGTGGCTGCAAGAGCTCTTTGCTGGTTTGTGCCTCAAGGAGGCACAAATAATATTGCTTGGAAATGCTGTGCCACCCCTTGGAGGATTCAGTAAGTACTCCCCTTCATCACTTGTCCAGTAGTTTTGCCTCACTCCTTTCTCAGCCCTATTTGCAGTGAACAGCTCCAGCAGCAGTACTAGCTCAGTGAAATCTTTGCGCTTTCCGAGTGTAAGGACTTGCATTCTCTCCCAGGGGTGACAGTAACTTAAAGGACTTACCGGTACGCCAGAGTCCTGAGTGGGGGCCTGGCCTCAAACGGAAGAGGCGTGGCCTTTAAATCAAGATTTAAAGGCCCCGGGGCTCCGGCTGGGAGCCCCAGGGCCTTTAAATAACCCCCCGAGCTTCCAGCTGCAGAGGCGGCTGGAAACCCCGGAGCTAAGGGGCGATTTAAAGGGCCCGGGGCTCCTGCCACTATGGGGAGACCTTTAAAGCACTGCTGGAGCCCTGCCACTACCCCTACCCTGGGGCTCTGGCAGCCGGGCTCAGGCGGCGCTTTAAAGGGCCCGGGGCTCCCCGCAGTGACAGGAGCCCCAGGCCCTTTAAAGCACTGTCCGAGCCCTGCTGCCTGAGCCCCTGTGTAGGCGGCAGGGCTCGGGCGGCACTTTAAAGGGCTGGGGCTCCCCGAAGCGGCAGGAGCCCCGGGGGTAGCAGCGGCAGGGCTCGGGCGGCGCCTTAAAGGGCTCCCCGCAGCGGCAGGAGCCCCGGGCCCTTTAAAGCACCACCCAAGTCCCGCCGCCTGAGCCCCAGGGTAGCGGCAGCAGGGCTCCGGCCGCTGCAGGGAGCCCCGGGCCCTTTAAAGCACCAGCCTGGGGAAGCTGGTTCGGTCCGGTACGCCATACCAGCTTACTTTCACCTCTGTTCTCTCCACAGGGGCCAGGCACAATGGAAGGTTGGAAGCTTTCCTTGTGTATTATACAGGGACCAGGCACAATCTGACCTTTAGTCTTTGACAGTGGAAGCATATTAACATTTCAGAATCTGCAAAGTAAGTATCAAACTATGTGCAACTATGCCAGGTCTCATTTCTAAGCTTCTGTCATCCCAACAATTAATCAACATTCACTTGACAAGCCTGTAGGGGTATTCAACACAGAAGGTTCAAAAACATGAACTTTGTTAAACATTTTCAATGTGATAAAATCTAATAAGGTGTAAGTTTTTATCAGGGGAGATTAACTAGGGTTACCATCCGTCCGGGTTTCCCCGGACATGTCCGGCTTTTTCAGTGTTAAATGGCCGTCCGGGGGGGAGATTTCTAATCAAGTAGAAATGTCCGGGATTTCCCCCTTCCCCTCATCCGGAGTGCGGCGCAGCTGATTGGACGCCTGGCCTGATTGAAAGCCGCTCGCAGCCACTAGGGCCTCTAGCAGCCAGAGTCCCTCCCCCTTCCCCGCTCCTTCCTCCCCCACAGAGCAGCGCGGTAGTGTTTGATTCCACGTGGAGCCCGCAGCTCTCCCTCTGCCGGGTGAGTGGGGGAGCAGAGGCTGCAGGGGCAGGGCAGGCGGGGGGAGCAGAGGCTGCAGGGGTGGGGGGGTGCAGAGGCTGCAGGGGTAGGGCAGGCAGGGGGCACAGAGGCTGCAGGGCGAGGAGGAGCAGGGCAGGCAGGGGCATAGAGGCTGCAGGGGCAGGGCAGGCAGGGGGCGCAGAGGCTACAGGGCGAGTGGGGAGCACGGGGCACAGAGGCTGCAGGGGCAGGGGGGTGCAGCGGCTGCAGGGGCAGGGCAGGCAGGCGGTGCAGAGGCTGCAGGGCAAGGAGGAGCAGAGGGCACAGAGGCTGCAGGGGTGGGGGGGTGCAGAGGCTGCAGGGGCAGGGCAGACAGGGGGCGCAGAGGCTGCAGGGCAGGCAGGGGCATAGAGGCTGCAGGGGCAGGGGGTGCAGGGGCAGGCAGGGGGCGCAGAGGCTGCAGGGCGAGTGGGGAGCAGGGGGCACAGAGGCTTCAGGGGCGGGGGGGTGCAGAGGCTGCAGGGTGCAGAGCAGGCAAGGGCATAGGGGCTGCAGGGCGAGTGGGGAGCAGGGAAGCACTTAGCAACCCCCAACCAAGATCAGAGCGGGAGGGAGGAGGGGGAATGCGGGGTGCTCAGAGGAGGGGGCAGAGTTGGGGCAGGGACTTTGGGGAAGGGGTTGGAATGGGGGCGGAGAAGGGTTGGGGTTGGGGTGGGGCTGGGGAAGGGGCGGAGTTGGGGCAGGGCCGGGGGCGGGACCGGGGCCCCATGGAGTGTCCTCTTTTTTAAAATGTTTGAATATGGTAACCCTAGATTAACTAACGATTGGAACACTTTTCCAAGTGTTGTGGTGATTCTTCATCACCAGCATTTATGAAACCAAGACTGGATGTTTTTCTAAAAGATATAATCTAGTTCAAACAGGAATTATTTGGAGGCAGTTCTATGCCTGTTATATACAGTTATCAGACTAGATGATTAGCTTCTGGCCTTAGAATCTATGAATATTTAATTCCCCCAACTCAGCTGTGTTGAAACAGACCAACAGAAAAATCTCCCTTTCTATGCCAGCAAAAAAAAAAAGAAAAACTTCTCAAATTGCAGCAACGGGAAAGCGTTTGCTAGACAAAGAGTATACACAAATTGAAATCTGATTAGGACACTTGGATTAACACCCTCTCCCCATAGGTGATGGAACTAGGGCTGATGGGAGGGAGGGGCGGGCTGCCACATCCCCGGGCTTGAAGTGGTTTCCATCATGTACAGGGTTTACAGTTTGCTTCAATGGCTCTCAGCACCCCCACTATACAAACTGTTCCAGGACCCCTGCCTCTCCCCCACACTTTGTAAAAGCTCTATAGGATCTTTAAGAGTGTTTAGTGTCTTAATTCCAAGTCTCATCTTTAAAGCTTCCATCTTCTTCCTTCACCACTGGCAACTTCATTATTCTCTGTCCCAAAGGCTCAAAACTTTGAAGTTAAAGCAAGCAGGATTTAACAGCAGCATTAACGTGTGCAAAGAAGGAGGGGGGAAAAGCAGTAAAAGAAGACATCAAAGTCCATGTATTCCTCTCCATTTCCACTTTCAAAGCCTTGTCCCAGCCCTGACCATTTATTGCTGCAACAAATGCAACACTATTCCCTCTCACCAACATGAAACTTGCATCACATTTCCTTTAATCCCCTTGCATGTTGGAAGAGGGGCCCTCACTATCTACAAATAAGGTGGGTGAAGAATGGACTGTAAGGAGTGGAAAAAAGGCTACTGAATTTCATCTCCATCACAAGGCTGGCTGAGTTATCAATGCAAAGTGTCATGCTTTGCGTGGGGATGGGTGAATTTCATTCTAAATATATACATGCCCCAATATAGCCACACAATTTTTAAATTCATTTCACTAATAGCTTATTTGTTACACAAGAATTCAAAAGTGCTGAAAAGGTAGAACCTTGAGTTTTTCCTCTATCAGGGATAGATGTAATATCAAACATCTGTCTAGGGTAAGGGCATGCTGATTATGCATGGGTTTTATCCCCTTGACATTTTGCCATTATTTTTTATTCATGATTTAACAGCAGGTTGCTATGTATCATAACTATCCCTAATGCCTTTTTCCACTAAAAACCAGTAAGCAAAACTGTGCACAACTATGGGAAAAATGAAAGTCTTTATTTCTGATAAGTTTGAAGACATTTCTCTCCAATTCCCTCATTTTGGATTCTGCCGTAGAAAATGCTTTTGTTTCAACTGCTCTTCTACCACACTGGTTGCATAGATCTCTTCTCTTGGGGCTGGTCCACACTAACCCCCCACTTCGAACTAAGATACGCAACTTCAGCTACGTGAATAACGTAGCTGAAGTCGAAGTATCTTAGTTCGAACTTACCGCGGGTCCACACGCGGCAGGCAGGCTCCCCCGTCGACTCTGCGTACTCCTGCTCCGCGAGAGGAGTACCGGCATCGACGGTGAGCACTTCCGGGATCGATCCGGGATCGATTTATCGCATCTAGACAAGACGCGATAAATCGATCCCAGAAGATCGACTGCTTACCGCCGGACCCGGAGGGAAGTATAGACGTACCCTTGGTTTGAACTTTATGTCTTCTATTTACCACTTCTACATCTACTGCTGTTTCAGCATCTGGTAAGAGCTTCTCATGGTCTGCACATTTCACTGTAGGGATGCACACACATACTTACACCCCTCCCCCCCAGGAGATATCCATATCATAAGAAAATGTGACTGCTTTGCCTACATTCTGCTCGCTAATCCGTCTTTACCGTGACTATGCTAACACTGTAAACTTCTGAGCAGCTTGATGCTGCTACCACTTAAAAACAACCTGTTACAGAAATGATTTCCTTTCATCCCCCAAGATACAGTCTGAAGTGCAGGACAGGCAATCTTCAGTCCTGTAACTGTTAAAAGGCCCAATATAACATGACCCTGCAGGGTGAGAAAAAACTTCATAGATTACCCTTGGAATGGGGCAAATCTCAGTTTTCTAATGAGACAAAGCACTTGCTTCTAGCCCTGGAAGGTCTCAATATATCCAACCTTAAATTCAATACTTTGTACAAAAAACCCTGCTATTTTAGGTAATACTTATGGGACTTCTAAAATTAGTTATATTTTTCTTTTTTCTGAGACCTGTATAATTAGGGTAAGAGTAACCCAAAAATGTTTGGCTTTGCAGGTGGAAGAACATTAAAAAAAGCACTTCGTTGGAGCAGTGATTGTGTTTGTACAGCCCCTAACACAGTGGAGCTCTCAGTCCTGAGTGGGGCCTCTGGGCATTGCTCCAATATTAATATACAAACACAGTCTGCATGCACACAGAAGCAAGTTAAAAGCCTTCTGGTTGAAAGGTGACAAAAAAGTTCATAGAAAGTTATTAAATAGAATCTGATATAGAGCTTAATTTTATTTTCATCTAATTTTTAATTCAGGATTTTTTTATTCTGCTAATCTTAGAATATTAATTTATTTAAATTATAAATTAATAACGGTCAAATTATTATTTAATATTTATATTGTGGTGGTACCTAAAGGTTTTAACCATGTTGGGTCCCATTGTACTAGGCAGTGTCCAGAGTTAGTTGTTAAAAGTCCCTGATCTGAACAGTGTACTATCTAAAATAGAAAGAAGGGTGAATAATGTTTACTGGTTCAAACAACAGAGATTCATAAGGAACAAAAGTGTAGTATTGGTTATAAGTTTATGGATTAGTGAACAGATTATTTCTGGAAGGAGATATCTAAACAATTATTTCTTCCTTAAAGTTAAGTGACAGCCTTTTTATCTTTAGCACAATTAAGAGTACCTTTCTAGAGAACTCCTCCGCAAAATACAAGATCCTTGGACCTATTTATCAAATCTAAAACAATTTTAAGAGGAAAAAAAAAACAAATAAACCATAAAATTTAATTAGTCATTTCTGAAGAAATTGACAACTACACTAAACAAAACCCCACACTGAATCGACTCCTGTACACAAACTCTCAAGTGACAGAATTAAAAGCTGACAACGGTATCCTTCGTTTCTTAAAAGTACGTAATACATGTGGCTTCTGCTTCTTTTAATACTAATCAGATGGCATCAAATATTCTAATACCTAACCCAACACCAAACATAGCTTTAACATTTTCCACATGTATCAGATTCTTTGAGAGTGTAACAACAGCTAAAACTGTTTCTTATTAAGTGAACTTCAAGAATTGAATGTGACATTCTGTTCAACATTCTTCTAGACTATAAATGGTTCATTTTTCCTGTTGTACCCAGTCAGTCTGCCTCTTTTATTCCTGGGAACACAAGTTGAGTTCATCAGTCTGAAAGAATCTTTCTTCTAAATGAAGCCCAGTACTGTAAAAACTTGAAAGGCATCTTTAGGCTGTGAAATAAAATGTTAGTTTTGTAATTGCCTGCTGAACTCTTGCACAGACTGTTTCCATATAGTGCCCTCCCCCCTCTAACCAGCAAACAATCTTTCCTTGTCCATAGCTCTTCAGCCTCCCCCTGCCCTTTCATAAAGGCTATGATAGGAAACCCTAAGGAGTTTTGTTTGCTCTTCAGTGAGTTCATAGTGACATCAGAGGTGGGCTGAACGGCTAAGTCTAGTGCGTGTTTGTTTAAGAAAAGGAAAACTGTCCAAGCGTACTGTATATGGAATCTGGGTCAGCTGTAGCTGGTTAGTGCATTTCTGCATGTGACAGTAAGACACAGCAGCTTCAAACACACTACTATCCCTTTTTCTGGAATAGAGTACACTGGAACTTCAGTTATGGTTCGTAGAGAGATTTAGTTAGATTGATTTTTTTATTCTATTAAATCTGCAGGAAGACGATCAATTCTTTAATACAGTTTGGATCTAACAGGGCAAGAAAAAAAAGTTTTCACTAGAACTACAGATTAACAAACAATAACACTGGTAACACAAAGGAAAAAACAAGTTGACTTCTGGATTTTCAATCTACTGTAGAAGCAAAAAGCAGCAGCAAAATTTGTTTTTGGTAAGTTTTCTATTTAAGCTTAATTGCAAATCCATAGGTAAATTATTTGCAAGCAAGTCTGCATGTGGATGTTGTA
Source organism: Terrapene triunguis (assembly GCF_002925995.2). Taxonomy (NCBI): domain Eukaryota; kingdom Metazoa; phylum Chordata; order Testudines; family Emydidae; genus Terrapene; species Terrapene triunguis. The sequence continues at coordinate 11,533,479 of NW_020664561.1, read as the reverse complement.
TATATATGCACAATTCTGCATGAGATTGATACATTTATGTATATAATACTATCCTAAGAGTTATTTGACAACTCTCAAACATTAAACTAATTTCTGTAGCATCTGATAATCATTAAAAAGCTCTACGACACTGGAACAGTTTAACATAGGGGAAAATCATGACAGCATGAACCAATTCATTTGTTTGAGTTGTTTTGAAGTACTTTCTAGTCCAATTTTTATTCTACTGCATCTGTAAATTTTATTTTAAGTTAGCTTAATGACTTAGTGCACATATATGGTTCTAGAAAATCAGCAGATAGCATAAAGAAAATTATTTAGTATATGTAGTTAGTGTATCTTGAACATAATGGGAAACACCCTGGCCCCGTCAAAGTTAATGGCAAAGTTCCCACTGACTTCAATAGAGCCAGGATTTCACCCAACTTCACAGAGTGTACTGGTAGCTAGCACTACTAGAGCTAGAAAATGGATATCCAAGTAAAACCACTTTAGAAGAAAACAGGCCAGCACAGTCAACAATTCAAACAGCTACTAATACGCATCAATCCAACTAATATGTTTTATTAGGGGAATTTCTATCCAAGACTACTATTTGCATTTTCTCTATTAACAAACAATTATTCCAGTTGTACAAACAAACAAGAATGATATTAGTCATATATCAGTTCAAAACAACATTAATACCTGTAACTTGACAGACAATCAAGCTGTTTAAATCCAAATTCTTGTAGCCAAATACTCATCTTTTCCTTTCCTTTAAAAGCTTTAACTATGTGTAATAAAGGATAGCTGTGTGTACATTTGGCTACTGGTGTGTTCCCAATGCATCCACAAAACTACAGGACTAAAATTTAAGAGAATGAAAGTTAATTATTGAACGACTGGTTAAAGTGCAAAGCCCCTGAAGTGTTTCATAAATAATATTGTGAATCCTAGTTTACAACTGTATTTATGCTAAATGGAGAAACACTTAAGGTTTTTATATTTGAAAAATCAAAATGGTTAAACTTGAAATCTAGTTATTAGGACTGAAGAAAAAAGCAGAATTAAAAAATATCAACAGTTTAAACAAAGTTTACACTTTTCATCTCCCCCAATGCATTTTTCAAGATGGATAAATACAAAAACATTAAACCATCTAGAACAACGGAAAAGATATAAAGTAACTATTTGTATTTACCAATCCTCAGGAATCACCTGCAGATTAAGAGACCCCAGAAAAAAAGCTAAAGGGAAATGTAGGTGTGGCAAAAAAAGTTTTTAGGGAAAAATAACTATGGCATAAAACAAAAGTCTTAGACATTCTTGACAACCTGTTCAAATTCTTTAAAAGGTAAATGACTACTTTTTCTAACCCTCCTCTGGCTCCCATTACAATATGCTATGGGGTGTAACCAAGAAAGCGGAATGTCATTGGAAAATCTACATTGTGTGTTTTTGAAAGTAGTCTTTACTACTGACACATTTAGTTACTTAAGGTCTTTGCTACACACATTTTAGAACAGTTCCTAAAATCTCTCAACAGCTGAGTCAATAATTCTGGAGCTATATGTTTTTGGACCCTAAGCGCTAGTTTTTTGCTCTGTAGGATTTATTTTAAATAATCAGTGGAATATCAATATTTATAGTCAGAATATTTTGGACCTTATGGAACGTGTAGCTTCTGCCAAAAGTTACATAACTGTTACCAAGTTTATTCTGACAGCAATAACTGGTTTTAATTGGCTGTTCCTCAGATGTGCTGCTATTAATCTGGTCTGTGAGAGGTATATACTGATTAATGAACCAAAATTTCTCAGAGCTTACCTACTGCCAAGTGCAAAATGTTTTCAATATCAGTTCTGCAGAGAATTTCTAAACATGCGCAATGCTCACCAGTCTAATATTTCTGCTTGTTAAAAAGTTACATGTAGGTAATGTAGTTGCAAACAAAAGCCAAAACTTCTGGCTACCAGGAACACAGTGACTTTTGAATCTGAATAGCTTAAAAAAACAAACAAAAAAAAAACACCTGAGGATTTCATTGATGTTTTTGCTAAATTTTCATAATATATGGCATGATAATCTTTAAAATCCTCTTCTGCTGAGAGATTTTCTTTCAATTTTTAATTTTAAAAACAATTGTCAAGTTTCCCTGCTGAAAAAAAATTATTTATTTTAAAAAACACCTGAAGATTTTAGCCTATGTTGAAAATAGCCTTCTGTTTGTCCTAAGGAGTATTTTGAGTAGAAATGCTAAACATAATTCTGTTGTACCACTATAGTGATCTGACACACAAAATACAAGATTGTATTATTACCGGATTCTAGTGAACAGAGATTTAAGTAATCTAGTTATATAGCCCAAAGTAGAGGCACTCGCTGAACAACTGCTTGTCTACATGGTGAAATTTACCAGTAGAACTATATGAATATAATTATACCAGTATAACTGTGCGTGTAGACACAGTTATTCCAGGATAAGAGTGGGTTTTTTTTGTTTAGTTTATGTCATTTTGAAAGCAACATAAAATAAGCCCTCTCCCCCAAAGCCACTCTTATTCTGGAATAAGTATGTCCACATGGAGAATTATACCAGGATGGTTCTGTGGGTAAATTTCCCCACATAGACATTCCCTAAGGGATTTTTCACTTCTTTTAACAAGGACAAAGCTGTTCAGATGTGTATAACAATAAGATGAAAAACTCATAATGTGGAAAAATAATTTGCTTTGTTATAAAGCTGTGCTTCTTTTTCTTCTACTATGCATGTTCTTAAAGTATGTGCATGTGTGCACCTAAGACTAACTTCCTCTTATTATTTAGAATTTGTCTACTATTTATGACTGCATCTTGTTTTAAATGTGAACTCTGGAGAAAGTAAAGAAATGCACTGATAATATGTTCTCCAATCAAACAAAGGCCAAAAGCCTGTCCTCAGATATGCATGTTAAATTTCCATCAGTTTCAATAGCAGTAGCCTATGCATATCTGAGGGCAGAATCTGGTCCTAAAAAGTGGAATGAATTAGAAAAAATCAATCATCCCTACTAAGGAAATAAAATCTTTTAGATCTTCAAATTCTATCCTGAGACACAAAATACAAGATGTAATTAAAATATACAAAGTAATTAGAGGGGATAGAAAAACAGGACTAATTTCATGCGATTGAAAGACCACTGTAAACCTTAAATCAACAAAACTTGGAAAATATGTAATCTGTTAGACAGATCACATTTAGCAAAATGACAAACCAATGTACATTACAGTTTCTTCCATGGTTTCAAAATTCTAGTATGCTCAGTATGAAAACCACATCAGCTCAAATCAGAACAAATAAAATAGCTTTCTTTGTATACAATTCAAATATACCAATTAGAAAATTATACTCTCCACACCTACCCCCTTCTGAATACCTCTGCCAGCACTGACGTATTTAAAAGACATACAGTATTTGTTTGGGTAACATGTCATAACCAGGGAGAAACCAATGCTACACTGCAAATGAAAAATTAGGTTGGGTTTGGATTTTTTTTTTAAGTTGGTAATAAAGAACATTATTCCTAATTAAATAGCAGCTTTGTAATAAATAAACCAGAAGAGGAATTTTGAAACAAAAATAATTAAAGGTGAATTGAAATGCTTTGTTCTGTATTTCCTTTTAAAATTGAGCCTGAAAAATGTAATGGTACTCTAACTCAAGCTCTATTCACAGTACCTGAATTTTTCTGTTAAAATGTTCAACAATATAACATACAGTGCAACAGCTCTGTGTGGCTCGAAAGTTTGTCTCTCTCACCAACACAAGATGGTCCAATAAAAGATATTATCTCACCCACAATATAATAGCTAATATTGAGACAAGTAACATTTTATTTGCTGGTCTGCAGACTCAGTAAGACACTACCGCACTAGTTTACATTCAGTATATTTTCTTCACAGTCGTAAGGGTTCAGAATTAAAAAAAAAAAATCAAAGTAAATATGCTACAGAATCTGATAGGAACACCAGAAAAGTGCCAGGAGAGTATACCATTGACTTCCAGCACTACCTGGCCCCTTGTTTGAGATCTTTAATCTCTAGCAGGATACATGGGCACAGTGAAACATTACAAATAAATGCATTTTAAATCAGCAGTGTTGCAAACTCTTCCTCTTCACTTACTTGTCAAGACCTGAGTTCAAGCCCTTGGAGTTCTATATTTCCCCTTAAAGTTGCAGGCATTTCTAGACCTGGATATGAAATACAGATCCTTGATCTGCTTAAAAAGTCTATTTTTTTCCTATAACAGTTAATGACACCACAAATTCTTCAATCTATGATTGACTACTAAAAAAACCCTTTCATTTTATATCTTATTTTTAAAATGAATTTGTCATTTTTAGGTCATATATTTTATCATCAATTTTGGATTTTTAAAGTTTTTAAAATACAAGTGTTTGAAAACATTTCAGTTTATCTTTAAATAAAACCATCTGATCTGTTTATTCAAGCAAGAGATGAAGGCTACTTAAGAACATAATGTAAGAATGCCCATACTGCAACAGACCAATGGTCCATCTAAGCCCAGTATCCTGTCTTCTGACAGTGGCCACAGCCAGATGCTTCAGATGGAATGAACAGAACAGGGCAACTATTGAGTGATCCTAAGCCTCTGACTGCCAGATGCTGGGACTGGACCACAGGGGATGAGACACCCCTTACATGGGTACTTATGGGTATTGAGTTGCTTGGTGGTGTTTAATGGTAGAACATTCTCCAAGCAGTGCCTGTTAGAACAAATGTGCATCCCCTCCTAACCCTCTTCTCACCATTTCCAAATGATCTGAGGGTGAAGCTATATAATGGGGCACTGCACCCACTACTGCCTCAGTTCCTTCACCACTAAGCCAGCGGAACCACAATAGGACTCTGAGAAGAAGTATGAATATGCATAGTAATCTTGAAGAACTCAAGTTACAAATAAATAACCTTCATTTCTTCAAGCAGTTCTGCATATTTCTACTTATGTGTAGTTTGACAAGTAGTGCTGAAAGCTCAGGAGGTAGGACCAGAGAAAAGACAGTTACCTTTTCCGTAACTGGTGTTCTTCGAGATGTGTTGCTCATGTCTGTTTCACAGTAGGCGTGCATGCTCGCCACGTGCTCCGGTGTCCGAAGTTTCCCCCCAGCAGTACCCATCGGGGAGTACCCCAGCGACCCGTGGAGTGGCGCCTCCATGGTGCGGTATAAGGTGCACTGCATGCTCCCCCCACCCTCAGTTCCTTCTTGCCAGACAACTCCGACAGAGGGGAAGGAGGGCGGGATGTGGAATAGACATGAGCAACATATCTCGAAGAACACCAGTTACGGAAAAGGTAACTGTCTTTTCTTCTTCTAGTGATTGCTCATGTGTATTCCACAGTAGGTGATTCCAAGCTATATCTGTTGGAGGTGGGTAAGAGTTCACAAATTCTCGGGATGGTTTGGGAGACGATCACATAATGCGAGGTGAAAGTGTGAACTGAAGACCACGTATCAGCCCTACAAATGTCCTGGATGGGGACATGGGCCAAAAAGGTGGCTAACGAGGCCTGCGCCCTAGTCGAGTGTGCCCTCACAATTGACGGTGGGTGTCATAACTATAAAGCAAAGGGTAACAGCCCTCCTGTGTACAATACTATAAAAACCCTCCTGGCCAGAGACTCCAAAATCCTTTTACCTATAAAGGGTTAAGAAGCTCAGGTAACCTGGCTGACACCTGACCCAAAGGACCAATAAGGGGACAAGATACTTTCAAATCTTGGTGGGGGGAAGGCTTTTGTTTGGGTTCTTTGTTTTGGGGTGAGTTCGCTCTTGGGACTAAGAGGGACCAGACATCAATCCATGCTCTCCAAATCTTTCTGAACAAGTCTCTCATATTTCAAACTTGTAAGTACAGCCAGGCAAGGCGTGTTAGTTTTATCTTTGTTTTCTCAACTTGTAAATGTACCTTTTACAAGGGTGTTTACCTCTGTTTGCTGTAACTTTGAACCTAAGGCTAGAGAGGGTTCCTCTAGGCTCTTCAAGTTTGATTATCCTGTAAAGTTATTTTCCATCCTGATTTTACAGAGATTATTTTTACCTTTTTCTTTAATTAAAAGTCTTCTTTTTAAGAACCGGATTGATTTTTCCTTGTTTTTAGACCCAAGGGGGTTGGATCTTGATCCACCAGGAGTTGGTGGGAGAAAGGAGAGGGCATGGTTAATTTCTCCTTGTTTTAAGATCCAAGGGGTTTGGATCTGTATTCACCAGGGAATTGGTGAAGAGTCTCTCAAGGCTACCCAGGGAAGGGAATTAGTACATTGGGAGTGGTGGCAGCAGACCAGATCTAAGCTGGTAGTTAAGCTTAGAAGTTTTCATGCAGGCCCCCACATCTGTACCCTAAAGTTCAGAGTGGGGAAGGAGCCTTGACAGTGGGGGATTCCCACCAGGTCATAACAGGTACGGATACATGATGTGATCCAGTTGGAGAGCTGCTGAGTGGAGATCAGCTGACCCTTCATGCATTCTACCAAGGCAATGAACAGCTGCAAGGACTTTCTGAACAGTTTTTTCCCGCTCCAGGTAGAAAGCCAGAGCCCGTCACACATCCAGCGTGTGGAGGTAGCACTGCTCACTGGACGCATGGGGCTTGAGGCAGAGGACCGACAGGAAAATGTTCTGACCCATGTGGTAGGTGGAGACCAGTTTCAGGAGGAATGAAGGCTGTGAGCAGAGCTGGACCTTATCCTTATGGAACACCATGTACAGGGGCTCGGAGGTCAGGGCCCTGAGTTCTGAGACCCGTCTAGCTGATGTGATCGCCACCGGGAAGGCTACCTTCCACAAGAGGTGCGACCAGGAGCATGTAGCTAACAGCTCAAACGGGGGGCCTGTGAGGCGGGCCAGTGGCACCAGGTTCAGGTCCCACTGTAGGACTGGGGGCCTGACGAATGAGAAGAGACGATCCAATCCCTTAAGGAATCAGCCAGTCATAGCATGAGAGAATACCATGTGGCCCTGCACCGGCGGGTGGAAGGCCGATATGGCCGCCAAGTGTACCTTGACAGACAAGGGCGCCAGGCCCTGGGCCCTAAGGTGAAGGAAGTAGTCCAAAATGAGCTGGATTGGAGCAGCCACGGGGGAAAGACGCCCCGCTCATCTGCCCATCGGGAGAACCGAGACCACTTTGCCAAGTAGGCTCGGCACATGGAGGGTTGCCTGCTTCCAAAAGGACGCGCTGAACCCCCTCCGAGCACGTCCTCTCCTCCCGGCCTAACCATTGAGCAGCCATGCCGTGAGGTGGAGTGCTGCTAGGTTGGAGTGAAGGAGGCGGCCCTGGTCCTGGGAGAGCAGGTCCGGGCGGGACGGCAACGGTGGGGCGATCGCCAGGCTCATGAGGGTCCCGTACCAATGCTGCCTGGGCAATCAGTAGGACCCGGGCCTCGTCCGTCTTTATCTTTTCCAGGACCTTGCCTATCAGTGGGAACGGGGGGAAGGCATAGAGAAACCAGCCTGACCAGGACAGGAGGAAGGCATCGGAGATAGCGCCGCCCCCCCGCCCCCCCGAGCAGAACTGGGGACAGCGACGGTTCGGCCGAGTCGCAAACAGGTCCACCTGGGGAGTTTCCCACTCTTGGAAAAGTCTATACACCACCTCTGGGTGAAGAGGCCCCTCGTGTTGAGGGGAGAAGTCCCTGCTCAAGTGATCCACCCGCGAGTTCCGGGCACCCGGTAGGTGGTAGGCCTGTAGGCAAATGTCATGGCTATCCAGAAGTCCCACAGCCTGAGGGCTTCCTGGCAGAGGATCGGGCCTCGCCTTGCTTGTTGATGTAAACATCGAGGCCGTGTTGTCCGTGAGAACCCTGACCACCCGGCCCTCCAGGTGCGAGCGGAAGGCCATGCACACCAGCCGCACCGCCCTGAGCTTCTTGATGTTTATGTGGAGGGTCAGGTCCTGCGCAGACCACAGACCTTGAGTCTGAACGTCCCCCACATGGGCTCCCCACCCCGGATCCGATTCATCGGACACCAGTTCCATCGACAGTGGCCTGCCTGTGAATGGGACCCCCTGGAGGATGTTCCCCGGGGAGGACCACCATTGTAGGGAGGCGATCACCGGTTCACCACAGTGAGGACTTTGTCCATCCTGACTCTGGCCTGGGAGAATGCCGAGGCCAACCAGAGCTGGAGGGGCCTCATCCTGAGTCTGGCATGGCAGACCACATACGTGCACGCTGACATGTGACCCAAGAGCTGGAGGCACTCTCTGGCTGTTGTCACTGGAAACATCGTGACTGTGTCGATGAGCACTTTCAGGGTCTCAACCCTGTCCTGAGGGAGGCAGGCAGGCTCTGGCTCACATGGCATCAGGACCGCCCCAATAAACTATGTGTTGTACCGGGACTAGCGTGGACTTGGTGTCGTTTACCAACAGGCCCAAAGTGGCGCACGTGGACAGACGGAGCGCCACGTGATCCCGCACCTGCGAGCGGGAGCTGCCCTTGACCGGCCAGTCGTCCAGATAGGGGAAGATCTAGACCCCCCCAGCACCTGAGGTAGGCCGCTACCACTGACATACACTTTGTAAATACCCTGGGGGCAGTGGACAGGCCAAATGGGAGGACCGTAAATTGGTAGTGCTCCTGCCCAACCGTGAAACGGAGGAAGCGTCTATGCCCCTCGAATATATGGATGTGGAAGTACGCGTCCTGCAGATCGAGGGCGGCGTACCAGTCCCCGGATCCAGGGAGGGAATGATGGAGGCCAGGGAGACCATGTGGAACTTGAGCTTCACCATGTACTGGTTCAGGCCTTGCAGGCCTTCGGGATAAGGAAATAGCGGGAGTAGTAGACCTTGTGTTTGAACTCCACTGGCACCACTTCCACCACTCCTAGGCCAAGGAGCCGCCCCACCTCCCGCTCGAGCAGAGCCTCATGAGAGGAGTCCCCCAGGAGGGACGGGGGCAGGGAGGTGGTTGGGCGGGGTTGAGGTAAACTATGTAACCCCAGGAGATGGTGTTGAGGACCCATTGGTCTGAGGTCAGCCGCGACCACTCCTGGAGGAAAGCACACAACCGGTTGGAGAAGGGAAGCTTTATTGTGGGTGGATCCCTGATGAGAACTGGCAGGGCGCCCCTGGGCATCCCATCAAAACTGCTGTTTCCCTGCCTATTTGCCCTTGGAGGACCCAGGCTGGGGGGCAGGCCAAGACTGCCTCTGTGGGCATGTCTTATAGTCCTGCGACTTTTTATAAGCGGGCTCGTATTTAGAGTGGGCGGTCTGGGCGGGTTTAGCCGGAGCCGGAACACAGCGGCCCAGAGTCCGAAGCGTCGTGCGGGAATCTTTCAGGCCATGCAGTTTTATATCCGTTTGGTCTACAAACAGAGCTTTGCTGTCAAATGGGAGGTCCTGCAAGGAGGTCTGCGCCTCACTGGACAGCCCGGAGAGCAGGAGCCACGACGCCCTTCTCATGGACACCGCGGAGGCCATGGACCACACGGCCATGTCCACTGCATCGGACACTGCCTGCAGGGTTGCCCTGGCAGTCGCTGTACCCTCCTCCACCAGCTCTTTGAACTCCTTCCTGTCACGCTCCTGGAGGGAGTCCTTGAACTTGGGCAAAGAGCCCCACAGGTTGAACTCATACTGGCCCAGGAGAGCCTGATGGTTTGCCACCTGTAACTGGAAGCTCGAGAATGAATACATTTTCCTTCCAAATGAGTCCAGCCACCTTGAATCTTTGTGTTTCGGAGTAGGGGCTGGTTGGCCCTGACTCGACCACCAGGGAGTTAGGGGCAAGGTGGGTGTATAGGTATTCATGCCCCTTGGTGGACACAAAATACTTGCGTTCCGCTCTCTTAGAGATGGGGGCCAATGAGGCCAGGGTTTGCCACAGGGCATTTGAAATTTTTGCCACCCTTTTGTGGAGAGGCAAGGCCACCCTGCCCGGTACTGAGGGGGACAGTACGTTAAACAGGGAGTCCAAGGGCTCCTCCACCTCCTCTGCCTGGAGGTTGAGGCTTGATGCCACCCTTTTCAATAGTTCTTGGTGGGCCTTAGAGTCCTCCTGCAGGACGGAGGGAGGAGGAGCCGTAATTGCCTCATCATGGGAGGGCGAGGAGGCCAGCACCATACTTTGCATGTCCACCAGCACTGGAGGGTCCACCACCTGGTCGGTCTCTGGGCACGGTGCCGAGGATGTACGTCCCACCGACTCCTTTCTCGGAGGCCAGGAGAGGGAGGCCAATAGCCCTTCTGAGGCTCTGGCCACGAAGCAAACCCCCACCGGGGGCTGCGTCAGGGGCCACAGTGCTCACTGGTACCACTGCGCCGGCCACGGGGCCTGGTGCCACTGCACCTGCTGCGGCACCGGGGGAGCGGGCTGTTCGGCCTGGCTGGCCTGACCCATCAATGGATGGCTATGAAGGTATGCCGGGCTGACCTACAACCTGCCACTGTCTCTGGACCGGGAAGAGCGGTGGCGCTGGGAGTGGTGCTGACCCCAAGACCGCAACCTCGACGTGGAGAACCGGTACCATTGGTAACAGCTACTTGGCGATCGGCTCCGACGGGCGGATCCGCGATGGCGACTCGCCGGTGATCTACGCCTGGGGCTGTGGGAGCAGTGCCGTAGCAGGGTCCTGGCGCGAGACGACGAATGGGAACGGCGTTAATGTTCGTGTCGCGACTGGCTATGATAACCCCTCCAAGATGAGGACCTTCAGCGGCGTCTGCCTCAGTCCCATCGGTGTTCGCTCCTCGAGGTGGAGCAGTGCCTGGAGTCTCGGTTGGACGGAACCCAGCCAACCTGGTGGGCGTCGACAGTGACTTACATGGACTACGCACGGAACGGTCGCTGAGAGGCGAACGGCACTGGGAACATTCCCTTGACCGAGACCGGTACCGAGTCGAGGGCGACTGCAGAGATCCCAGCAGCAGCTTGCCTCTGGACCGTGGGGCCAACATTGACAGTGCCCCTGGTACTGGCATGGACATGATGTCCTGGGCCGCCTGCAGGGCCTCCGGCATGGAGGGCATCCGGACATCCGGGGAAGCCTGCACCGACTAGGCCAGGCTACTCCGCTCGACTTGAGTCGGAGGCCTAGAGGCTGATGGGGATCGAGGACTGCCCAACACGGGTCTAGTCTCTACCCCAGATTTACTCCAGTGCCACGGCAGAGAAGGCCTCTTCTTAGCCTTCTTGGTGTGCCCCATGGATGGGGAGCGGTGCTGACTAGTAGATGGTGCCAGGGAGTCGCTGGGCACTGACATCGCGGTGCCCGGTGCCGACTCGGAGTGGCGCGTCGGAGTTGGGGTCAATGCCAACTCCATGAAGATAGCCCGGAGCCTAATGTCTCTCTCTCAGTCCAAGGCTTAAACAACTTGCAAATCTTACAGCGATCGCTGAGATGAGTTTCACCCAAACAGTGTAAACAGTGTAAACAGTCTGCGTGCAGATCACTCACTGGCATCGGACGCCTACAAGTGTTGTACCACTTAAAACCCGGGGCGCAGGGCATGCCCCGGCCCGGGTACACCAACTAAACTAAACTAAAACTAATTGAGTACTAACTACAGGTCGCATACACTGAATGAACAAGAGTTCTGGGGACAAGCTACAGCAAAGCAGTTCCGAAGCACCTTCACTGGCGGCAAGAAGGAACTGAGGGTGTGGGGAGCGCGCAGCGCCCCTTATACCGCACCATGGAGGCGCCACTCCAGTGGTCGCTAGGGGCACTCCCATACGGGTACTGCTAGGGGAAAAAACTTCCGACACTGGTGCATGTGGCGAGCACGCACACCTACTGTGGAATACACATGAGCAATCACTCGAAGAACTAATTAAATAATGACCGAGGCAATGCTCTGCCAAATTTGGCATCACCTTTCAAAGCTACATTGAGAGCACGTATGTATGTACTGACTTCCAAGTAGCAAGCTTGCAAATTTCTCCAATAGGAACATGTTTAACACAAACAAGAAATACTGCTACAGCTCTAGTAGACTGAGACCCTACAACAATAGGCACAGGAATTTCTGCTAACTTGTAACATTCAATGATGCATTGTTTAAACCATCTGGAAATAGTCTGATCAGAGTGACCCATATGATTCTTGACAGAAGAAACAAAACCAATCTAGATGATTTCCTAAAACTCTTAGTTTTATTTAAATAATATGCAAGAACCCTTTGAGAATCTGAAGCAGGTAACACAGATTTCCCTTTATTAGGGCATGGATTTGGGGAAAATACTGGTAAATTTAGTTTTTTTATTAATATGAAATCATTTTTGGTAAAAATGTGGGATCAGGTCTAAGAACCACCTTAACTTTATGAAAAATTGTAAATGGCTGATCAACCATTAGGACATGCAATTTGCTCACCCTTCTGGCTCATGAATAATGAATATTGTTTTAATAGATAAATAAAAGAATGAATACTCTGCTAAGGGTTCAAAAGGGGATTTCATGTTAGATAACCTCTTCATAAACCTTTTACCTATACTATGCACAAAAAGCAATCTACCATCAACAAAAATATGGTTAAGTTGAGATAGCTGCCAGGTGAACTTTTAAAGAACAACTGGATAACTCTTCAGATTTTAAGTCCATTAAATACTCCAAAATACAGGGAATGAAAGCTGGACTAGAGAATCCTATTTCCCTGCATCCAAGCAACAAATCTAGACAGTGTTAAAAGTAACACTTTCTAGCAGACACTTTTCTGGAACTGAGCAGTACATTCTGCACTAATGAAGAACAGGGCTGTTCAAGATTAATCAAAGTCTGATAGCCAAATTAAGAGGCTGAGGATCCAGATAACGGAATTGCCCTTGTTGCTGGAACAAGAGATTTGGAGACAGAGGGAGATGCATGCAAACTCTGTCTGACAGCTGAAGCAAATCAATGTTGGCTTGGTCAAGCTGGATCAATCAGCATAATTCATGCTGCCCTGACCCGACAAATCTTCTTTGCTGCTTTCTGAATTAATGGAAAGGGGCAGGGGAAAGTATACAGAAGGCCCCATTCCCTAATGCAGAAAGACGACGTGCGAGGTGGAATGACTGTCCCTTCCTGCCTTTAAACAGAAGAGAGAACAATTTTGGCTGGACCTTGTAGCAAACTGGTCTATGTAGGGGCAACTCCAACTGGAGAAAATGTCTTGCACTATTTGGACCTTTAGGGACCACTTGTGCATCTGAGAACTGTCCCTGCTGAGACTATCTACCAGCACATTGACCTACCTTGCTAAATACAGGGCCACCAGATAGACCAGTCCCATAATTTGACTGCTTTGGCACATAATTGGAAGAAGTAAGCACCTCCTTGTTTGTTAGATGTAGCACATCACAGTTGCATTGTCCATCACTATACCTGAACAACCCTCCCCTCTATGAGAGGAAGGAAATATTTGAGAGTCAAATGAAGGGTTGTTCACACCAACACATTTATAAGCAAGCTGGTTTTCTGAAAAGTCCAGTATACGCGAATTGTAAGACGACCTAAATGTGCTCCCCATCTGTTGTTTAAAGATCTGAAGTTATGGTGACTACTGGTGAAGGGGGATTGAACAGATCATCTCTGAGAACATTTGATCTGTCCATCCACCTCCTCAACAAATTTAGAACATCTTGAGGCATGGTGACAAAATCTGAAGTCTGTCTAGATTGTGTTTCTAGGCTTGAGAAATCCAGTGCTGCATCAACCTCATTCTGGGGTCAGCAAACAGAATTACATAAGTGGTAGTAGCCCATGCCATCGAACCAATGAGACCCAGGCAGATCACTTTCTGGGTTTGACAAGTTCATATTTCCAAAACAGAATGCACTATTTTCAGAAAACTGTCCTCTGGGAGAAAAGCTTTCCCTACTACCAAGTCCAACACAGAACCTATTAAAAGAATTCTCTGGGTTGGACAGAGATTCAATTTTTTGACATTCAGAAGCAGACCCAGATCCAAAAGGAGGGAGTTTATAAAACTGATGTAAAGAAATAGACCCTTGCATGCAGCAGCCTTCAGCAACTAATCATCCAAATATGAGTAAACAAAAATACTATATTTCCTCAGATGTGCTGCTACCAGAGTAAGGCACTTAATAAAGATTCTTTGCACAGTGGACAGCTCAAAGGGAAGGACTTATTGGACAGAAATATGAAAATATGCATTCTTTAAATTGAGAGTTGAGAATCAATCCATAATTGCAAGCGAGGGTATAATGGAGGCTGAGTTAACATAAGAAATCAAATATTCTAAATATATCTATTCAATTTTCTTAAATCTAAAATTGGATGGAAACACCCCCCTCTCTTCTCTACCGGGAAGTACCTTGCATAAAAACCCTGACCCTACAGATGTTTGGGTATCTTCTTTATAGTTTGCATCAGGAGCAACTTTTGTACTTCCAAAAGTAGAATAGTCTTGTGAGAAGGTTCCCTGAAAAGGGTAGGAGAAGGGAAATTGAAAGGGGGTAATTTTTCTGAACTGAATGACACAGCCCTTCTCTATAATTTCTAGGACCCACTTGTCCTATGTAATAAGTCTCCATTTGTTGACGAATTGGGATAGCCTGTCTCCAAATAAAGGAAAGGATAGATGCTTGCTGATTGGTCCATGACTCTCAATCCTCACATCAAAACCAATGCCTGGCATTCAATGAAGACAAAGAGGAGGGAGCAGGTTGTTTCATCTTGCATCTGGATCTTCAGACCTCTTTTTTATGCTGACTCTGGGATGAAGATGTAGCTTGCTGATAGTACTGCTGACAGCTGTGACTTGAGGAAAAATAAGAATGAACGTAAAACTGTCTGATAGCAGAAAGAAGGCATAGAAGGATTCCTTCTAACATAGGGATAAAGACCCAGTGACTGTGCAGTGGATCTAATTTCCTTCAATTTTTCCAATAGTTCAGTTGTTTTGTTGCGGAAAAGACCATCTCTTTCAAAGGGGAGATCTTCCACTTTAATTCTTGTGTTCACAGCAAGGGAAGAAGAATGCAGCCAAGCATGCTCCTCAAGGTAACTGTGGATGCCAATGCTCTGGCGGAAGAGTCCAAAGCATCAAACAAAGCCCTTAAACCATGCTTTGCCACATTGTCCTGCTGTGCAAATAGCATTCATGTGCCTTCTTTTATCATCTTGGACAAACAGCCATCTTTTCTCATGGACAGAACCGATAATGGGTCATCACTGCCTGATAACTAGCCATCCTAATACTGAGAGAAGAGAGAGGAAAAAAAATCTCCCCCAAGTGCATCAATCTTCTTTCCCTCTGTGTCAGCGGGAGTGGAGTGGGCTTGGCTGGACCTACGCCTCTTAATTGGCAGCAGCCACCACCAGCAAATTAGGCACAGAATATGTATGGAACTAAGAAAACCCCATCATGGGGTAGCTGATCCTCTTTCCAAAAAAAGTGGACAAAGTGTATGGCAAAAAGCAGGAGTTGTTCAAACAGTCTTAGCAGGCTCTGAAGGACCAACCAGAATTGGTATGACGGCCTATTTCTTGAGGTAGCCCCAAGGATGTTGAATACCATATGGGAGGTTTCTTCCACAGACACCAAAAACAGGCTTAATGTGGATACCATCTGATCCATCAGGTCATAGAACTGTAAAATGTGTTCAGAAGGGGAAGAAGCAGAAGCCACACCCACATGTTCATCTGGTGATAAACTGGGGTCAAAGTCAGTATCCATTTGTTCTGGTTCAAAAAGAGGAGCTCTCTCCACATCTTCCTCTTCAGATAGCGTATCAGGCACAACTTTCTGAGCTGCAGACAGTCCCAGTGCAATCGGATCCAGAGATTTCTGAGCTATTGGATCCTTATCAGATGAAACTTTGTCTCCCAATCCATAAGAAGGATTCAAAAATTCCTTTGGTGGAACATAATAGGGCTGTGGAGTCCAGGACTGCCAGTCTCTACAACAGGAAACATATCTTTAGGAGGGGCAACAAAGGAGTCGGGGAACCCTAGCTGAGTAAACATGAATTGGGATGAATCAGATCTCTTAATTCTTCCTCTAAATAAGGATCTGATCTTGGATCCACTGTGGACTGCACCAGCTACAGCATCAGACCTGGAACGCGAAGAGAAATAAAAGGTGAGAAAAAGATCTCCCTTGATGACTCTGTAGGAGTCTCAGGATGAGGCGGCATAGATGGATTCAGAGGAAAAACTAAATCTCCTCTGCTCTTCTCTTCATGAGAAATGGATACAGATCGCAGAGCAGGTGAAGCCTGTCTCTTCCTTATCAACTGCCCCTCAGTCAGATCAGAGAAATATTCAGACACGGAATGGTGCATATCAGCCACCACAGTAAAAGACCTCTTTGGGTCAGAGGATGGTCCCTGAACAGGAGTGGAGGACAGAACCAATCCCATAAACCTGGAGAGTACCAAATCTGGAGAAATACTCAGCTCCACATCTCTGGTCTTCAAAGCTAAACCCAGAACCAACTTGGATTTCAGAGTTGGAACCGCAAAGGCCACGGAATCGGATGGATTCTATAAGTCTGAGGTATCGGGTCTGACACTGCTAACAGTGGCTATTTTCTCCCTCACATTCTTCCTTGGAATCACTACAGCTGGAGCCGATAACATGGCTCTACGATCCTTAGCAGGCAGATGCTTTTTTCCCACCAACAGTGCCTTTGAAGCTTTGACAGCTTTAACCGAAGGATCCTGAGCCAGAACCAGTGAAGATCAGAATGACCTGAAACCTTTAGGAAGCTTAGTCTTGCTAGAGGAAGCCACAGAAGCAGAAACTGGCCTCAGGATTTTGGATTAAGCAATCGTTCAAAACAAAGTTTAGCAGCTAGAACTTCCTTAAGTAGAAGCACTTGCAGTTCATTGTGCCTCTCTGGATGTGAAAGTCCTGAAAATGAATACCCAGAAGCATGGCCTTCGCCCAGGCACGTCAGACACCTAAAGTGGTCATCCTACGCCAGGAAGACAGCTGTATATGAAGCACATCTCTTAAACCCCTGACGGCTTCTTTGGTTCCACTATTACACAGAAGCAAGCCTACCAACTATACTAAACTGCCTACACTTATCACTATACTTACACTAACAACTAAAAGCTACCAAAGCACTATCAATAAAGAGAATTCCCAGATCCAAACAGACTGAAGCAGTTCACTTCTGTCTGGTCCAGAGGTTGGAAGGAACTGAGGTGAAAGAGCAGGGATCAGCAACCTTTGGCATGTGGCCCATCAGGGTAAGCACCCTGGTGGGCCGGGCCGGGTTGTTTACCTGCCACGTCCGCAGGTTCTGCCGATTGCGGCTCCCACTGGCCGCAGTTCACCACTCCAGGCCAATGAGGGCTGCGGGAAGCGGTGTGGGCCGAGGGATGTGTTACAGGGTCCCCTTATATAGCCTCGTCCTCAGAATGTTCAGAACGGCTGAGGGGAGCAGAAAGGAGGGGGCGCACATGCACTCTAATGGGCACTGCTTGGAGAAGGTTCTACCATTTGGTGAATGAATATGCAGAGCCACATGAAGAAGAACTCTTTATTACAACCTTATTAGGAACCCCAGCTGTGTCAGTCAACATCTGTATTGAACTGCTGAATACCACACACATAGGGGAGCCAAAGTTTTCACAGTTGGAAGCTTCTGTGACAGCACACAAGTTAACAACGAAGTCTGTGTCTCAGAAGGAACTCATCTTTGCATGTCTATAGGCACATCTTAGTTTCAGACCAGCTGTCCACACAGCAGAAGGTTGAAACATTTGTTTATTTTGGAGTTCTAAGACACAGCTTGAGCAACTGTTGTTTTGGTTATTCCATTTTAGACCATTTAATACCTCTTATGGTCAGACAGAATGTCTATGGCCCCAATCCTAAAAACACTTAGGTATGTTTGTAACTTTACTCATATGATGAGTAATGTATATGTGTATACAGGATAGAGACCTATATATGTAATTAATTCATTAAAAGAATATACAAAAGTAGACTACAGCAGAATATCTGAATGGACTAGGTGCTTTATTGCAGTACATTTGCTTTTAAGAAATTATATTACTTGTATTTCAGAGAAAAAACTACAGCATACCAATTTTATTTCCATTTGTTCAATAATTTTTAAACCATTACTTAGGTTGTGTCTGTGACAATCATGGATTCCATAATATTCATATTTTAAAAAAATATTTACAAGATTATTTTTGAAATGTCGGTATGAAAACAAAGGACCAGAACACAGTTTTTTATTGAGTTCATATTTTTAAGGTCTCCTTCACCCCAGTTATAAACATTCATTTTTAAAGAGAGTTAGGAGAGCCAGGCTGGGATTACAAATTTAGTTTGATTAGTTCAATTGGTCCAGGGTCTGTTGAGAGGTACAGTATATTACAGAAAATGGCTCTGATTTCTGATATTTTTACCATGACTCACCTGAAAGTTTACCTCGAACTTCCAACATTAAGCATTGCACAATTGGCTAAGTATATTACACATGTGAGGGAGGGGGATTACCTTCATATGGATTAGACTACACAAATGAGTGATTTAGTGTAGCATAACTCTTCCTATCTGACCTTTGTCCTTTTCACTAGGACTACCCTATAACTTGTCCTGAAATATGGAATGACAAAAAACGTTGCTGTTGTCTACTGACTTCACAGACAGTGTACCTTTAGCAGTTATTTATATATTTAACAAAACACCCACACAAGTTCCGCTTCTGGAAAAAGTATGTAAAATGGTGTATTTTCTCTTTAAATGTTTTGTTATTCACAATCACTTGTTACTGTGTATAAATTGTGAAATATGCAGGAATATAAAAATTTACATTATTTCTATTAAATTTTCACCACAAATGTCTTTTAACAGTGGCAATTTGTTTGAAAAATAACATTTAGCTCTGGCAGTCTAGTAATCCAATAAAAGAAAAAAGACTCGAAATATATGCCATAATACTTTCTTGCTGGTTAAAATAGAAAAACCGTGTAAATAGTCAACATTCTGGTTAAACACTAAAGGTCTTGATTGTTAAATCAATATGAAAACATTTTTTTAATGTGAAATTTGCTAAATCAATTACTCACAAATTAGGAAATGCCAGAATTAAGATGACTAATGGCCACCTGAATTCTGACACCTTGTTCAAATACATTGTGACCTTTTAATTATATGACCACATATTATGTTTTCCTGCATAAGTCATCAACAGTTTTTGAAACCAGGACCTTCAGATATATAGCACAGATCTCTACAACTTAAGCTAAAAGAGTAATTGACAGCAGAAATAGACATCCTGTATATGGACCAGATCATAGAGGGGAACCTGACAATTTACCAGTAGTTCACACAGCTATTTGCTAGACAGCAACAGAATGTTGGGATTCAAGATTCCTAGGTTTAATTCCGGGCTGTGGGTGGGACATGTGGTCTAATGACTAGAGTAGTGGTTACAAACAGGACAACCAAAGATTTGGCATTTTTACTTTGAAAGGAAGTGTGTTTAAGTGAACGATATTTGGGTCTGTCAGCTTAGAGATCTGGTTTCTCTTTCCACAATTACCAGAAGTGATTTTGTGCAACATCTCATTTACCACCCCCATCCGTAAAATCAGATGAGTGGAGGAAGTTATATTTGTCTATCTTTCCCCTTCCCTACTAAAACAGGGGTATCAAGAGTTTTGTACCTTTTGCAACCCTAACACCAGTGAGTAGCATAGGTAAGACAAGAACTTGTGGCCACCTGAATCCCAGCCCAGTGTACTTCCTTTAGGCTAAAGAGCATTTTTTATAGGTGAGGAGTTTCTTTCTCTTTCTCTCTCCGGACTTTGCCAGTCCTGTTGTGGGTGCAGAACAGTTGTTTCCATTTAGGGACTGCCCCCAGTGAAAATGGGGATGAGTGGGGTATCCATTGTACCAAGTACCCCTGTACCATAGGGTACTCACCAATTTCCCTCCTGAAGAGGAGAATTGTGTCTCGGCTGATACTTCTGCACAAAGCGTTTGTGCAAAAGTGGCAAGTGCAGCATGAAACCAATGAACTTCTACTCCAGGGGTCGGCAACGTGTGGCACGCGGCTCACCAGGGTAAGCACCCTAGCGGGCCGGGCCAGTTTATTTACCTCCTGACACTGCAGGTTCGGCCGATCGCGGCCCCCACTGGCCGCGGTTCGCCATCCCGGGCCAATAGGGGCGGCGGGAAGCCGCGGCCAGCACATCCCTCGCCTACGCCGCTTCCCGCCGTCCCCATTGGCCCGGGACGGCGAACCGCGGTCAGTGGGGGCCGCGATCGGCCGAACCTGCCGCGTCAGCAGGTAAATAAACTGGCCCGGCCCGCTAGGGTGCTTACCCTGGTGAGCCGCGTGCCAAATGTTGCCGACCCCTGTTCTACTCAGTTTTACTCTGCTGCTCTTGGTAAGCCACACAGAGACCATTGTGCAGTATTGTGTACAATCTGCTAATATTAGGCTGAGGAGGAGAGAAAGATTAATTTCAGCTCCACCCATAGCTGAGAGAAGAGGGGGGAGAGAGAGAGAGAGAGAGAGAGAAAAATCTCCCTGACAAAAGTCAATCAACTCCAAAGCCACCACCTTTCCACAAGTCAATTAGTCAAAGATAATGATAAAAAATAGTTACTTTATTCTGGGTCTGAATACCACTCGCTATTTATAACCTCAAATACCAAAAAAAAGATAAATGGGAAAATTTAATCAATAGTCCTCAGATTTTTCAATGCATTCTTACTTCTCTACATAACAATTTAAGCAAACACATTATTTTAATGTGTCAGATGTTTAAAAGAGTGTAACAGTTATAGCTGATAAAGCATGTTTGACATTTTTACAGATTAATGGGTTGCTTCTTTACAAGTTATCTGGAATAATGGCAAACTTATCATAAAGATGTTAGGAAAAAAGGACAGTTTATTAAAGACCTTTTTAAAAAAATGATTGGTAATAAAAGTCCCTTAATACTCTTTAGGACACCTAAAAGCATGCATAACTTTAACAAATACTCCTATTGCTTCTTCATTTCTACCAGAATGTAGTCCATTAACCACCTTGTGTGTTTTGTGAAAGGTAAATATTAACCTGCTGAAGAAAATATAATTTGAAGTACAGAACAATTTGTGGGAAGTGGTTCCCCCCCCCCCTCCCTTATCACACTTCATACAATCATGACTTGTAGTTTTGCGGTGTGTTTGTTTTATTATATCTTAGAGTAGAAACAAACTTTTAGGAGAAAAAGTCACAAAAGGCAAACATGCTTTGCTAATGAACTGTTTAATCAGAATGGTCATTAAAATGATGGGCTTGTCCACAAGGTGCAGTAATGTGCACTTGAGGGGTATGAATTCTTAAGTGAACCAACATGTTGCACGCTAACTGGCCCATGTAGACCCTGCTGGCAGGCACTCAACGTTCCCTAGTGTGTAGTGGTCAATATTAAACATCAAATGATCCCAGACAAAAACAAAGATCATCACTTACTTGTTTTCATTCATATATGAAAAAAGATAATCACATTTTCATCAGGTCAGGGCATATGCTCTCACAACTAACCCTATCATTACCTTTTCTTACAAACCAAATTTACTTGAATACTTTTTTTAAAAGTAAAATTATGACAACCATGTTAGGGAGATCTCCAAAGCCACTAGTTGTAAATCTAGCTGTAGACATAACTATAAAACTATGTAGAACTAACGCTAATATTATGCAAATTACAAAAATTGTTTCAACCTCTGATTTTCTGGAAAGCCCAAATCAGGGTTTGCTTTTTTTTTGGCTACAAAAGTAATTTCCCTTTTTATTTTAATATTTATAAACTTATGTAGCCAAGCTTATGATCAAAGAACTACTTTGTTATCTGAATACACTGGAGCTTGTTTTCTGAAAATGTATTCATTCAAATTAAAGCTAAAATGTCTACTGCTTGACATCTTTCAGGTCTTGATGCTTCAAGAAAGGAGACAAGTTGTTCAATGCAGTGTAATTCCAAATAAATAAGTACTTTTGTGATAATTAAATTTAACATGGTAAGAAAATCTCAGTGTGGCCAGCATCTACAGCAGAGAAGTCTCAGTTGCATTTGTGTCATAAGTAAAAATTTGTGCTCTTCCATGATATGTTGCTTGATATAAAGTAAGGCCTTAAAACTGGATTCTGATTAATTATTAACTTTCTTTCTATTTATCCAATTATTAGTCTTCTGAAAGCCATCACATTCATCTTAAAATGGAGATATCTACATGGACTTTGGGTGTGCTATTATTCCTACTACTGTCTACAGGACACTGCACAGAAAAGTCTAAACTCAATAAAATATCCCCGAAGAGGCACCCTCGTTCAACAGATGGTGGAGAGGAAGGAAAAAAATGTGGTTATACGTTTTTGGTTCCTGAACAAAAAATAACAGGGCCAATTTGTGTAAACACCAAAGAAGTAGGAGCAGATAACAGAAAAGATGAAATCACAAGGATGGACATAGAGAACCTGAAGGAAGTATTGTCCAAGCAGAAGCGGGAGATTGATATTTTGCAGCTAGTGGTGGATGTGGATGGAAATATTGTGAATGAGGTAAAACTGCTGAGAAAAGAAAGTCGTAACATGAACTCCCGAGTCACTCAGCTCTACATGCAGCTCTTGCATGAGATAATCCGAAAGCGTGATAATTCACTTGAGCTTTCCCAACTGGAAAACAAAATCCTCAATGTTACAACAGAAATGTTGAAGATGGTAACACGATACAGGGAGCTTGAAATAAAATATGCAGCACTAACTGATCTTGTAAATAATCAGTCTGTGATTATCTCTTTATTGGAAGAGCAGTGCTTGCAGATACTGTCAAGACAGGACACCGACGGATCTCCTCCTCTTGTTCAGGTGGTGCCACAGCACATTCCTAACAGCCAGCACTATACTCCCAGCCTTTTGGGAGGTAATGAGATACAGAGGGACCCAAGTTATCCTAGAGACAGAGACATAAGGCCACCACCTGATCCAGCTACTTCTCCTACAAAAAGTCCTTTCAGGATACCACCGCTAACTTTAATCAATGAAGGTGAGTTGATTAACATTATGTCCAAAATAAAGAGAATGTCATGTAAACAAATAGGCAACCCTCTTACAATGCTTACTTACAACTAGAGTGGAATGAATAATTCAAAATGAATAATTTATTCAGCAAATTCAACCTCTTCTGATGATAAATAGGTTGACAGCAGCTGTAGATTCTCAAATTTATTTGTCAAATAATTTCTATGACTAATTCTTGACCTATAGATAACATATGAGAACTTTGCTGCAAGTATTTAATATTTGAAATTCAAGCTGTGTAGGTAAGTCTCACTGGTTACAGGTTGTAGAGAACTACTTTTACTTCCAGACTGGATGAGCATAAGTTGGAAACAAAATTTGATTTCTGCAAACATTGTCTGATACTTACTTATTGCTTTTTCTATGAACATTATTGTCCCACAAGTTACATTAGAATTTTGTGAACAGCAAAGAAAAGAGATAAACTCCCTGGAAGTAAATGCAGCTAGCAATGTTTGCTGTACTCACCAGTTCTACTTACACTCACTATGCATTATTGCACTGTTGTGTTTCCAGCCTTAATGAATTCTCAACACTCGGCGGATTCTGACTTTATGATAGCAGGACAATTTGATGTCACAATGATCCTCTAAACAACTTTGTATTCTTTAGGCTGAGAATTTCAAAGGAACCTAGGATAGTAAGACGACCAACTCCCACAAAAATTGAAGTTAGATGCCTAACTCATTTAGGCTCTTTTAAAAATCCCAACCATAGATATTTAAAATGAAAAACAACATTTTTTCCAGGAGAGAAAGATAATATTGCATTTGTTTTCTTTATTAAAATATCATGAGAACACATTTAGGAGATTCACTGAATGTTTTCAGTTCACTGTCCTACTTCACCCAATTATATAGATTCACAAAGTATTAAAAATACCAGTGACAATGAAAGAAAAATGCATTTAATCTGGGGGTTACTGGAACTCCAGCATGATTCCTAGACACGTTATTAATAGGGGTGGATTTGATTTAAATCATGAGTCAGGAAGACTCGATTTAATCATGGATTTCTACATAAAGGGCATTCTTGTTGGTTGTTATAACCTTAATTCATATTCTTCACAACTCTGAGACAGATATAGGTTTCATTTTTAGAAGGTACACACTATACATTTTTAAACCGTGATTTATTTTGAAAACTTTTCAGATTAGTTTTACAGCTATATCAGAAAATGAATGATTATTTGGTTATTTCATTTACCAAAGGTAACTGAAGCAGATATTTCTGAAGTCATTGGGAGGTGAACTATTTCCAGTTCAACAGGTTAATCATTAATATTTGGAGGATTTTCTTGCCAAGCTGTATTAGGAGGAAAACATCACCAGACATTTAATTTGTTTTATTTAACTAAAACAACAACAACGTTAAGTATTTTGGATTTTTTTCTTCAACAGCAAATATATAATATTTTAACAAAACAAGCATATGTCCCTCGCTTCTCACATTTATCTCCAGACTTCTTCTCCTTGTCCAGATCTATTTTGCCCCTCAACAATCTTCTATTCATTGAACTTTTTGAAATGTTGCACTTTTATAGAGGGGTGAGGGATTGACTCTGTGTACACAAATTTGCAGAGGGACAATAGAGTTGAGGTCTTATTTCTCACCTCTACATATTATTTATTTATTTAATTTTGTTTTTGCTGTTAACAAGCATATTACCTCTGGAGAGACAAATCCACAGTTTGAGAACTGCAAAACTAAGCATCTCTGATGGTCTCTTCTAGACTGAGCACTGAGTCCCATTGGGTAGATAGAAAGATTAACCTAAATAATCTATACAGAAGCCTGTGGAACCCCAGAAGATTGGATCCCTAATCCATGAACTATTGGAACTCATTTACAAATCTTTTCTTAAACATTACATGAATATATTGTCTTATACTATAGAATTAGAATTTATAATCCCTATTCCATGATGAGATACCTTTGAGCTATAATGTATCTTATTTAAAACTATCTAACTATTTTTCCTCAAAAATCCGATTTAAATTAAAAAATCATTGATTTTATGCACCCTGGTTATTAAAAATATTTCATAGAATTATTTCCAACTGCATCACAAACTGTCAATTTATTCTGCTCAATCCTGAAAGTTTGGATTATCTTTTTTTTTAATCCATGCTTTCCAAGTAACCATCTTTTTTCTTGCCTTTTATGAGCTTACATAGCATAATGTTCTGCACTGGGTTTTAGACTCAGCTGGACATTCAACAGTGTTCCTGAGGGTGAAAACACACATTTATCATGGTTATTCTGCATACACTACAACCAACCTGCTGTTGATAAAAAGAGGGACTATTTAGGGATCTGGGGGAAAGTTAGCCCAGAGTACAACTGAAATGCCAGATGTCATGAGAACTTAATCACCTGTAAGTGGCAGAAAGGAAACACAGCTAATATTAAAAAAAAAAGCTATGTTAATGTCTAGTCAGACAGCAACAGCAGAATTCTCTTTAAAAAAACAACTTTGAAACAAAACTACATCATGATTTATTGTTTCCCCAGATACCCATTCCCTCAGTTTTATAATTATAAACAGATAGGTATGTACATATGAGGAAAAGCAACAGCACAAACGAATGTTATCTGTAAAACATTTATCAAAACATCTCCTCTTTCCTCTACACATTTCTGGAAACTAAGTTAAAGGAATCTCAGTCAACTTATTCTAACATTAATGGGTTCATTTGCTGTGTGTTTTCTTTCAGTACTGAGGTCTGGGAATTTTAAGAATGTGCATTTTGTACAGAGGTGGGAGAAAATGGATTGAGTAGTTCCAAAGCTGGTAAAATGTAGATCATTAAAAGTTAAAATAAAAACCAGTATACAATAAATTACAAAGCTATTCCTAGTTCTCTCTCTGTTTCCTGTAATTAAGGTACCATGTGATAAAGCAGTGCAAAAGAGAAAAGGGCTGTAAAATAATAGGAAAAGTGAAAAACAGCAAGAGGGGGATGTTAGTTTAGAAGATTACGCAGAAAATTTACAAACGGAGACTGCCAAATAAGACTAACAAAACCCAATAAGGCTGTCCTCATCAGATAAACGTTGTTAAAATGAAGAAAAGATTGTACATATGAAAGGTAAAACTGTCTTCTGGATATGTTATAGCATATTTTTTCTCATTATATTTGAAACAACTGTTCTTCTCAAGTACTAATGAGTCACTAAGCTACAACTGCAGGAAACAGTTTACACAAAACATGTATTAGTATCTTTAATTGTGGGTCGGAAGGAAAATACATAGCACATTGGGAAAACTATTTTTTACACTGAGGTGAAAATATTAGAGAAATCAACCCCACAGAAGACAAGTTCCTAGAGGGGAAAAAAGTGTTTTCTATACAAATGCAAGATGCATATATAAACGCAAAATTATGAACTCAGATAAATTAATTAAATAAACCTCAGTTGTATACTCAATTCCTAACACAAAAATAAGAAGTGATTTAAGCTTCATTGAAGAATCCTTCTAACTCAATGGGAGCAGGTCAGGCACTCAGGTGCCAATTAAGCAATATACTTAATGTTTAATTTTAAACTTCAGTGCAGCCACTTTCATTCTTAAGATGGGCACATGCTTAAGTAACTTTCTGAATCTGAACCTCAGTGAATAAGTTGGACTGCACAGCATGTAAGGAAATCATGCAACAGTTAATTTTAAATAACTTACTAAAGGGAAGAGGAAAGCTGCATGCAGGACAATTAATTTAAAATAAAAAAAACTGTTCTGAACGGCAATTAAACTGAATATTTATATTTGCAACTACTTTATCAAAACAAATTAATACATTTGGTCCCAGTTCATAACTTGGTCTGGGTATGAGGACCCTTATGTCTGTGCAAAACAAACTTATTTTAAGTACTTACGTTCTCTTATTTCCTTATTTTAAGTACTTAGTTTAATTTCTACAGAGAAAATATTTTTTCAAGTTATTGTTGGTTGAAAGTAATTAAAACCTACCACACGTATGTAAACTACAATCTTCAACTGCTCATAACCAATTTTCAGTGGAATGTCAAAAGCATCTTTCCTTCTTAAGAACAGTCTCTGCCCAATTTCAACTCCTGAGTTTTGGAGTCAGTGCGGTTTTAATAAAAGCCTCAAAACACTGAGTTTCATAGATTCTAAGGCCAGAAGGGACATGGCGATCATCTAGCCTGACCTCCTGTATAGCACAGGCCATAGAACTCTCCCAAAATAATTCCTAGAGCATATCTTTTAGACAAACACCCACTCTTGATTTAAAAATTGTAAGTGATGGAGAATCCATGACGACCCTTGGCAAATTAATCATTGGAACAATTACTCTCACTGTTAAAAGTTTATGCCTTATTTCCAGTTGTTGTTGTTTTTTTAAAAAAGTATGAAGTGTTTTTCCCTACTGTTCTCCTACTCAAAAATGGTTGAATCATTTTTGCTCAAACGCCACACTCCCCCCAAAACAAAAAACAACCAACTAACCAAAAAGCTCAACTTCAGTTACAGACCAGACTTGGAAAATAACAGCCGGAAAGATGAAAAATTGAGAAAGTTATGAGCAAATGATAAATGTATTTAGTATGGAAATGTGTAGGCACATTTAACTATAGTTGTCATTATTCACACAAGGGATAATACCTCATCTGTAGTTCAGTGTTTCATACAAGACAAGTGAACATTAAGGGCCTCTCACACATCTTTCTTCTATAATCATATTTTTTAGATAGTTAGTTTTTATTTTTTTGATTTTTGGATTCTCCTTCAATGTCTCCAAAATACTTATTAAAGACATGCAAGTAAAAATTGCAATCACTCAGGGCAGGTCTACACTTACTTCCTGGTCCGGCCGTAAGCAATCGATCTTCTGGGATCGATTTATCGCGTCTTGTCTAGACGCGATAAATCGATCCTGGAAGTGCT
The DNA here is from genome assembly GCF_002925995.2 of Terrapene triunguis. Lineage (NCBI taxonomy): Eukaryota > Metazoa > Chordata > Testudines > Emydidae > Terrapene > Terrapene triunguis. The sequence goes on along the minus strand of NW_020664561.1, from coordinate 11,505,525 downwards.
CGCCGTCGACGCCGGTACTCCAGCTCGGCGAGAGGAGTACGTGGCATCAACGGGGGAGCCTGCCTGCCGCGCCTGGACCCGCGGTAAGTTCGAACTAAGGTACTTCGAATTCAGCTACGTTATTAACGTAGCTGAATTTGCGTACCTTAGTTCGAAGTGGGGGGTTAGTGTGGACCAGGCCTCGGCAATAACAAAGTCTCTGGACAATCCACATTAGGGCATCAGCCATCTGTTCCACTCAAATCAAGCATCAGGTTTTTTGTTGTTGTTTTTTTAAAGTTGTATTCCATCCTAAGAAAACAGTAATATCCCATCATCATTTTCCTTTTTCACCACCTAACATATGTCAAAATGTCTTGCACTAGAGATCAACCATCAGATTTGCTAAATCATCATATACATAGAATGCAATTTTGGTATTGTAATAGTAAAAATGTAGGCCATGATCTCAAAAAGTGCAAGTTACCAACAGCACCCAAGCAAACAAATAAGGCATGAGTCCTATGCTCTTCTCAAGATCTTAAAATTTGAATGCATATGCTGTAAGTGCTAAAAGACTAGGTGTCGTTTTGTGAAATAGATCTGCTCTCCTTTGTTCTCACATATTTAACAAAATTCCAAAGCTATGGTCTCTGTTCATGTTAATATTTCATTCTTAAAAACCAAAAGCTGTTAAAGAAATTATATGGTTGGCTTTCAAGAGGAAATAGTAAACCTTTCTTTCTGGCTATGACATCAACGATAATAAGAATAGGTAATTAGAACTTAGTTAATTTTGTTGATGTGAAAACCACTAATTTCTGTATTCGGGTGACAGTAAGTAGTATTAAAACTTGGTTTTTCAGTAAACAGCTATGACTATGAGACACAAGGGGCCATACCATGTTCTCAGTTACACCAGCATCTAACTTTAGTAACTGGACAGAATTTGGTGGAGAGAGAAAAATCTGTCGAAGAAGGAAGATATAATTTATGTTCAGGTACTATCATTATCCCAACTAGACTTCAAGGATGACCATACAGATGAAGTCCTAATAGGGACACTGTATATTTGATACGTTATTCCTTTCATTAGCATAAAAACAACACCTCTTTACTTCAACACAGCGCAAACTATTTTATCAAGTAACAAATCTCAGTATTTCCAATGAACAACTACAAAAAATGGATCATAGTTCCTATGCCATGATATATCAAAGGATTTATCTGTCCCTAGAAAGTGATGTAAGATAATTAATCAAAACTAAAGGATTTGTTGGATTTATTCACTCTTTCATTCTAGAACGTAACTTTGAAACCTCTTCTACCACTTCAACAGTTTAAATCAGCAGTGTCTACAAGTCTAAGTATCAAAATTTAGACAAATTGCATCCTGTGAGACTAATGCCAGCTGAATTTTAGCAATGGTCAAAACACTATGTAAACAGACTATTGCGACCTTCCATTACTTAGCAGTGAGTCAAAACAGCAATACCATCTGCTCTGGTCTCTAATGGTCCTGGAAATAAGAGTCCTAGATTCCTTTCCTCTGCACAGAACATAGTATTACAGCCACAGTAGTAGATCTGTTCAACTGTTCTCAATATTTCAATCTACATTATAAAGTTTTGCTATTTTTCTGCTTTCACATCTTTTATAATCAAGAAGTTGTTTTAGAACAACATTTATTATGGAGCCACACTGTTTTTTTAATACAGCATCAAATTGTGCTAGGCACTTTACAGAAAGCTCCCCGTTCCACTAGCTTGGACAAAAGGTCTAGTCAGTTACAAACATTGATAGTACACCAACACAATTTATAGAAATCATGACTCAATTCCCGTAGCACTTCTTGTAGTTGTTAGTGCCATCAACATTTGCCAAAGGGCTCAGTCAGAATTGCCACCTATGTTCCAGTGGCGTTTCTAAGCACTCTGAGCTGTTACCAGGTTATTATTCTTTTCAACTCCTCTAAACCCTTAAGTCATGACTTAAGATAGTTACAAGTATAACTGGGTAAGCTTTAAATAACCAGGACTCCTAAAATGCATGACTCTGGAGAATTACAGGCCCCAATGACTTGCTAATAAAGAATGAAATCTCTGAGAGACCTGTAATAAATAAGGCATGCTTCTATTTGTCCAGAACTTCAAGCTGCATGGTGATTCAAGCTCTATATCAACTTGTAACAGATGTGGACTAGTTCTATGGATATCCTGGTTGATTACACATTTCCACATCTAATATCAGACTACTACTCACAAGTCTTTAAAGAAACAGATAAAGAACCTCCATTAAGATGGAGTTAAGGGTGAAAATGGTTTTCACTAATCAAGAACATTAAAGGGATACCATCAACAAACTTCATTGTGCTTCTTTCCAGACTACCCTCACACATGGAATATTCTCCCTGAATTTAGCAGGTGGGTTACCAAAGGACAGTCATTGCACATCCATCTTTTTGTTAAAAAATAGAGCAGAGATCAAATTAAGACAGTTGTACCTAGTCCATCATCTTAGTAATTGAAGAGAACTGAAAAAAACACTTCTTAAAATATTTTTTAAAAGATAATCACTATATTGCTATTTGTTTAAATTGTTAATTGGGCAGGTTAGGTTTGTTGTTTCAAATCAGTATCAGAATTGTAACCCAATAATGGTTACTCTAGATGTAGCATAAGCTTATATGGAGACAACTGCACAATTTATTAATATGTTTATATTATACTATACACACAACAAAAAAGTAACCAAACACTTTAAACAGAATGTTAATAAGTCCATATAAAAGTTGTTAAGTATATTGATTTTTCAAATCGGTTGAATCACTAGCTAGCCATTATCAGAACATATCCAGTTCATAATGAAAAAGCTGACTCAAAGATGGTATAAAACCAGTCCAAAAACAATATAAATAGTGATGTAGTAACAGCATTAATTTTTTTGTGGGGGAAGGGATTTAGTGGAGGTAGAAATTATAGCTGGATTTCTAATCTTTTAAGAGGGACACACCAACATAGCAAGGATCTCCAAAAATGTAAGCTGACAGTGTTTCCTACTGAACGCTCATAGATCATCTTTCAGAAATGGAGAGTATGTTTTGTAAATATAGTACACCGCTACCCCGATATAATGCGACCCGATATAACACGGGTTCGCACAGAACGCGGTAAAGCAGCGCTCCGGCGGATCAGCACGTCAGCTCCCAGCCGCAACGCTCCGCTTCCCGCCGCCGGTGAGTGCGGGGAGGTTGGGGAAAAGGACGCCCCTTGTATTCACCTGCAACGGGAAGCAGAGCGCCGCAGCTGGGATCTGGCGGAGTGGAGCGGGCTGGGGCCGGGCTGCTCTGCTTCCGGCGTTGCCGGTGAACGTGGGACCTTTCCCCAACACCCACCCCCTCAGCGACATGGCTGGGGCCGGGGCAAGGAAAGCGGAGCGGGCTGGGGCCATGGCGCTCCACTTCCCGCCACAGGTGTGTACGGGCGGGGGGGGGAAGGAAGAGGGGTGGTCCTTTCCCCAACCTCACCGCACTGACCGGCAGCGGCGGAAGTGGAGCAGCCTGGCCCCAGCCCGCTCCACTCTGCCAGCTCCCAGCTGCGGCGCTCGGCTTCCCACCGCAGGTGAGTATGGGGGGGGTGTCCTTTCCCCAACCTCTCCGCACTCACCGGTGATGGGAAGCGGAGCGCCGCAGCTGGGAGCTGGCGGAGTGGAGCGGGCTGGGGCCAGGCTGCTCCGCTTCCCACTGCTGCTGGTGAGTGCCTGTCAGGGGGCGGGGCAGTTAGGGGACAGGGAGCAGGGGGGTTGGGTAGGGGGTGGAGTCCTGGGGGTGATTAGGGATGGGGGTCTCTGGAGGGGGCGGTCAGGGGACAAGGAGCAGGGGGGCCAAAGCAAGTTCGATATAACGTGGTCTCACCTATAGCGCAGTAAGATTTTTTGGCTCCGGAGGACCGGGTTATATCGGGGTAGAGGTGTACTCAGAGCCTAAAAGAACTTTCAAGAGCTACAGTCAGCAGCTGCATTTCTATATAACTGTAGGTTTGAAACTCAATAAATTAACATTATCTGCTCAAAAATATCTGCTCCACTGCTCACATGCTATCCTGGCTAACAGCCATGCACACATATCATAACTGTCAAGAAATGGAAGTATAAAAATCATTAGATTTATAAAGGTTCCTGTCAGAGGGTTTGCAGAATTTGACAAAAGTTTTCTAATTAAATTCTAGTTCTGCTGCTATTCATGCGTTCTAGTTTACTTTTTACTTTATGACCATTTCAAATGTATGCATTATAGGGAAGAAGTAAGCCAGCATCCAACATCTGGTAAGGCCATACAGGATAAAGTAGTTACGAAATGCAAGTTGCAATATTTGCCTATCTAGTATCAGGGTGTAATTTGTGATACACAATAAAGAAAAAAGTTACCAAAATAACAGATGTAAAGAGTCAAAAAATGCACCACCTGTTTAACAAAACAGTTATCTATTTGTAAGGTTGGTGGGGGAAATAGGCAAAATTTATAAAATTAACCACAAACTGGAAAGGATGTTTTGCAATGTTTACCATGGACGTTTTAAATTTGCAGTTAAAATGAGAAAGTAAATACTTTCTAGCAGGAAACAGCAAGAATAAAATGGGATCTCAGATATTTACCACCTCTAAGATAAAGTCTTGCATTGCAATACAAAGTCTTTTTGTACATACACTACTAACTACACCTCAACTGCTAGCAGAGCACCTCACCCTCCCTGATTGAACTAACCTCGTTATCTCCATACTGATTTATACCTGCCTCTGGAGACTTCCATTACTTGCATCTGAAGAAGTGAGGTTCTTACCCACGAAAGCTTATGCTCCCAATACTTCTGTTAGACTTAAAGGTGCCACAGGACCCTCAGTTGCTTTTTACATGTTATATGTAACTTGTGTCCCAAATGTACATTTTTAAAAAATAAGCTTAAGCTTAAGACAGTTCTTTTCAAACAGGTCCTTTCAAAGACTGTCAACAAGCTAAAGAAGCTGGGCATTCCAACAGTGGGATTTATATGATCAAACCTGAAAACAGCAATGAACCAGTACAGTTATGGTGTGAGAACAGTCTGGACCCTGGAGGCTGGGCAGTTATTCAGAAAAGGACAGATGGATCTGTCAATTTCTTCAGGAATTGGGACAGTTACAAGGTAAGTTTTAGAAGTCAGAAAAGTAACAGCTTCATTTTTGGTAGGGACAGTAACCTCTAGAATCTGGTATCAGTATTCACAAGATGCTATTTTTCAATGCAATTCTTCAATGCAGTTAATTTTGCTGCAAGATTAACAATTGAAAAAGAATCAGAAGTAAAATAGTTAGTTACCCAAGAACTAAGAATTAGCAAAAACTGAACAGGCGAATAAAAACAGAAAAAGCAAAAGCTAAAAGGGAGCTAAGCCACAAAGACTAACGTTCTTGTCTGTGAACTGGCATCATCATATATGGCTGGTCATATGTTATAAATTTTACCTCTTAAATGTGCAGAGGAAGTGAATTAAGGTTACTATGAGAAGTTTAACCGTTGAATTTCTTGGAATCTGACAAAGCTGTATCCTCGATGACAAAATAAATGTTTTTTACTTTATTCCCTCTTTTATAAAAGGAAAAAGGAGATTAAAATAATAAAGCACAAAACCAAACTTCTTTTACACACAATCTGAATAAAGTATTTACCTTCAATAGCCTCAAAGAGTATAACTCTGAACATTTCAGTATAAAGTGAAAGTTTTGTAGTGGGTGTACACAATTGGTTTTTCAATTGCTTAACTTTTTTGGGAAAACTGGCCCACAAACTAGCTCTCACTTAGAGCGTTTTATGGAGAAAAAGAATTTATAATCCTACTAAACACCACATAATTAAAAGAAAAACAACAAGTATTTTATTTACAACTCCAAACACTTTATACATTGATATTAAAGTGGATATTTTCTTAGGGAAAGGAAACAATGGCTTGCAAATATTAGCAAAAAGGTATCATACCAGCAGTCTGTGATTCAAGACCAATAGTCTTCACTGAATTTACTAGAACTGAAATCTAGAGTACACAGATGGATTGTCTGATTACATATATAGTGAAATACCATTCTACCTTGTAAAAGGTACAAAAAAGTTATGCATCTTGAGTATTGGCTTACTCATCTATAATTATCTTCTGTGCCTCAAAGTACTTCATTGTAATGGGTTACTCTTACGATCTTAATGGACAACAGTTGTTGTGCCACAGAAAATATTGTTCCAAAAAGCATATCATGGGAATCAAAGGTGCAAAGGATCAGATTCTGACACCTTCACTCATGCTGAGTAATACATTACACTGCCAGTAGTCCCATTGAGATCAGTGAGACTACTCATGGAGTGGAGTACTACTTAGATTGAGTAAAGGTGACAGAATCTAGCCCAAAGGAACTAATTGAAAGGGTGGACCAGAAGTTTAAAAGCCTAACAGCTTTTAGTTTAGATACATATTCTACTGGGATATACTACTACTACTGGCAAATGTCTTCATTCAATAGATTCAGAAAAGCCAGTAGATTTAACCTCATATTCTGGTTTTCTTTGTACAGAAAGGATTTGGAAATGTTGATGGAGAGTACTGGCTGGGACTAGAAAATATTTACATGCTTACCAATCAGGACAATTATAGGCTATTGATTGAATTAGAAGACTGGAGTAATAAGAAAGTCTATGCAGAATACAGCAGTTTTCGCCTGGAGCCTGAAAGTGAATTCTATAGGCTGCGTCTGGGAACTTACCAGGGAAATGCAGGGGATTCCATGATATGGCACAATGGAAAACAATTTACAACACTGGACAGAGATAGAGATACATACACAGGTAAGGGAATTTTAATGATGTTATACATAGGAAAAAGCTGCTTAATGCAACAGATTCCATTGGTAGTGCCACCTTATTCATATATAACTGTTTCAAGAAATAATACAGTTCGTGCTCCAGAATAATTTAAAGACTCTTATGAAGATGAATTTTTCTTATAGGCAATGTGTCAGTTAATCCACTCAGTTATAAATGATCCCAGTATAGACCTCAATCCCGTAAATTATTCCATGTAGGCAGAACCATGCATCTTCATGGAGCCTGTTGCACAACTGGGGACTTAGTTATTTTAATTCAGTCAACTTCAGTAGGGGTAAGATGACTGAATAAGCTATGTGTTTCTTCTATTCCACATAAGACCTTTGCTGTTATTCTCAGAAATCACGTCATTTGTCTTTCTTGGTGAACCTTGATCCAGAGGGTCAGCAGTAGGCCTTTACATAACTTACTACACATCTAAGGCTTCTTTTGAGGCATTAGTGGGATTTTAGTTGTGCAATCCTGCAAAGGAGCAAACTTCTTGGGTTTTTACCAGCATGTGAGAAAATCATAGACTCTTTCCTTTCCTTTTTAATTATGCATGTTAATAAACAAATTTTTACATAGCCATTATCTTACAGGGACACTTCTATCTGAAAATGCTGTAGTACTTATTACCAGTTAACATCTAATATTGCTACAACCAAAAGATTGAGAGAGAGAAGAAATATTTCTCTCTTTTTTGTGCATTTTGCAAGTCAGCTTTATTGATTCTCCTGCACAGTCAGTTCTCTCTTTTTTTGTGAGTTTTCCTACACTGAAATGTAGTAAAATGGGGAGAAAAAAATATTTTTTGAAATAGGAATATTATTTGCATTAAAGTGGGGCCTAGATACCCCCAAAAAAAGAGATTACAGCCTCACTCTGCTAGGTGCTGTAATGCAATTATAAAGACTCAAAAATTGCCAGAGATACACTACTTTTAACTAGTGTTTTTAAAATAGACTAGATTTCAAACTGATTGTGTCTCTTTAAGCACTCTTTTGGTTAGCAATCTGGAAAACGATATTTTTCTATGGATTAGGGAGTCTCATAGCAGCTTTTGATGCTAGCATTATTTGCACTTCTCAAAGGGACATTGTTAACTTAGATATTTTTAAACTGACTAGTTAAGAAATTCCCATTTCAGCTAATGTAACATTGTGTCCTTTTAAAAAATACCTTTAAAAATATTTAAAACAGTTTTTCTGTCCCCTTATATTTTTAAGGGTCTTTTTGGCAAGAGAGAAACCAACTGATTATATATGGGAAACAGTGAAACCAATATACAAAGAGTAAACCAACTGGAAAAAATAGAGAATACTATTTTCTCTCATCTGTTTCACTAATAGCAATGTTATGCCCCAATCCTGCAGAGATTTATACATGTGCTTACCTTGAATCACTCAGTAGTCCCAGGTGAATAAAATTAAGTACATGAAGAAGACTTTGTAGGATCAGGGCCTTGCATGTTACTTGTATCTATAACAAGTACATTTTCAGACAAAATATTATTCTTTTTGATGATGCCCCTTTAATGATAAAAAGCTCTAATAACTAATATAAAAATGTTGATTAAAAACTGAAAATGACCCATAGAAAAACATACCGTGTTACAGCACCACTCATTGTCCAGTTTTGGCCCTGAACGTAGGTAGCATCTTAAAAATAATGACGACTTAAAACAATTGCTACTTTGTTAATATTGTTACTTTTAAAACTTCGGAGAAGACTGACCACCATCTCTCTTCATAAGGTAAACTTCACCACAAATCACTGAAATTGAAACTTAAGGCACAAGTCACATTGCTCCCGCCAAAGTACTTCTGAACAGTTTAAAGCAGATATTCTTAACAATTGCTTACATAAAGTATGTTTTTAGTTTCTTTCAATATAATTAAGCAGCTGAAATCAAAGAGGAGAGCCAGCACCATGTGACCAGCCCAGCTCTCCTCAGATTACCAGCAATCTTCTGTGAACTGCAGTTTGTAGTTGCAACGGAGTTTAGAGAATTGTAAGTGGAAGAAGAAGTTATCCATCTGATCACTAAGGGGAGACAAAGTGGCTAGCAAGACAAGCACTTTGTTAATATGTAGTACATAGCATAAAAAAGTTTGAGAACCCCTGGTCTATCATTTCCCCTCTGAAGTGCTGAGGTTTCACTTATTTTATTCTCTCCCAACAGGAAATTGTGCCCATTTTCACAAAGGAGGCTGGTGGTACAATGCTTGCGCACATTCTAACCTTAACGGAGTGTGGTACAGAGGAGGTCATTACAGAAGCAAATATCAAGATGGGATTTTTTGGGCTGAGTACAGAGGAGGTTCTTATTCCCTGAAAGCAGTTCAGATGATGATCAGACCCATTGACTGAAAAAAAAACAAAAACCATACCCCACTGTCTCAAGTGATCAAATATAAAACTTTTCAGTGCTTGAGCTCCAGGGGGAAAAAAAAGTTACATTTAAACTCTTATTTTGCACAATTTAGCCCTGCAAAATGCAGTGCTACAAGTGTTTTGGGTTTTTGTTTTTTAAACTTTCTCACTGTGATACAGTATGTGTTAAATATAAAGCTTCTAATAATTCACAAAACACACAAGGGTTTAAACGTTTGCAATAAATATTTATCTTCATTAAAGCCCTACACATTTTGCATTAATTGCAGCCATTAAAATGATTAAAATAGTTCTTAGGTTACAGTACAAGTTTCTCCAGATCAGTTCAACCTTTAAATGTAAATATGTAAAACAAACTATTTGTCTTATTTTAATGTGAAAATGAATTCATTTTCAGTTATTTAATAGTTTTTTAAAAACTCATTATAAGATTACTTTCAATGTATATCTGATCTTACATTGTTATTGTTTTAACATTTACACACACACACAATGTGTTTGCACCCCAAAATAGTAGACAGAAAATTGGAGAGAAACTCTAGTTTTGCCAGCAGAAATATATTTGGTTGCAAATAAACGATAAGAGTCATTTCCACATGAAGTTGTGAATTTAACATAAAATAGTTGCTAATAATGTAGACTGTTTCTTACAGGACAGGTGTATCCTGCTTCCCGTCAAAGCATTTAGGAGAAATGTTTTCTTAGCACAATAAAAACAAAATACAATTCTTATAACACAAACACTCTTATAAATGCATGAGTAAATTCCACAGTGCTCATGTCTTTTCTATTTGTCTTTGTACTCAACACATGTAGCAGGCAGGCAGTGCTATCTATGGTATGCATGCTACTGAATAGGAAAATCATTCTTGATCACTTGAAAACTCAATCAGCAAAATAGGTAAAAATTAAAAAAAAAAAAAGTTTTACTAGAATATATTAAATACACATTTTCTCAACCTTTTGGAAATTGTGACCAAACTGGCATTTTGAAATCATTGCAATCTAATCTCAGTTTCCAAGAAGGCATTAAAATTCAATTTTTTTTTCATTTTTATTAGTTCATGACTTGAACAGATTTCAGCATGTATAACATGTTGGCATTACATAGTAAATTCAGAAAATATGATGCAGCTAAAGAAATTAATGTTAATTACTATATTAATTTATTTCTAAACTTTGTATAAATGCAGCCTGGGGACATTTGTGGTTGCCTAGATGAGGAAAGGCAACCAATATTCAGATGCAGATCAACTTCAAAAGCAAGAAAAGAGCAGTATTGCTAAGGCAAATTTGGGCTGATACTCTTGTGGCCCAGATATAAATGGATGGAAAGGACTTTTGCTACTTCACTCATACTTTCCAGGACTAATTAGGTACACAAAAAAGCCAGAATACAGTAAAGAGTTTCTTGGTTTCACAGACTCAAGTTGACTTTGCCAAGTATTAATGAAGAACAGTCCCACGTATAGGACTATTTACTAGTTTGCTCAACAAAATGATTTAAAATCCAATTCTTACATTAATCAGTCTCAAATATTAACAGTCACAAAACTGCGAGGACCTGAAGTTGTGAGCTGATGTCTTTTTTAAATTGTAACATTTTACAATATAAAATATGCAGAATCATGTGAATATCTCAAATCTGTCATTTTGACCACTATAAGAACAGAGTTTGTTTAGTTGGAGAAATACCATTTAAAGATTAGAAAGCATTTTCAGAGTAAACAAACATACACCACAACTTAAGAAGAGATCTGTGAAAATCCCATCTCCACACCTATAAAAGATTATACTAAAGAGAAAAGTTCTGCCTCAGTACAGGCGTAGCAACTTACTCTGTAACACCTAGTAAGGGTGAGAGTTGTAGACTAAATTGCATCCTTGCATATCTGCTGTAAAGACACATTGTACCTCCACCTAACTGTCTTTCTAGCTGAATGACCTCATAGTCCTATGGGACAAAATATATCCTGGGGAATTATAAGGAACAGAAATTCACATTCTCAACCACTTACACAAAAACACTCTTGTACTTTACTTTTCTTGGGTTCTTTAAAATAAATATGGTATTTGCCAACTCTGAACTTATAATCATAGAAATGTAGGACTGGAAGGGACCTCAGTAGGTCATCTAGTCCAGCCCCCTGCACTGAGGCAGGACTAAGTATTATCTAGACCATTCCTGACAGATGTTTGTCTAACCTGTTCTTTAAAACCTCCAGTGATGGAGATTCCATAATAATTTCTTCCAGTGCTTAACTTCCCTTACAGTTGGGAAGTTTTTCCTTATGTCTGACCTAAATCTCCCTTGCTGCAATTTGAGCCCATTATTTCTTATCCTGTCCTCAGGGGTTAAGGAGAACAATTTATCACCCTCTTCTTTATAGCAACTTTTTACATACTTGAAGACTGTTATAAGTTCTGGCAATAACATATTGCTATCATATATATAAACTCACAGCCTCTTTGGATACAGAGCTGCTGATCCAAAGCCAATTAAAGTCAGTGAGAGTCTTAACAGAAAGCCCCCACTGGATATTAGTGGCTTTGGGTCAGGTCTTAAGGAATTGCAGTTTTCTCTGAAGCACATTGCAGGTGAACATGACAGCAGGAAGTACCACCTTTAGATTCTACTGAAAAAAAAAGTAGGACACAAACTATCACAAGGTGTAACAACTTTAACCTTATTGAAATCTAGATAAACAGACTGATAGCTACCTTGATCTGCAACTGGGCAAGCAGAAACAACAGTACAAAGAAGAAACAGCATCTTATGGGGCCTAGAAGAATAAGCACAGGGTTGGGAGCTGGAACAGTAACTAAACTTGGAAAAATTAGTTACAATTTTCAGTCTCAGATATCTGACCTGTAAAATTGCCAACTATATCAAAGTTATTATAAGCTACTTACCAGGAGACTTCTGAAGTCTGAATTATCATTACCCTCCCCTAAAAATCTTGGAAGACTACTCCCAGGAAACAGTATAAATTCAGCTTCTGAAGAAGTCCAAGCTGATGGCCAGATATTACAAGATAGATGGTCTAGAAAGCACTGAAGTAGATTAGATTTAAATATAAACATAGAAACACAGATTTCTAAACTAAAGGCATTTATTAGAAGTACGCATTGATTTCTAGATAGCAATCTACCAAGACTGATTCCCTAACAGTTTTTTCAGGGAAGTAAGTGATTCTCAGACAGCTAAAACCTGTTATTAAAAAAAACCTGATAAGTGTGCATTTCAAGTAGAAGTGCACAGAGTAAATCAAACAGCAGCTAATTGTGAAAGCACAACGGCAGCAAGAAGTGCTGAGTGTGAAGTTCTAGGATAGTTGCTATGCAGAACACTATTGTGGCAGGCAAACCAATAGCTGGTTCTTTCAATTAAAACTATATTCAGACTCCATCAATCAATACACTACAGTTCTGAAACACAATCTTTGTAGATTAATATGCATGATTCACCAGTGTTGGCTTTTGTAAATATTTTATTTCTATTCATTTCATGTTTAGTATCAATACATAGGTAAACTGAAAAGTTACTGTCTATAATATAGACAATTGCTTAACTACACTTGTGGTTTGATATTAAAAATGTTCAAGAGCCCAAACAGTGAAGCCTTGCCAAGTTTATCAGCTAAAGACGATGCAGTTCAATGGAGAAAGAAAAGAATTCTTACTTTACAGAATCTTTCAGGGAAGCTTGTTTCTCACAGCATGAAGTTCACTTTACAGAAGAGTTGCTCACAATATACTCCCTGCCTCCAACCCTAACTAATATTTGTATCATGGTAGTTTACTAAGTAAAACAACTCTGTACATCATCTAAGACTAAGCAACAATTAGCTTTTTATCTTGTTTTTTTGGCACCATGATGTATACTTCTCTCTCAGTTTTGGATACTGCATTTCAAACCAGTTTCCTGTGAATGTACCTCTCAACTTGTACCAGGAAAGAGAACAAATGTATCTTGTCTTTGACATGTTTCATATTTTCCAGTGCCAAAGATGACTTCAGCTTTGCAGGTATTGTGGCTATATATCTTGACATTAGTGAATGGACGTCAACAGGATTGTGGGAAAGACATAATTCAGTTAATATAACTGCCCACGTGTTGGATAAAACACAATATTAAGGCGGTGTGCACTATGCCTAACATATATGTATTGACTAACAGAGTGCATATAAACCAAACCCAACTCATTTAATGAAGTGCTTTAGACATCTTTGGTTCATGAGAATAAGCCATAAGGAAAAACAAAAAATATGGCTACAAATATTGCAGGTTGGCATATTATTTGCTTGAAAAATACAAAGTAACATCAGCTAACACATTTATGTAACATTTATTCAGTCGGAAACAATGGGATTTAATGATAATTCCTCTTTGAACAAACAGCGTTCCCCTGAAACAAATGTTTCCTTTAAAAAAAAAAAAACCACCTATGTTAATAAAAGAGACGGAGTGCCATGGTAATCACAAAATGAAGTTTTTCTTCATCGGTTACTAACTGCAATTTCATGGGAAATATTAATGAGTCCAAAAAAGAACTCAAAATCCTGCTCTCAGAAATAGGAGGGTTTTTTTTTCTAACTGTGGCTGCTGTCACAGTATCTTTGGGAATGTGCATTCCCCCACCCCCTGTATCAAAATATTTCCTGTGCAAGGGCCACTTCAGCCTGAATGGTCTTAGAATATGTGCTAACTACTTATGCTAAACTATCTGTTTGATCTTTTATTTAGCTGTAAAAAGCAACAGAGGGTCCTGTGGCACCTTTAGTCTTAACAGGACCCTCTGTTGCTTTTTACAGATTCAGACTAACACGGCTACCCCTCTGATACTTATTTAGCTGTGACACTCTTAGTACCTTTCCCAGACCTGAAGTGCTCTGCATAGCTGCAAAGCTTGTCTCTCTCACCATCAGAAGTTGGTCCAATAAAAGATATTGGCTCATCCGCCTCATCTATCCATTTCCCTTTTGTCATTCAGAACTAGATACAGGTGTCACTTTCTCTGTCAGGCTTTTACTGTGGGATTCCACTGGACTTTAAGCAGTCTTCAGCTTTCCTTTTTTACCAGTCCCCCAATGTCACCTCAGAGTTCATTTAAATATTTCATTAGAAAAACCTAGAGAATCTGCATTATCTAAATTACAGTTACATTTCTAATTAAGGCAGTTATTTCACAGCTGTACTAATCTAGACTTCATTCAATATAATCTGATTTTCTAAGAAAATTAAGTAAATTTTATTGTAATTGCCAAAAACAATGCAGCAGTTTCTGAGAAAAGAGGTGAGTGAAAATTATGTTTTGCCCATGTTTAAAGCTTCTAGTGACCTTTTCTTTGAGATGCTGTGGTAGGGTTACCATATTTCCACAAGCAAAAAAGAGGACGGGAGGGGGAGGAGCCCCGCTCTAGCCCCGCCCCTGTCCCACCCCCATCCACTCCCTCCCACTTCCCACCCCCTGATTGCCCCCCTCAGAACTCCCAACCCCCCCCCGCTCCTTGTCCCCTGACTGCCCCCTCCTGGGACCCCTGCCACTAACTGCCCCCTAGGACCCCACCGCTTATCTAAGCCGCCCAGCTTCTTGTCCCGACTGCCCCCTCCTGAGAACGCCCTACGACCCTACCTGTCCCCTGACTGCCCCGACCCTTATCCACACCCCCACCTCATATTCACACCCCCGCCCCCAGACAGACCCCCGGGGACTCCCATGCCCTATCCAACTGCTCCCCGCCCCCGACAGGACCCCTAGAACTCCTGACCCATCCAACCCCCTCTGCTACCTGCCTGCCTCGACCCCTCTCCACACCCCTGCCCCCTGACAGCCGCCCCAGAACCCCAGACCCATCTAACCCCCCCTGCTCCCTGTCCCTGACTGTCCCAACACCTCTCCACACCCCTGCCCCCCTGACAGCCCCCCCGACCCATCTAACCCCCCCTGCTCCCTGTCCCTGACTGTCCCAACCCCTCTCCACACCCCTGCCCCCCTGACAGCCCCCCCAGAGCCCCCGACCTATCTAACCCCCCCGCTCCCTGTCCCTGACTGTCCCAACCCCTCTCCACACCTTTGCCCCCCTGACAGCCCCCCCCAAACTCCCGACCCATCCAACCCCCCCTCCCTGTCCCCTGACCAGGACCGGCTTTAAAGAGCCCAGGAATCGGGCTGCGCTCCGGCCGGGGTTGCGGGGCTTGGGGCCGGGCCGGAGGTGCTCGGCCGGGGCTGCTGGGGCCCGAGCCGGGCCGGGTCCGGGCCGGGGGTGCTGGGGCCCGAGCCGGGCCGGAGCCGCTGGGGCAGCTGGGAGCCGCTCGGCCCGGGCCAGAGGGAGCAGCTCGGCCAGGGCCGCGCCTCCCCGGAGCTCTCCTCCTCGCGCCCCCCCCCCACTCCAGCTTACCTGCTGCTGCCTCCCGCTTGCCCCTGCTCAGACTTCCCGCGAAGATCTGATTCGCGGGAAGCAGGGGACGGGGAGGAGCAGGGGGGCGGAGCGTTCAGGGGAGGGGAGAAGGGGGAAGACAGCTGGGGGCCGGACAGCATGGTAAGGCTGCAGAGGATGGGGGGAGCCGGGAAGGGACTTTGGGTGCCCAGCGGCGCTTGGCCGCCGCTTTTCTATCTATAAATAGCTGACCGGGAGGAAATCCCGGACATTTTTAGATTTTTAAAAATCCCCCCCGGACGGCTATTTATAGACCGAAAAGGCCGGACATGTCCGGGGAAATCCGGACATATGGTAGCCCTATGCTGTGGTGTCCTCATGCTTTGGAGCAGGTATTTGAAATTCAACAAGGATGTGGCCTTTGTGTTAGGGATGTGTCTCCTTTTTGCTATTCCTGTGAAAATCCACCCAAATTTGGCAAAATTTGAAGCTTTTGAGAAAAAAATCACTTCACACATGCTTGATAGAGAGTTGCTTGATTGCAGTGAAATTCCCCAGAGTCCATACACACTGAGCATGCTCCAGCCCAGGCTGCAGGGGCCAAGCAAGATATTCACTTCAATTGCTGCTCCAGTTTGGGATGGGGCCAGGCACCAAAATTGAGAGCAGGGACATTGTCTCTCCTGTACGCTCAATGACCTCCCTGATTAACCCTGCTTCCTTGAAAGGGAGAGGGACATGGGGCATGAGAGAGTGGAACTGGCTAGGCAACTCCATGGGAAATGAAGGTTATTTTCTTGTAACCAGTGTTTTTTTGAGATGGCTCTGTATATTCACACTTATGGATACTGTGCCACCTTGTGGTACCTAATAGTAGAACCCTCTCCAAGTAGTGTCAGAGTGCTCTCACGCACTCACCTCGTATCCTTATCCTCAGCATCTCTGAATGTTCTGAGGCTGAGGCTATATAAGGTGGGGGGGGGGGGCACAGTGCCCTCTTCTACCTTAGTTCCTTCCACTGCCAACTGAGAGAAAAGAACAATAGGACTCTAAGGCCTGTTCTACACTGGGGGGCGGGGGGGTTGATCTAAGTTACACAACACGTAGCTGACGTCGACGTGCTTAGATCTACTCAACGCATTGTCTTCACTGCGGTGAGTCGCTGCCTGTCGATCCTGCGGGTAATGTAGACAAGCCCTAAAAGGGAAAAAAGGGCAGAAGTGTGAACATGCAGAGCAATCTCAAAGAACTATGGTTACAAGTATGTAACCTTAATTTCTTCTTTGAGGGACTCTACATATTCCACTTATGGGTGGTTTGATAAGCAGTTCTGAAAATAACCTGGGGGAAGGAACACAGCTAACTGAATAGAGACTGAAGCACCACTCTACCAAAACAAGCATCAGCCCTTGAAGCCAAATCAAGGGCAGAATGTTTAAGTAAAAGTGTCTCAGCAACAGAGACTTGTGTAAGGTGAACAAAAGACACTGCCACAGCTCTGGTGGAATGAGATAGTACCATTGTAGGTACAGGAATTTCTGCTATCATGTAACTTTCAACAATCCATTGTTTAAACTATCCAGAAATAGCCTGGGAATACACAGTCTGACCCCATGTGATTCTTGGAATAAGAATCACACAATTGTCTGATAGATGTGAAATTCAGAAACTACTTTTGGCAAAAACTTGGGATCAGCCATCAAGACATTTAATTCATTCACCTCTCTGGCTAATGTAGGTAATAACGAATGCCATCTTAATAGATAAGTAATACAGGTTCCAATTTCCTGGAATCTTAAAGCTGCTTTGACTTCCTGGAGAAAGACACAGGAGCAGAGACTGTCTTCCTTAGACCTTGGATCCAACAAATGCCAAAAACTTCAAGAGCCTCCTTAAGGTTAAGCACCTGCAATCATTTTTGCCTCTCCTTTGAGATCTAGGCATGAAAGTCCAGCAGATGGAACACTGAGAAGGAGAGTGGCTCTCCGCCAAGTACTTCAGGCATCTAACACAATTGTCCAACACCGGGAAAACAACTGGACACCATAACCCTGAATGGACCATAACTTAACTAAGTATACTTATTACTAAACTATAACTATACTAAACAATTACAAAGGCAGCAAGAAATGGAGAAAACCCCCAGACTGAGTGGATCAGAGCAGTTCACTTCCACCTTGCACAACAGTTGGAAGGAACTGAGGTAGTAAAGGGCGCTGTACATTCTTTCCCTTAGCATGTTCAGAGATGCTGAGGGTATGAACACAAGGGGCCATGCAAGCACTCTAACACAGTGGTTTCCAAAAAAAATTTCTGGCGACACAGTTGAAGAAAATTGTTGATGCCTGCGACCCAAAGGAGCTGGGGATGAGGGGTTTGGGGTGTGGGAGGGGCTCAGGGCTGGAGCAGAGGGTGTGGGGGTGAGGGCTGTGGGGTGGGGCCGGGAATGAGGGGTTCAGGGTATGGGAGGGGGCTCTGGGCTGGGGCAGGGGGTCGGGGTGTGGGAGGGGGTCAGGGCTCTAGGCTGGGGGTGCAGGATCTGGGGTGGGGCCGGGGATGAGGGGTTTGGGGTGCAGAAAGGGATTGGGGCACAAGGTTGGGGCATGGGCTTACCTTGGGCGGCTCCTGGTCAGTGGCGCAGCAAGGGTGCTAAGGCAGGCTTCCTGCCTGTCCTGGCACTGCGCGGTGCCCTGGAAGCGGCCAGCAGCAGGTCCAGCTCCTAGGAGGAGATGCGCAAGCAGCTTTGCATTGCTCTCGCCTGCAGGCACCGCCCCCTCCAGCTCCCATTGCCTGGGAGCCGGTGCTTGGGGCGGAGGCAGCACGCGGAGCCCCGTGGCCCCACCTAGGAGCCAGACCTGCTGCTGGCCACTTCCTTAGCCGGACAGCACTGCCAACGGGACTTTTAATGGCCCAGTAGGCGGTGCTGACCAGAGTCGCCGCAACCCAGTGCCTTACATTCTGTGACCCAGTACTAGGTCGCTGTCACACCCCAATGGCCGCCCTCCCTCAGGGAGTCTCCAGGGAAGGCAGATCAGCATTGTATGTGACTAACGCTGTTGCAAGCATCGCAAAGCATTTTGGGGAGGGTCAAAGGTGTGAGAGTGGGGAATGGAAGATTCCTTTGCAGGAGTACGAGAGGCCAAGGGGGCGGGGGGGAGAAAGAAAGAAGCAGAAAACGGGTTAATTCAGCACTTTAGGTAGACGCTGGCCCAGGCCCAAGGTCATGGGCTCGATGAGAAATCTACAGACGAGAAATCTACAGCTGCCCAGTCGTGACAAGAGGAGAACTAAGTGGAGCCGAGCTGCAAGGATAGCAGTGAAAACAGAGCGAATGAGGCAGCGACAGTGAAGGCCAACAGAAGGGAAAACAAATTCTCCGGAGCCGGTGTGTTTTGGGCAGCCGAGAAGGCCACAGCAAGCCGATTG
>NW_020664561.1:11478959-11483959 GCF_002925995.2 Terrapene triunguis | reverse complement strand
CAGTGAACTGTGGAAGAATGTGTCTGACCTTCTTGGCTCACTGGAGAATTATGAGAAGGAACTGGAGGACTATCACCACGAGCGATTTAGCCTGCATGCTCACTTGTGCTTTAGCCTATAACCACAGATGTACCAACAAGCCCCAGGTGAAAGCAACAAATTCAGGTTAGAGGTTTGTGTGTCTGTATAAGACAGTTTAGGGACAACATGCAAGTAAGAACTCGAGTTAACTCTACAGTGAAAATATACCCATATTAATTTTGGAGACAAAACTGAACTCCTTTTAAACTTCTGAGACAACACCACAGTTGTCCTCTTTTTGTGTCCTTCCTAACCCCACTACCAGCAGGGTCCTTCATGACCATTGCCAATGTAACTGTGTTTCTACCACCAGCAGGGATCTCAGACAGCATGTGGCAATCAACTTGCCTAGTAAGTCCAGAAAAGTTACCTTTATAAAGCAATGCCATTCTCCCAGTTCCTGGAGTGTGATATCCAAAGTTGCTTTCCAAACTAAGTTTGTCATGCACAGCAGAGCCATTAAACCAGTTAATCGTTTAACAGCATTGTATACGTAATTTAACACAGAAGCAATACTCTTTCTGTACACATTTTACATACCAAAGAACAGAAAACAAAAAAAAACCTTTAATAGATTATAGCCTACAAGTGGAAAATCAGAAACAGATTAGTGAATTGCTCTTTTATTGAATATTCTTCTACTCATTTCAGTAAAAATCCCTAGTTAACAACCTTTAGAGAGAATATTTTTATAAATTCTCAGCAGGCCTTACTACAGGTTAAATTTTTCATTGCAGGAAGAGATTAACTGAATTGAACAGTTAAGCTTCCAAGACAGTTCCAGATTTACTAAGATTACTGTTCCAAACTATTTTCATTTGCTTTTCCAGCCATTTATCCATATGAAGTTAAGTAACACTAGAGAAAGAACCCCAGAAAAGTATATCTAATTCACTATTCCTCTGGAGAATTAAAATGAAAGCATACGACATTCTTGTCACTAATAACAACTAGTACTGTATAAAGCCAGATGATAGACTAGTTTTTAAACTACAACTGGTCCCAGCAAGAAGTATTACAGACATCAACTAAACCAATTTTTCATTTCTAAGCAAAAAGGAAATACACATTAGACTTTAATAAATTGACACGTTATGTCCAAAGACTTACTCTACAGCAGAATTTGGACAAAAAGTTGTTCATGTGTCTAAAGGGAGATGTTTGCACTGGCACAAACTTGAAATAAAGGAAGAACAATCATACAGTTTTCCAGTATTTTTCTGTTTTCCTTTGCCAATTTTGCATATATTTGTATTTTGTACACTTAAGGAAGCAACAGAAAAAATCCAAATCAGCTAGATAGAGAAAAATATCTATTTTATTTCTAACACGTTAGATACCAGAAAGACTGTTTAAGCAAGAAGCAGAGAAGCCCGGATATCTGGGATGCTGAAAGAAGCCTGGCCTACCTGGTAAATTGTTTTTGCTTGGTCTGATATCATCTCATAAACCCATAACAGATAAAAGCTAATGCTAAAAAACCTTTGAATAGCTGTAAGTTGGAGCTTTCCAATACTCTAGAGAAACATTTTCTAATCTTGGAGGTTTGGAAGAAGTCAAATCTTAAAATTCCATTCTGATTATGTTTTATGCCCCACCTCCCAGCCCCCCATCCAAGTTCAGTTCTGATCTGATTGCAGTGATTACAAATCTCATTAATCAATCTCCTATGCCATATCTCTGGATACCTGAAAATCTGTTTTTAAAGTACATGAAACATTAATCTCTCTATATAGGAGTTCATGAGCAGAGTCACTGCTAAAATCAAGCAGGAATTGCCAAAGAGGTAGAAAGTAGGTTCAATAAACTGATTCTAAAGAGTGGGTATCATTGAACAAAGTATTTCCCCTTCCCAACTGTTCTTTTTGATTGAGTGAAAGTCATATGAAACTTTTCAGCAATTTCACAACACCCAAATGTTAACATTTGTACCCTGAATGTGATTCTCCCAAAGTCTGAAGCTATTTGAGTCTTAGGGTCGGTTTATAGTATAAGAATCAGATTGAGGGCAGCCAAAGAACTACTGATCAAAGCTTCATAACATTATGACTGCAAGCTTATCCTATAATGTTTTCTTTTAAATTTTAAATATGTGCTGTATTGATCCTCTTGCTGGCCCGCCTCTCAAGGAAGATTCCCCTTTTATTTTTTCCCCCTTTGAGATTTTGCTTACCATCTTCAGGCCACTTCAGGAGACCCAAAAACATGTCCCAGAGTGAGACTGGAGTTCAAGAATGGAATCCCCGGAATCAAGACGCTCTGGGACAAGTTTTGTCCATTTCTACCGCATGGGATCCACATGAGCCACATCCACCTATCTATCTTACTTATTTGGACCCCATCACTGTAGTATCTGAGCATCTACACTCTTTAATGTATTTAGCCTCACATCATCTCAGTCAGGTTTTCCACATTTTGCAGATGGTGAGCCAAGGCACAGAGAAACTAAGTGACTTGCCCAAGGCCACACAGGATGTTTGTGGTGGAGCAGGAATTGAATCTGCATCTCCCATAGCATTGGTTAGCACTCTAATCACTAGAACATCCTTTTTCTCTTCTCTCAAATGGGTTTGCTAGAGGCCCTTTCCTGAGATATTATAAGGGGACCCTTAGGAGGCCTGATATAGAGGTGACAGGACTGGGGATGGGACTAAGAGTAAAGGCCCCTTACTAAACATTCTGGCATCCATGTTGTGCTCAAAGCCCAAGAGCACCACAATCAGGAGTGGTGGTTGCAGGTGTGAGTTCTAGACACTTCTAGCGTACTGATGTTCTGGCACTGCTCTCCTGAGAAAGGGGAGGAAGGAGGCACTTGCCTTTGGAGTGGGCTGTTACAGTCCTGCCTGGCTCCTCTTCTGTCTGGGGTAGGGGAAATTACATACCACTGCCCACACTGGGCTTCTAGGATGGTGCCTGCATCTCATCCATCCAAGTCAATCCTGCCTGGTTTTGCTTCTGCTTAGAGAAAGAAGGCCAAGGTGACCCCTGCCTTGACAAGATTGTTGAGAGGGAAAAATGTATCCTACCCCCAGAGGAGGTGAAACTCCCCACTGTGACACTAAGTAAGAAGGGATGAAGTGAAAGAATAAACCTCTCTTTTTTGGCCTAGTTTTCTCCCTAAGCAACTGAAGGGATATCAGCTGCTTCAGTATTTCACAAAAGGAAGCAGAGCTGACAACTTATAAGGCCAACAAACCTGAGACACAGCTGACATTTAGAAGTTTAAATTATAGAACCAAATTGCTAATTCAGAATTACAGTTTTTTTAAAAATTTCCTCAGAAAACCTCTTCAGTGCAAAGGTCTGGTTAACTCTGTCTGCTGCTGTTGAAGCAGAACAAAACTAGTGGGAGCTGCAGGGGGCTAAGCATTCCCTTGTTACCAGTGCCTGACAAGACTGATTCTTTACCCCCACATAAGATACAGAGGCTGAAGTACCTATCATGACAGATATGTGGATGTTAGCACAATAAAGGATTTTTAATCCCCACGTCCAAGAGGATTTAAAATAGCCCAAAGAAGTAAAGGAGAAAATAGCAGATTTAGAGCTTGGGGGGGATTATCAAGTCTAGTCAACTGTAGTGAGCCACTGGAGCTCATCTTGATGTAGATAAAGAAATAACCGATGTCTGCAACACAATGCATATTAAGTTGGATGAACTCATGTGACCTGCCTGATGTTTCTGGGAGAGGGAAACAGTCAGACAAGCATTTCTTTAACATTTGTATAATTACTGAAGTTTTATATAATTAACATTCAACTACAAAAATATCAAAAATACACTGGTAGGCACTAACCCTGCTTAAAGCTGCTCTTTAAAATCAAATAATTCCAAAAAACTGGTGAAAATATTTGATCATAGCCATAAAAACTATATCCATTAAGCAAATACATAAATCAATCAGTAAAGATTTCTTAGAAACATAGGAAGGCAAATTATTCATGATAAATCTCTATAAATCACCCATTTTATTTTTTTATATTTTGTAGCACCAATTTAATAACCTAGTCACTTCAGTGTAATCAAAGTGATAATATATGCAATAGAAATCAGATTCCACAACACCTAAAACAGATTCCAGAAGTTATGCTTACCTCTGCAGTTAGTGACTGATGACTTTTCATTATTAAATTTATAGTCAAATGTTTAGTTCTTGGAAAGCACTTCCAGGAGTAACAGTCTCTAACTGCTTCTCCATGAGCCAACCATTAAATCTACACAACATCTCCAAGAAAACTGATACTCTTGTAAAATCTTAGGAGCACTTGAGAGGTTTAACAGGAATTTTTCTTCTAAAGTAGAAAAGTTATTTCTTACTATATCAGAGATGGGCAAACTACGGCCCACGGGACCGTTCTGCCCGGCCACTGAGCTCCTGGCCCGAGAAGCTAGCCCCCGGCCCCTCCCCTGCTGTCCCCCCTCCCCCGCAGCCTCAGCTCACTGCACCACTGGCACAAAGCTCTGGGGGGTGAGCTCCTTGGGCAGCACAGCTGCAGAGCCCGGTCTGACCCGGCGCTCTGTGCTGAATGGTGCGTGGCTGGCTCCAGACGGGCGGCACAGCTACCTGTCATGGTGCAGCCGCGCCGCCAGCCGCCGGTGCTCCAGGCAGCGCAGTAAGGGGGCAGGGAGGTTGGATAGAGGGCAGGGGATTTCGGGGGGAGGTCAGGGGCTGGGGGTGTGGATGGGGGTGGGAGCGGTCAGAGGGCAGGGAATAGGAGGATTGAATGGGGGCGGGGGTTCCGGGGGTAGTCAGGGAGAAGGGGTGGTTGGATGGGGCAGGGGTCCCGGGGGGGGCAATCAGAAAGGAGAGGAGGGGTTGGATGGGGCGGTGGGGGGCAGTCAGGGGCAGGGGTTCCGGGGATGGTCATGGGACAGGGAGAAGGGATGGTTGGATAGGGTAAGGATCCCGGGGGGGGGG
>NW_020664561.1:11457875-11478859 GCF_002925995.2 Terrapene triunguis | reverse complement strand
AGGGTAAGGATCCCGGGGGGGGGGCAGTCAGGAAAGAAAGGGGGGGTTGGATGGGGTGGGGGGAGCTGTGGGGAGCAGTTAGGGAAAGAGTTTGTTGGATGGGGCAGGGGTCCCAGAGGGCAGTCAGGAAGGAGGGGGGGTTGGGATGGGACGGCGGGGTTGGGATGGGACGGCAGGGGGCAGGGAGTCTAGGGGCGGTCAGGGGACAGACAGCTGGAGCGATGGATGGGGCAGGAGTCCCGGGGGGGGGGGGGGCGCGTCAGGGGGCGAGAGGCAGGTAGGTCGGCTAGGGGGCGGGGTCCGAGCCACACCTGGCTGTTTGGGGAGGCACAGCCTCCCCTAACTGGCCCTCCATACAATTTCTGAAACCCGATGCGGCCCTCAGGCCAAAAAGTTTGCCCGCCCCTGTGCTATATACAGAACATTTACAGCCAACCAAGTGCTTTTACATTCTTTGTAAAAGCAGTAATATACTCTCAAATACAGCTTAAAAGATGGCTTTTAGTTTTTCTGCAAGTCACTGTGCAAGTACTATTGCCTTAACACTGCACACCAAACATATTAAGCTTACCTACCTAAATAAGGAATACAAGGAGTCATCTTCAAGCTGTTAATATAGTCTCTAAGTCGTTTGTAATTATCTTCTTTACTCATAACATACTCCAACTTTTCAAAGGTAGTTTTGTCTTTTCGGCTCAATAACTAGAAAAGAAAGACAAAGATAGAAGGGTTGCAGTTCATTTAGGGTGAGATGAATTTTGCACTTAAAGCAGGATTCAACCAGTTTGTTATATATGAAGAATACTGAGTATCATCCCAAAAATTACAGCTCTTACTCTTCGAGTATAGAATACATTTTCTCAGAATTTACAAGAAAATTGGTTAGTTTATGAGTTAAAATTAATTTTTAAATGGATCCTTTAAGAAATTTAGCACCATATCAAACCTTTTTTTTGGCCTTGAATTATCTTAATAATGCAGACTATTAAAACTTCTATATCAGTTAAAACGCAATGAACTCTCATGCACTGGTTACATTTTTTTAAAGGATTAATTTTTTTTTACTGTTATTCTCCATTATTGAAAGGGTCTTCTTCAGCAGGTACACACAAATAATGTTCTAATACAAAGAATTCCATGAAGATCTATCCTCTTTCAAAATGGCCACTATCTTCCATTGCTCTCAATAGAAGTGAAGCTAAAAGTCCCCTTAGCAGAAAATGGGAGTGAAGCTAAGTTGATTGCAGGAAATATGGTTGCCCTAACAGCATAGGTCCATAACAAAGCCCTATTTCACAACCATGCCATTTTGGTTGAGCTATTGATAGTCTTATGGTTTCTTTATCTTGAAACTTCATGACCTGTAAATTTTCCCAATAAGTTTATTTTCCAGTGAAAGAAATAAGAGCATTAAAATCTAGTGAAAATTTTAAAATGCACTATAATTCTTTAAAATCAATGTATTGCCTGATGCAGACATACTGGTATTCACATACAAAAATTCTGTTTAGTAAGAGAAAGATGCAATAGGGGCTTGGATCTGCCTTCTCCACAGAAAAGTACAATGGTTTGAGCACAAACCACCTGTGTATATTGTTCTGTCAGCAAAAAGGCAGTTGTATTGGCTCTTTTTGTCACAGGATCAGCAGTTATAACAGAACTACCATTGAGTAGACACATTAAAGGTTTTATTTCATTTTTGGGCCAAAATTTAAGGAAATGTAGAAAAATGTTTAGATTGACCATTTTGGCAGGAGACTAGGTGTTCAAGTCTCTCGACCAAAGTTTTAGCTATATGTGAAGATGAACAGTAATTAGTAGTTTAAAAAGTGTAATGAGATATCCTAGGTGTGTAGGTACATAACCTTGAGATTTTACACCACCACTATAACCAAAATCTACCTGGGTTTCCATGACAATGATGGAACAAATCTATGAACTTGTGCAAAAATATAATTGCATTTATTTTACACCTTTTGCCTTTCTTGCCTATATTTTCTGCCCACAAACTTCACTAGGATGCAGCAAATATTACATCAGCTTTCAAAGAGATGCCATTTTTAAAGGGAGAGAATTGTCATCCAGAAAATTGTGTTCCTTGAAGTTCTGGCCCTACGCCCATCTATGAAACAGTTGTGTCTTACATCTACTATGAGAGGTTGCTAGATTTGGGCTATTGCAGATTTCCAGGGAAAGATACAGAGCTGAGGACAGCCATGAGGATAATGGCTTGTTGGGAACTCATGTGATAGTTTAAACATCTCTGCAGAGAGGAGACTGTGGCAGAGCATAGAGGGAAAAGCAGTCTCTGAGGTAGCTGGAGCTTAAGTCTAGACAATTTAGATGCCATGATCACAGCCGTGTTTTCAAAATACTTCATTTTTCAAACCAGCATCATCTCCATCTTGTCCATATTTAGTTGGAGGTCTCACCATTTGAGTTAGCAGCACCTCATGCTCAATAACACTGAAGACTTCTGTATATTTTAAATGTATTGGGCTACTGTTAGAGCTCAAAGTATTAGCAAGGATGTCTGATTTTTCCACTATTATCAGGCTCCAACATTTGGGACATGAAGTTTACCTTTTAGGTTTGTCTTCTCAAAATGGGTATTTGCAGCATAATTAGTCTAGACGAATTCATGTCTTTTCACCATATGTAAGGACCTGCGTTTCTGGTTTATATTTTTTCTAAAGTTTCCAGGAAATGTATCAGTATTTATTTCAAACATTTAAAAAGGGTGAAAAATCAGTGCAAAAATTTACCTGGAAAACTGTGAAGTTAATATCAGGGTTAATATTGGAGGACAGAAATCAACAAATAGAAAAAAAATTGTTTATGGAACAAACTATTGGTGATTTGTGCAGTTATGCTTGACATAAGGGGCTTCATCAGTGTGAATTCCAAAACTCCAGGGTAGCAAAGGCTTGCAGCAGTTTTTTCAATACTCTCAGATCGCAAAATCATCATCTTTCCTGTCTCAGAGGTGGGATTTAGGGGCTAGGAGCCAAGAGAGAGCAGATCCTAGTTCCTGAGACACAGTCCCGCCATCAGCTAGGGTGCTGCCACTATCTTCCTCGCCGCAACATGCCCACCTCCACTTATCTCCCTGGGGCTGCACAGGAATCAGAGTGACCTGTTCCCAGCCTGGGGGCAAGAGGGTTCTCTGTCTGGTTGGTGAAGCAGACAGAGCTCTGTGCCCTGGGGTTCCTTTCCACAGAGTGTCACATCTCTGAGCTCAACTACTCACAGGTGTTATCATGGGGGTGGGAAGAGGATGCTCAGAGGGGAGACGGTGTGCCTGATACAGTGACAGCAAGCAGGGAGTGGGGGAGGAGGATTGTTCCCAATGATTGTTCAGAACTGCCTTTTTTTAAGGAGTTTTGTGGGGAAGAGGAGACAAGTAATGTTGCAGGGGGAGATCCTCAGAATCTATAAGGAGGGTCCCCACTCTACAATTTTAAGACCCCATATGTTTGAAGAAATACCAGCACACATGAAGAAAAAAATTACTTACCTTACAGTAACTTGTTCTTTGAGTGATTGTGCACATATAAATTCCACTGTAGGTGATGCATCAGCAGTTCCCTTATAGGACCAGGAACTTTGGCTCATCCAAACAGAGACTGTAATACCCGATTTGCCAAAGCTGACTTCATCGTGAGAGGGATGAGTGATGGCATAAAGAGTGGAAAGTACATGTAGATGACCACATGTACAATATGCATACATATTAGTTATTGGAACATTGCTCAGGAAAGCTGATGAGGTGGAGTAAGTTGCTATTCTTGATAGAGAAGAGACTTTAGCAAGATTGTAAAAAAATCGTAAACAGACAGAAACCAAATGTGAGATGCATTGAGATGATACTGATTGACCTTTAATTATTTCAGTATAGTTTACAAAGATTCTGGGGGGGGAGGGGGGGAAGACCTGAAGGATCTAGTGTGATCCAAGTAAAATGCAATGGGCTCTATGAACATCCGAAGCATGGAGTGCGTCTTCAGCCTCAGATGAATGGAGGTTTGGTTGGTTTTTTTTTGGGGGGGGGGGGGGGAGAATCACCAAAAATTAATCATTTGGCTTAGATGGAAGGCAGAAACTTGGATATAAACTTAACGGATACCTTGTCCTTATGAAAGACTGTGAAAGGAGGATCATCCAAGAAAGGGTGAAGTTCTGAAACCCTCCTTGCAGAATTTATATCTAGCAAAAACACCATCTTCATTGACAATGAATGTAATGAAGTTGTAGTCATAGGCTCTCAAACAGGGGCCATAGATTTGGAGAGAACTAGATCTAAATACCATACTGGTACAGAAGCAGACAAGGGAGGGTAAAAGTTGATTAGGCCTTTCAAAAACCAAGAAATGAGGGGATGAAAGATGATGGAAAAAACATCTACTGGTGGATATAAAGCAGAAATAGAGGCTAGGTGAACTATCACAAAATTATTTGAAAGGCCTGATGATTTAACAAAGACAAATGCAAAGTGCTCCACTTAGGAAGGAAAAATCAGTTTCACACATACAGAATGGGAAGAGACTGTCTAGGAAGGAGTACGGCAGAAAGGGATCTAGGGGTTATAGTGGACCACAAGCTAAATATGAGTCAACAGTGTGATGCTGTTGCAAAAAAAGCAAACGTGAGTCTGGGATGTATTAACAGGTGTGTTGTGAGCAAGACACGAGAAGTCATTCTTCCGCTCTACTCTGCGCTGGTTAGGCCTCAGCTGGAGTATTGTGTCCAGTTCTGGGCACTGCATTTCAAGAAAGATGTGGAGAAATTGGAGAGGGTCCAGAGAAGAGCAACAAGAATGATTAAAGGTCTTGAGAACATGACCTATGAAGGAAGGCTGAAAGAATTGGGTTTGTTTAGTTTGGAAAAAAGAAGACTGAGAGGGGACGTGATAGCAGTTTTCAGGTATCTAAAAGGGTGTCATAAGGAGGAGGGAGAAAACTTGTTCACCTTAGCCTCTAAGAGTAAAACAAGAAGCAATGGGCTTAAACTGCAGCAAGGGAGGTGTAGGTTGGACATTAGGAAAAAGTTCCTAACTGTCAGGGTGGTTAAACACTGGAATAAATTGCCTAGGGAGGTTGTGGAATCTCCATCTCTGGAGATATTTAAGAGTAGGTTAGATAAATGTCTATCAGGGATGGTCTAGACAGTATTTGGTCCTGTCATGCGGGCAGGGGACTGGACTCGATGACCTCTCGAGGTCCCTTCCAGTCCTAGAATCTATCAATCTCAGCTGCAGAACATAGTCCAGCACATGTGTAACCTCTGAGAGATGGGGCAATAAACTGTGGGATTGTACCCAAATGGAAAATCTCTTCCACTTAGCTGTATACCTGGCTCTAGTGGATTCTTTTCTGATGCTCACCAAGATGATCTGAACCTCCCGGCAGCAATTTCTTCTGAGTGTTCATGCAGTAAGGTGGAAAGATTTGAGGTTTGGATGTAGAGATTTGCCCTGGTGCTGAGTTAGACATTCTGTGACTAGTAGTAGTAGTAATCGGTGAGTGGATAGACAGTCGATGTAGATCCATGAACCAATATTGGCTTGGCCATGCTGGTTCAATAAGGATTAACGACGCTCTTTCTTGTTTCAGTTTCCTCAGTAATCTTGGAATGAGAGGAACTGGAAGAAATGTAGATGGGGGTGTCCAGACCAGAGAAGAAAACCATCTATGATGGAACTTGGGCTGAGGCCCGCCCTGGAGCAAAACCTCATGCATTTGCTGTTGAGGTTGGTCACTAGCAAGTCTATTACTAGATATCCCCAGCAGTGGAAAATCTGAAGAAGGATGTCTTTCTTGATTGACCACTCATGTTGGTCTATGAAAACCCTGCTGAGGAAATCTGCTAGCATGTTTCTTACTCCCAGAAGGTGAAAGGCCTTCAGGGAAACATTGTGAAGGATTCACAAATTCCATAGGAGGACAGCCTCCTTGCACAGTTGGGAAATTCTTGCTCCTCTCTGCTTGTTCAAAAAACAAACATGTCAGTGGTGTTGTCTGTGAGAATTTGTACCATTGGTTCTCAACGGTGGGTATAAGTATCTCACAGGCCTGATGAATAGCTCAGAGCTCCAGCATGTTTATGTGGAAGGAAACCTCCTGAGGTGACCAAGAAGTTTGCACCTGAAATTGACTGGGATGCATCTACCAATGGCTGGGGGGGCCCATCTGTTACCAGAGTAACAGTTGGTTCTCAGGACAGAAATGCAACTCCTCTACATACATTTTGTGGATCCAGCTACCAATCCAGGTACGCAAATACGCATGTCCAGAGGATTTCTGGGTGATACACCAAATCGTGTCAGGCCTGCAGACAGCAAAAGTGAAGTCTGCCATGCAAAGTTACATATATGTATGAGACCATGTGACCCAGGAGCTGAAGGCAGGCAGGCACTGTTCTTCTTGTCCTGGACTTGAGGTTACAGATTGATATTGATAACAATCCCTTGGGAAATCAGCCAGGGCTGTTCTGGCATCGAGGTCTACTTCTATGAGTCATGAGTTGAGTGGGTATTTAATTGTGATTTCCCAAATTTAGTTTCAGCCCTAAATGGAAGAACATTAGTCTGATGAGTAGGACATTGCTCTGGACCCAGTCGCTTGATAGTGCACAAACTAGCCAATTATCCAGATAAGGAAATATTTGAATGCTCAAATGATGGAGGTAGTCTGCTACCACCAACATGCATTTGGTGAAGAACATCGGGGATGAAGAGAAACTGAAGTAGAACACTATTTACTAGTAATGGTTGGTGCCTATAACAAATCAAAAATACTTTCTGTGGCAGGGATATATTGTGACCATCCTGAACTTGATTTTTTTTGATGAAATAGTTCAACTTTGGGGTGAAAGCATTTCTTCAGGACCAGAAAGCACCAACAACAGAAGCCTTTCCCTCTGTGTTGGCAAGGAACTTCTTCTATTGCTCCCACTTCTAGAAGAGACCATAGTTCTTGAAGTAACACAGTCTTATGAGCGGGATCCCTGAAAAGGGATGAGGAAGGCGGGTTGGGAAAAGGAAGGTAAGAGTTGGATAGCCTATCCCTCCCTTAAAGTGCTGAGTACCCACTTGTCCAACATGATGTTTTCCCAAGCACAGTAAAACAGAGACAGGCATAATCCAAACGGAGGAGATATCATCAGTATACATTTCTTGATCAAAAAATCAAAATGACTGCTTCGAGGTTGCAGATGTCTGGTGGGAAGGCCCTGCCACAGCCAAAGATAGCTGGTGACGTCAAAGAGATCTTGACCTCTTCTTAGGCCTGGTCTACACTAACCCCCTCACTTCGGACTAAGGTATGCAAATTCAGCTACGTTAATAACGTAGCTGAATTCGAAGTACCTTAGTCCGAAGTTACCGCGGTCCAGACGCGGCTGGAAGGCTCCCCCGTCGATGCTGCATACTCCGCTCGCCAAGCTGGAGTACCAGCGTCGACGGCGAGCACTTCCGGGATCGATCCGGGGCACTTCCGGGATCGATCCGGGATCGATTTATCGCGTCTTAACCAGACGCGATAAATCGAACTCAGAAACCCGATTGCTTACATCCCGACCCGGATGTAAGTGAAGACGTACCCTTAGGGACATATCAAGGTCTCTGATGAAAAGAGGTTCTAAAGTAATACTGCGGCATAAACTGCTTCTTTTTCATAACTGGTCTATGAACTCCTAAAGAGCAAAGTATTGCACAACAATCTTTTAGTGTGCACACAGCATTATCTTGTTTGTTTGTTTGTTTGTTTTGGTCGAAAACAGTTTAGACCCCTCAAATGATAAGTCTTGTATTGTATTCAGCAGCTCCTTTGTAATGTCAGAATCCTGCAACCAGGAACAACGTCACATGGAGACTTCAGTGCTCATAGAGTGCCAAGTGGTATCAGCCTCATCTATTGCTGCCTGAAGGAAAATGTAGTTTGAGGGCCACCTTACAGCACAAAGCTAGAAACTGGTCCCTAAATTCCTCTAGTAATTTATCAGCAGACTTAAAAAGAGAAGAGAAATGAATAAAATTATATTTTGAAGAAAGAGCCTGATAATTGTCAACTCTCAAGAGTGGCAGGAGAATAGTTTACAGCCACATAAATCCAGTTTCTTAAACTCCTTATCCTTTGGAGTGGACTTATTATGAGACTGACAAAACTATTCATTAGCAGTCACTACCACCAGAGAATCAGGAATTGGAGGAGTAAAAAAATACTCAAAATCTTACTGAGGGACCTGGTATCATCTGCCCACTCAGTTGGCCATGAGGGATATAGAGACTAGAGTATGCCGAAGATTCTTTGCTGGCTGTAGTAAGGCCTCATTGATAGGAAGGGCAACCCTTCCTGAAGTAGGAGTCTGCAGTACATCAAGGAAGATGTGTGTATTCTCCGGCACAGGTTCTGCCTGCACCCTTAGAGAAGCAGCTACTCTCATCATTAGATTCTGGAAGACTTCAAAATTCTCTTAGGGGGAAGGTAGGGAGGGGAGAAGAGGGGAGAAAGAGACACTGACTCTGGAGTAAACACGTTGTCCAGTGAAGAGGAGGAAATATAGGGAGGAGCATCTAAGGGTTCCTCTAGTAATTCTTCCTCCTTCATAGTTTCCATCACAGCAGGTTGAGGGATGGCTGCAGGATACTAAGAAGATGCCTCTTGTACTGAGGGAGGAGTATACCTCCTCCTAGAAAGTGAATGGAGACAGAGATGTAGAGTCTCTTGGAGCAGCCCAAGACAAATAGGACCATGGAGAAACAGGGCCAGGGAAGATATTGAGGTGGCTGAAAAGCCGATTAATCAGTGCTGGGTATATCTTCAGTGCAGAGTGCGTCATCAGCACAAATACTGGAGCCAGCTGCAGCAGAGGAGAGTCAGGCAGGGAAAAACAAAGAAGATCCCTAACTGCCCATACCCAGGGAGTAGAAGGCTCCCCACGTAAGCATATTGATGCCGACAGTGTTGGTGAAGCTGAAGTATACTGGACAGTCTGAGAAGGACCAGCACAGCTGAGGACATCTGTCTCAATGGCTCTGATGGAATTGATGGTGCCACCTCAAATGGGACCGATGAACACTTCAATTTGTGAAGCTTCTAACCAGTACCAGAGGACTTAACAGATTACTTTCTGGGAGAAGAGATTGAGACTTAGAGGTCTTGTCATAGTCAGAATGCTCTGACTTGGACGGAGAAGGGGGAAACAATGTTTACTATCAGATTTGTGTTTTGACTCCGAAGTAGTTGGAGAGACACTCCAAGTTAATCCAGAGTCTCCTGGATCACAATCGGGACCTGGCTGAGAGACAGGTCACATTGCCTCCTTCAAGAAGTGAATCTTAAGATGACAGTATCTCTGCTTTTCAGTTTGGGGGGGATGAAAGTACAAATAGGGCATTTGCCCCTCACATGCCCCTCACATAGACAAACCAAACAGCTCTTGTGCCTATTTGTGATATGGATATCAGCCCTACACATGACACAGTTTAAAATCTGGGGATTTTTTCCATAATAAATCCTCCAGGTTCTAATAAAAACTATAACTAATTATAGTATGCTAAATACTAAATGTATACTCTACAAGTTTTTTGAAAGCTGGTTAATCGAAGCTAACACTGTGGGAGCCCCAACTCTCACAACAGGAAAAGGAACTGAGAGAGAGGCAGTGGACACACCCCTTGCATGCCCTGACCTAAGAACATGGGGAGAGCAGGGGCACATGGGCCACCTAGTGGTACTGATGGCAAAAAGTGTGTAATTTTTGTGCACTGGAACACAAACACCTACAGTGGAACATGTATGTGCACAATCACTCAAAGGAGAAGTTTTCATTATTATTTGAACTGTAGTAGTGCATAGGGGGTCACAACTGTGCCTCAAGGCTCCATTGTGCTAGGCACTATACATAACTACAAAAACGTGTTCCTTCCCCTGAAGAACTGACTGTCTCCCTTCTAGAAAGACAGGCTCCTGGGCTATCAGGGATTCACTGTCATGTGAAGAAGTCACTTCTTGTGTGACCTTTTTGGATACTGTTTGGGAAGCATCTTCTAACTCCAATAGAATGAAAGGGATGAAAGAACTAGCAGCAATACTAACACAGGAAGTTATGAACAGGATGAAATTATTCATTAGTTAATTGTGTTTTTTTCAAAGTGGGTCAATTAGGCATAATCTTGTTGATATTTTATGCAGCCCTCTAGGCTCTTTTTGAGGAATTCGACATGCAATTTCACCCCAAAGGGTTCCTGTATGTAACTGCCTTGTTATGGTGGGATACAGATCAGAAGTCCTGAAATATAAGTATCCGCTTTCTAAAGTAATTCAGAGGAGACATCTACAGAGATTGTGGCAACATCAGAGGTAGTGTCATAAGGAAAAGCAAGAGCCAATTCAATGGATCTTAGGGTTTTGTTTTTTTTAAATCATTCCTCTCCAGTCCCTTTTCATCATAGAATGCAGAGAGTGGGTGATAGATAAGGCTATGGTCAGACATGTGTGGCCAGTATGTTCCCTTTGTGAAGGTATTTATACGGAGGCCAACCACCCGCAACAATCTGACCTATTGTCCTTGTAGTTGAAACAGCCAAAGTTTCTCTGCCACTGAGGTGAAAATGACCAATAGAACCTTGTAAAAGACCATTCCAGTATCATGCATGTTGGTGGCAAAGATACAGTTATGTGAACAAAGACAACAGCGGACATGATTACCTGTAGCGCAGTGGGGAAGGATTTAGAGCCTCACTTTAGAGAGCTTTCAGTCCTGCAACCCACTAATTCTTTCAGAATGCTTGCTCAGTCCACTTTAATTAGGATTTCCCTATGCTGAGAATGGTCTTGTTGAGATGTAAAAAGGAAGAGTTGATTTTAGAAGGCAACACGTGTTTGGTGACAATGGGTTTGCTTACTGAACCCATTAATTTTTAAAGGGGACTCTGTTGATGACTCTTTTCCTCTCTGGATAGTGAGGAATGAGTCCACTATTTTGTCCAGGAATCTGGAATAGGTAAGGCAGACCAATTGCATCTATGTCTCATTTTCAGGTCTCTTTGTATAAACTGAGATGCTCAATCTGCCAATTTTAAATGGGAGTGCACAAGATCTACTTCGTCCCCCATAGCTTCATTCAGGAAGAGAGGACTAGAATCATAAGATTCAAAATGTTTCAAGGGGGAGTGGGAAATGTCAGCTTCTTCAGCTGAAGGTTTTGGGGATTGATTGCATTGCATGACCTACTCCACAGATGACAATGCTGAGTTGGTGCTTCCTATCTTTAGAAGACTTTCCTTCCTCTTTATATATTGAGAACCAGATGGAAATGTTACTTCCAAAAGAATTTACACAAACTGGATTTCAAGAGAGAAAGCTTTCTGAAGAGGAGCTCACCTCAGGAAAGTCTGAAGTGTTAAAAACACTTTTCCAGAAATGGGAGAAGAATCAGTTCTCCATGAAAATCAAAGATTTTTCAAAAACTGGATTACCTGAGATTTCAATGGTCAGAGGAAAGACTGAGCTGGCTTTAATTTGAGAATCCCCTGATGGAGGCCTGAGACACACCCTTGTGATATGGATGGTGATCCTAGCAGAGAGTGCAAAATGGAATAGGCAACGGGCTTGTGGTTAACCAAGACAGACTGGGGGAACAGAAGGGAGGGAATTAAAAATAAATGGGAGGTTTGGGGATTCTCTCCCAGAACACCTTGAAACACCAATTGAAATTTTTTGAATTTTTGTCTATTTTAAGACATTCTGAAACAAAAAATGTTATACAAAAAAATAAGGACCTGCATGGTGTTTACTTGGAATTCTGAACAAGCCTAACTTGCCTGAGGCGAATTATATTCAGCTGATTACTGAAGCTTATCCCATCCTACATGGTCATGAATAGTGTATGTTAACTGAAAAATACTACCCTTCACAATGCCTCCTGGCTTGCAGGAATACAACACTCTGGTAACATATAAGACAGTTACCTATTCCATAACTGGTGTTCTTAGAGATGTGTTGCTCATGTCTACTCCACAATAGGTGTGCGTGCTTGCCATGGGCACAGGTGCTGGAAGTTTTTCCCCTAGCAGTACCCGTAGGGGGGAGCGCCCCCCGCAACCCCTGGAGTGGCACCTGCCTGGCACGGTATAAGGGGACCTGTGCGCTCCCCCCACCCTCAGTTCCTTCTTGCCAGACAACTCCGACAGAGGGAAGGGAGGGTAGGATGTGGAATAGACATGAGCAACACATCTCGAAGAACACCAGTTACGGAAAAAGTAACTGTCTTTTCTTCTTCGAGTGATTGCTCATGTGCATTCCACAATAGGCGATTCCAAGCTGTATCTGTTGGAGGTGGGTAGAAGTTCACAAGTTCCCAGGATGGAGGACAGCCCTGCCAAACCCAGCATCGTCCCTGGTCTGGGGGACGATCGCATAGTGCGAGGTGAACGTGTGAACCGAAGACCATGTGGTGGCCCTACAAATGTTCTGGATGGGGACGTGGGCCACGAAGGCAGCCGACGAGGCCTGCGCCCGAGTCGAATGTGCCTTCACAATGGGTGGGGGGGAACACCCGCCAGTTCATAACAGGAACGGATGCACGAAGTGATCCAACTGGACAGCCTCTCAGTGGAAATCGGCTGGCCCCTCGCGCGATCAGCCAAGGCGACAAACAGTTGCGAGGACTTTCTGAACGGCTTAGTCTGCTCGAGGTAGAAAGCCAGAGCCTGCCGCACATCGAGTGTGTGGAGACGGCACTCCTAACTGGATGCGTGAGGCTTGGGGCAGAGGACCGGTAGAAAAATGTCCTGACCCATGTGGTAGGCGGAGACCACCTTCAGGAGGAATGCGGGGTGTGGACGGAGCTGGATCTTGTCCTTATGAAAGGCCATGTACAGCGGCTCGGAGGTCAGGGCCCTCAAGACTCGTCTGGCCAATATGACTGGAACCAGGAAGGCCACCTTCCACGAGAGGTGAGACCAGGAGCACGTGGCCAGTGGTTCAAACAGGGGCTCCGTGAGACGAGCCAACACCAGGTTTAGGTCCCATTGTGGGACTGGAGGTCTAGAATACGAAAAAGACGGTCCAAACCCTTAAGGAACTGGCCAGTCATAGCATGGGGAAAATACCGTGTGCCCTTGCACCGGCGGATGGAAGGCCAATATGGCTGTCAGGTGCACCCTGACCAACGATGGCGCCAGGCCCTGGGTCCTCAGGTGGAGGAGGTAATCAAGGATAAGCTGGATCGGGGCGGTCACCCCGGTCCACCGCCCACCTAGAAAATTGAGATCGCTTCGCCAAATAAGCGCGGCGAGTGGAGGGCCATCTACTTTTGAGGAGGCTGCGCTGAACCTGGTCCGAGCATGTCCGTTCCTCTCCACCTAACCACTGAGCAGCCACACCGTGAGGTGAAGAGCCGCTAGGTTGGGGTGGAGGAGGCGGCCCTGGTCTTGAGAGAGCAGGTCGAGGTGGAGCAGCATCGGCGGAGCTACCGCCAGGCCCGTGAACGTCCCGTACCAATGCTGCCTGGGCCTTGTCCGACTTTATCTTCTCCAGGACCCTGCTGATTAGGGGGAACGGGGGAAAGGCGTAGAGAAGCCGGCCTGACCATGACAGGAGAAAGGCATCGGCGATAGCGCCCCTCCCCAGGCCTCCCCCGCCCTCAGCAGAACTGGGGATATCGCCAGTTCTGCCGAGTCGCAAATAGGTCCAGGGGAGTTCCCCACCTTCGGAAGAGCCAGTGGGCCACTTCCAGGTGGAGGGACCACTCGTGTTGAGAGGAAAAGTCCCTGCTCAAGCGATCCACCCTCTTGTTCCGGACGCCCAGTACGTGGAAGGCCTTCAGGTGGATGTCGTGGGCTATACAGAAGTCCCACAGCCTGAGGGCTTCGCGGCAGAGGATCGGGCCCCGCCTTGCCTGTTGACCCTGACTACCTTACCCTCTAGGTATGAGCAGAAGGCCATACACACCAGCCGCACTGCCCTGAGCTCCTTGACGTTTATATGTAGGGTCAGGTCTTGAGCCGACCACAGACCTAGGGTCTGAAAGTTCCCCACATGGGCCCCCCAACCCATGTCCGATGCATCAGACACTAGCTCCAACGACGGGGCCCTGCCCCTGAACGGGTCCCCTTGGAGCATGTTGTTTGGGGTGGACCACCATCGTAGGGAGGCGATCAGAGTCCGGCACGGTGAGGACCTTGTCCATCCTGTCCGTGGCCTGGGAGAACTTAGAGGCCAACCAGAGCTGGAGGGGCCTCATCCTGAGTCTGGTGTAACAGACCATGTACGTGCACGCCGACATGTGACCCAAGAATTGCAGGCAAACCCTGGCTGTTGTCACCGGGAACCTTGTGACTGAGTCTATGACACCTTTCAGGGTCTCGAATCTGTCTGGCGGAATTCTGTGTCCAGGAGCACCCCGATAAACTCTATGCGTTGGACCAGGACTAACATGGACTTGGTGTTGTTTACCAACAGGCCCAAGGCAGTGCATGTGGACAGGAGGAGCGCCATGTGATCCCTCACCTGCGACCGGGAGGTGCCCTTGACAAGCCAATCGTCCAGATAGGGGAATATCCAGACCCCCCCACCGTCTGAGGTAGGCTGCTACCACCGACATGCATTTTGTAAACACCCTGGGGGCAGTAGACAGACCAAATGGAAGGACTGTGAATTGGTAATGATTCTGTCCCACCACGAAACTGAGGAAGCGTCTGTGCCTCTCGAATACGTGGATGTGGAAGTACGCGTCCTGTAGATCGAGGGCAGCGTACCAGTCCCCGGGATCCAGGGAGGGGATGATGGAGGCCAGGGAGACCATGCGGAACTTGAGCTTCACCACGTACTGGTTCAGACCTCGGAGGTCCAGGATGGGCCTGAGCCCCCCTTTGGCCTTCGGGATAAGGAAATAACGGGAGTAATACCCCTTGCCCATGAACTCCTCGGGCACAGCCTCTATCGCTCCTAGTCCTAGGAGCTGCCCCACCTCCAGCTCGAGCAGAGCTTTGTGCGAGGAGTCCCCCAAGAACAGGGGCGGAGGGTAGTTGGAAGGGGAGGAAGTAAACTGGAGGGTGTAACCCCGGGA
This sequence comes from Terrapene triunguis, assembly GCF_002925995.2. Taxonomy (NCBI): domain Eukaryota; kingdom Metazoa; phylum Chordata; order Testudines; family Emydidae; genus Terrapene; species Terrapene triunguis. The sequence goes on along the minus strand of NW_020664561.1, from coordinate 11,463,787 downwards.
AATGGTGTTGAGGACCCATCAGTCCGAGGTTAGCCGCGACCATTCCGGGAGGAAAGCACACAACCGGTTAGAGAAGGGAAGCTTTATTGGGGGTGGATCCCTGATGGGGACTGGCGGGGTGCCCCCGAGTGGACACCTTTTCCCCACCCGCTTGCCGTTGGAGGACCCAGACTGGGGGGCAGGCCGAGACTGCCTCTGAGGGCATCTCTTATAGTCCTGCTGCTTCTTATGGGCGGACTCGTACTTCGGGAGGGTGGCCTGGGCGGGAGTCTGCCGCAGCTTGAATTTAGGTTTTGCCGGAGCCGGGACATAGAGGCCCAGAGTCTGAAGGGTCGTGTGGGAGACTTTCAGGCCATGCAGCCTTGTATCGGTTTCCTCCGCAAACAGAGCTTTCCCATCAAACGGGAGATCCTGCATGGAAGACTGCGCCTCGCTGGACAGCCCAGAGAGTAGGAGCCACGACGCCCGTCTCATGGACACCGTAGAGGCCATTGATCGTGCAGCCATGTCCGTGGCATCCGAGGTTGCCTGTAGGGACACCCTAGCAGCCATTGTCCCTTCCTCCACTAGTGCCTTAAACTCCTTCCAATCACGCTCCTGGAAGGAGTCCTCAAACTTAGGCAGGGAGCCCCACAGATTGAATTCGTACCGGCCCAGGAGAGCCTGATGGTTTGCCACTCGTAACTGGAAGCTCGAAGATGAATAAATTTTCCTTCCAAAAGAGTCCAGTCTCAGAGTTTTTTTTCTTTGGGGTCAGGGCTGGCTGACCCTGCCGTTCCCTATGGTTAACCGACTCGACCACCAAGGAGTTGGGTGCCGGGTGGGTATACAAGTACTCGTGCCCTTTAGTGGGTACAAAGTACTTATGTTCCGCCTTTTTAGAGATGGGGGCCAACGAGGCTGGCGTTTGCCACAGGGCATTTGAAATCAAAGCCACCCCTTCATGGAGAGGCAAGGCCACCCTACCCGGTGCCGATGGGACAACACGTTAAACAGAGAGTCCAAGGGCTCCTCCATCTCCTCTCCCTGGAGGTGTAGGCTCGTTGCCACCCTCTTTAAGAGTTCTTGGTAGGCCCTAGAGTCCTCCTGCAGGACATAGGGGGGCGGGGCCGCAATCGCCTCCTCCGGGCGGGCAAAGAGGCCGGTGCAGTGCTCTGGGTGTCGGCCGGCACCGGAGGGTCCACCACCTGGTTGGACTCCAGGCATGGTGCCGAGGACTTACGTCCCACCGACTCCTTCCTCGGGGGTCTGGAGAGGGAGGCCGACAGTGCTTCCAAAGCTCCGGCCACCAAGCGAGCCCCCACCGAGGGCTGCGCCGGAGGCCATGGTGCCCACTGGTACCATTTGGCCGGCCACGATGCTCGGTGCCACTGCACCTGCTGTGGCACCGGCAGGACCAGCTGTCCGGGTTGGCCGGCCTGGCCCATCAAGGGACGGCCATGGATGGAGACCAGGCTGGCATAAGATCCGCTGCTGTCCCTGGACCAGGAGAAGCGGTGGTGCTGGGATCTAGGACGGCCACGGGACCACGATCTCGACGTGGAGGACTTGTACCGACAGTAATAGCTGCTCCGCGAACGGCCTCAATGGGCGGACCTGCAACGGCGAGATGCCGGCGATTGACGCCCGGGACTGCGACGTCTTGGTGGAGACTTAGAGCGGGAGTCCGAGCGGGAACTGAGTCGATCGTGTCATGACCGACTGCGGTACCCTCTCCGAGACGAGGACCGACGGCGACGCCCACCACAGTCCCGTCGATATTCACTCCTTGAGGACAAGCGGTGCCGCGAGTCCCGGTCGGACGGAACCCAGCCAGACAGTCTGGTCAGCGCTGAGGGCAATCCACCTGGACTCTGCCACGAGCGGTCGCTGGGCGGTGATCGGTGTTGGGAACGTTCCCTCGACCGAGACCGGTACCGGGCCGGAGGCGGTTGCGGGGATCCCAGCGGCAGCTTGCCTCTGGAGCGCAGGGCTGACGTCGGCGGCGCTCCAGGCACCGGCATGGATATGACATCCCGGGCTGCCTGGAGGCTTCAGGCGTGGAAGGCATCTGGACATCCAGAGAGGCCTGTTCCGAAGGGGCTGCGCTACTCCGCTCAGCTTGAGTCGGAGGCCTGGGGCCTGGTGGAGATCGAGGACTGCCCTACATGGATCTAGCCTCTGTCCCAGACTTCCCTCAGTGCCGCTGCAAAGAGGGAGTCTTCTTGGCCCTCTTGGCGTGCCCCGTGGACGGGGAGTGGTGCCGACTGGTCAATGGTACTGGAGGGTCGCCACATACCGATGCCGCAGTGCTGGGTACCGGTTCGGAGCAGCGTGCCAGGGTCGGGGTCAGCGCTGACTCCATCAGGATGGCCCGGAGCCTAATGTCCCTTTCTCTTTTGGTCTGAGGCTTAAACGACTTGCAAATCTTGCACCTTTCGCTGATATGGGTTTCTCCCATATCTCCCGTCTGCGTGCGAGTCTCTCCTTGGCATAGAACGCCTGCAAGAGCTGCACAACTTAAACCCCGGGGCATAGGGCATGCCCTGGTCCGGGCTCACTGACTAACTAAACTAACTAAACAGCTAACTAACTACAGGTACTAACGTTGAACGAACGAACAGTTCTGGGGACAAGCTACAGCAGAGCTGGAGCAGAGCAGTTCCGACACACCTTCACTGGTGGCAAGAAGGAACTGAAGGTGGGGGGAGCGCACAGCTCCCCTTATACCGCGCCAGGCAGGTGCCACTCTAGGGGTCGCGGGGGGCGCTCCCCCCTACGGGTACTGCTAGGGGGAAAACTTCCAGCACCGGTGCACGTGGTGAGCATGCACACCTATTGTGGAATACACATGAGCAATCACTCAAAGGAGAAGAGAAAGTTCTGTCCACCGATATGCCCTTGCTGAGAACTGTCAGCCGTCATTTTACAAGTCAATTCATGTGTATGCCTTACACACAAGTATTTCAATTGCTGATTAAACCTTACCATGTTTGAATACATTGCAAAGGATGAAGCCCATCTGTATGGCTATGCAGGCATATAATTTATGGCAAAATCAGACAATATTTTTTTTGCCTCTGCAGTAGCAATTAGCAAAAGCTATTCCCAACATTGTGCTGACTAATGAAACTTGTACAGAAAAATCATCTTACTTTCTATTTTAGCCAAATATAGTGTAGCAGAGGGGAAAAATTGCCAAACAGAAAGAACTTCACACTTTCAAAATTTGATATTAAAAAAGAGACATGCAAATATACTGTTCAGTACATTTACTACAACTATGAAATATCATATTTGGAAACACTGAAAAAAGATCAAATTTAGTTATCAGTGATAGAAATAAGAAAATTATTTATGGGATTTGAGCAAGTAATTTTGGGACATTTATTCTCTATAGCTAAAAAACTCCAACAATATGATCCCTTGCATGATTAAAATACAATTCTCTTCGGCCTTCATAATATTCCAACAACTAATACAAAATAGTATTTGGCCAAATTAGGAACCATTGTATTTAACAGAATCTGCAGGGAACAATTTTTCAAAGGAAAATATGTCAATATCAAAATGGAAAAAGGCTCAAGAGGAGAATAGAGACTTAAATGACTAGAAACACATTGTATGTAGTACAATTGAACTCAAAAGTATCTTTAATAATAATTGGATCCTTGAAGCAAGCTACAAAAGGTTATAATAAATCTATTTTTCAAGAAGGAATAAACAAAATCACAAATTACCCTACTGAGCTTACTTACCGCCCAAGTTTTAGTCAGCCTGAAGATGGGGGCACTTTGCAATCCAGACACCACTGCCATAAGGGCATGCAGGTTATTCAGCTCATAAAGTTTCTGTAGATGAAAACACATACAACTGAAAAAATACTCCAACTGCAATAAAGTGATGGATGTTCAGTGGTTAAAAACACTGATCAAACATTTTAAGATTATACAGAAGGCAATTTAGGCTCATACGTAAAAAACAAACCATATTGTATAACAGTGTAAAAATGGTATCTTAATTAAATCTTTACAGTATATAACGGGTGAATCCTTGGATGACTGTAGCTATTATCTTTAGGGGACTGAGTTTCATGGAAACTTTATTCTTTGTGATTCTGCACAGATGATCACCATATGTGAACCTCTCTCACTACACACTTTAACAGATTCCCTATTTATGTGGAAATTAATAGTTAAGTTTTTTTTTAAATCCCCATCCTTTCATTTTTAATTAAAAAAGCAAAAGCCATACCAAAAAGTGATTTGTACAAATATTTTCCAAGCTTATACAGTAGATCTCACTATGACTAGGAAATAGGTCTTTTTTTTGATCTTTATAGCCCTTATTAGATTTGGTTTTGTTTATTTTTAGTTCTCTACTTCTATTACATTCAGGATATATGAATGTCTTACACCACCCTATACATTCTTACACCATCCTATATAAAATGCAATAAATGATAAACATACTGGCAAATTAACTGTCTTCCCTACATTGCAAAATTAGTGAATTCAAACCGTATAGAGTCGAAACACTATTAGAAATACTTCACATCTTTTGTTCTCTAAGCACTACATGGAGAAGTGCAGAATAAGCTGAAGTGTGATTTTAAAGTGCAATAGCTATTTCACACTAGCTCCCAATGTGGACATACCAATTCTGCATTAAAATACCTTGCAGTTTAGCTTAATACACTTCCAAAATTGATTAAGTTAAACCTCACAAAGGCATTCTTAGTGTGGAATAAGTGTGTCCACATGGGAAACTAGTGAGGAATAGCTATTCCGCAATACCTATTCCCCCACGAAGACAAACCTTTAGAAATATTTCACATCTTTTGGTCTCATTGTTAAAAGAACAATTTCACTCTCAATACTTAGGGCTTGTCTACATGGGGACACTCAGAAATATTAGTCTTAGGCCTGGTCTACACTAACCCCCCAAGTCGAAGTAAGGTACGCAACTTCAGCTACGTGAATAACGTAGCTGAAGTCGACATACCTTACTTCGAACTTACCGCGGTTCAGACGCGGTCCACACGCGGCAGGCAGGCTCCCCCGTCGACTCCGCGGTACTCCTCTCGTTGAGCTGGAGTACCGCAGTCGACGGCGAGCACTTCCTGGTTCGATTTATCGCGTCCAGACCAGACGCGATAAATCGAACCAGGAAGTTCGATTTCCAGCCGCCGCACTAGCGGCTAAGTATAGACCAGCCCTTAATTAACTAAAGGTGTGAATTTACAGTGGACTAGTTAAACTGCCTTAAACCCCCCTGGGGACAGTCAATCAGAATTAAAGTGGCCTTAATTCAGTTTATCTCAATTCAATGTATTAAACTAACCCACATTAAGGCCACTTTAATTCTAAATAAGAACATTCACATGGGGTCTTAATGCTGCTTAGCTAATCCACTTTAAATTGAAACCTTTAGTTAATTTGGACTAATTTTTCTGGAGATCCCCGGGTGGACAAACCCTTAATTTTTATCATCCCACAATGCTTGATATTAAAAAAATTCTTAGGCCAATACTGGTACCTAACCCCATAAGGGTGCACAAGGCAATGAGGAGGGAAGAAAGAACAGAGGGACTCTCCATACCTTGTGCTCCACACAGGCAGCCCCATGTTTATAGTTGGGTATCATAAGAGTACTTGCCTCTGCTAAGAGGATGAGGCAAGACCCTGTGCTGCCCACCTTGCATGGAAGCCAGCAAGCTGGCCTGGTGCAAAGGGAAATAGATGCTATATCATTTGCTCACCCTAGAGCTCTGTAAGGTATCATGACTACTTTAGGGACAACTGTAGCTCCTGCTGTGGTGGTGCTCTTCCACACTGACCCAACACATGATTTGTACCTTAAAGTCATTAAAGAGCACTTAAAGAAACACACACACACACACACACACACACACACACACACACACACACACA
>NW_020664561.1:11433348-11457865 GCF_002925995.2 Terrapene triunguis | reverse complement strand
ACACACACACACACACACACACACACACACACACACACACACACACAATACTTTTCAATATTATATTGAACGTTCAATAATACAGCTCAAATTAAATTTGCATTTATGTAAATGAAAGTATGATTTACATAGTATGTGATTAGTTGAAATTCATTTGTTTGTTCTATTATAAAGATTCCTGATTTTCCCATGTTATTATGTATTCCTAGCACTATCCAATAAAGAAAAAGATTCCCATCCAAAATTGCACATGTAATGCTAATTAAGTTTTTATTGCCATTAAGCACAAATAATTTTTAAACCAAAAATAAAAATATGCATGCAACAAAAATATTTGTCTGTTGCAAACTAGAGAGTTTAAACACCATAAGTCACTAAATAGAATCTGTCTGGATGAGAGACTTATAGACTCATAGACTTTAAGGTCAGAAGGGACCATTATGATCATCTAGTCTGACCTCCTGCACAACGCAGGCCACAGAATCTCACCCACCCACTCCTGTAACAAACCCCTAACCTATGCCTGAGTTATTGAAATCCTCAAATCGTGGTTTAAAGACCTCAAGGTGCAGAGAATCCTCCAGCAAGTGACCCATGCCCCACGCTGCAGAGGAAGGCGAAAAACCTCCAGGGCCTCTGCCAATCTGCCCTGGAGGAAAATTCCTTCCCGACCCCAAATACGGCGATCAGTTAAACCCTGAGCATGTGGGCAAGACTCACCAGCCAGCACCCACGAAAGAATTCTCTGTAGTGACTCAGATCCCACCCCATCTAACATCCCATCACAGACCATTGGGCATATTTACCTGCTAATAATCAAAGATCAATTAATTGCTAAAATTAGGCTATCCCATCATACCATCCCCTCCATAAACTTATCAAGCTTAGTCTTGAAGCCAGATATGTCTTTTGCCCCCACTACTCCCCTTGGAAGGCTGTTCCAGAACTTCACTCCTCTAATGGTTAGAAACCTTCATCTAATTTCAAGTCTAAATTTCCTAATGTCCAGTTTATATCCATTTGTTCTTGTGTCCACATTGGTACTAAGCTTAAATAATTCCTCTCCCTCCCTGATATTTATCCCTCTGATATATTTATAAAGAGCAATCATATCTCCCCTCAGCCTTCTTTTGGTTAGGCTAACCAAGCCAAGCTCTTTGAGTCTCCTTTCATAAGATCCATTCCTCAGATCATCCTAGTAGCCCTTCTTTGTACCTGTTCCAGTTTGAATTCATCCTTCTTAAACATGGGAGACCAGAACTGCACACAATATTCCAGATGAGGTCTCACCAGTGCCTTGTATAATGGTACTAACACCTATTTATCTCTACTGGAAATACCTCGCCTGATGCATCCCAAGACCACATTAGCTTTTTTAACGGCCATATCACGTTGGCGGCTCATAGTCATCCTGTGATCAACCAATACTCCGAGGTCCTTCTCCTCCTCTGTTACTTTCAACTGATGTGTCCCCAATTTATAACCAAAATTCTTGTTATTAATCCCTAAATGCATGACCTTGCACTTTTCACTATTAAATTTCATCCTATTACTATTACTCCAGTTTACAAGGTCATCCAGATCTTCCTGTATGATATCCCGGTCCTGCTCTGTATTAGCAATACCTCCCAGCTTTGTGTCATCCACAAACTTTATTAGCACATTCCCACTTTTTATGCCAAGGTCAGTAATAAAAAGATTGGTCCCAAAACCGATCCCTGAGGAACTCCACTAGTAACCTCCTTCCAGCCTGACAGTTCACCTTTCAGTATGACCCGTTGTAGTCTCCCCTTTAACCAGTTCCTTATCCACCTTTCAATTTTCATATTGATCCCCATCTTTTCCAATTTAGCTAATAATTCCCCATGTGGAACCATATCAAATGCCTTACTGAAATCGAGGTAAATTAGATCCACTGCGTTTCCTTTGTCTAAAAAATCTGTTACCTTCTCAAAGAAGGAGATCGGGTTGGTTTGGCACGATTTACCTTTTGTAAAACCATGTTGTATTTTGTCCCAATTACCATTGACCTCAATGTCCTTAACTACTTTCTCCTTCAAAATTTTTCCCAAGACCTTGCATACTACAGATGTCAAACTAACAAGCCTATAGTTACTCGGATCACCTTTTTTCCTTTCTTAAAAATAGGAACTATGTTAGCAATTCTCCAGTCGTACGGTACAACCCCTGAGTTTACTGATTCATTAAAAATTCTTGCTAGTGGGCTTGCAATTTCATGTGCCAGTTCCTTTAATATTCTTGGATGAAGATTATCTGGGGCCCCCAATTTAGTCCCATTAAGCTGTTCGAGAAACTAAAGTACTTTATAAGATTATGTTTATATATAATCAGAACCCTTCTTCCACCACTGAGATGCAGCTTTCTCTTGGGTAAAACTCAATAACTGATAGTCCATACAAGCACTATGCAAACAGTGTTACAAGAAAAGAATAATACAATATCTAACTGAAATTAGAAGGAATGTAAGGTAAGCAGAAAGTAATAGTAATAATAAACACGGCCAGCACAAACACCACTACTCTTGCAAAAACTTCCCCAGGTGTTTAGTCACAAGTGTTAAATTTAAAACTGTAATTTTATGTCTCATTCAAAAGATAAATACCTCCAACAGTACTTTATCCCAATATTCAGCAGCATGCTGAAGCATTGGTTAAGTGCTGACTAATGGGTTAGAATGTCACCTGCTGAAATACTGCTTCTTGCAGGACTCTAAGCTTACTTTGTCACAGGCCCTCAGGGGTCCCATGGGGAGGCAAATCAGCATTGTATGTTGCTAACGCGGTTGCAAGCAACGCAAGGCATTTCGGGGGAGAGCCAAAGGTGTGAATATGGAATGGAAGATTCCTTGCAGGGTGCAAGAGGCCAAGAGGGGGAAAGAAGAAAGAGAGCAGAGAACGGGTTAACTCGGCACTTCAGCTAGCTCTGTGTGGAGATAAGACGCTGGCCCCGGACCAAGGTCATGGGCTAGACAAGAAATCTACAGCTCCACAGCCGTGAGAAGAGGAGAACTAAGTGAGTATGAAAGTGGGTTACAGCTTAGAGCACTAACGCTTTCTTCCTTCCTCTGAGTGGCGTGGGGAGCACCCATCACTCTCCGCTGGTATTTTATTCTTTTATTAATAAAGCTTTAAATTTTAAACTCTTGGTGTGTTTCGTCATCTCCTCCCCAAACGATCCTGTGGCCTCAGCCTGATCACCTGACGCCTCAGGTAGATTAGTAAGTGAAATCTGTCACAACCTTAGAGGTCTCCTACCAAAATATCAATCAAGCCCAATTCTTCTTAGCTAATGAGATCATAGCTAATAGTATGGGTTCAGGAAAAACAAAACTACGTAAGAAATATAACCCTTTATCCATAAGAGGTGTGATCTAAAAAACTAGACTGCAAAACAGACATTTTGGTAATTGTTTGCAGTTTTGTTGTAGCCTTGTTGGTCCCATGACAGAGACAAAAGGTGGGTGAAGTAAAATCTTTTATTGGACCAACTTCTGTTGGTGAAAGAAAAGCTTTTGAGATACACAAAGTTATTCTTCAGGTCTGGGAAAGGTACTAAATGTCACAGCTAAATACAAGATAGAATAGATTAAACAAGAAAATTTTGGGGGGAAAACTAATCTTATCAGATGATCAGAATCAAACACACATTAAAAAATGCTGCTATGAAGTCAATATTCCTGTGGTGGCAAAAGCCTCAAATAAAACTTCTATATTACAATTAATAAGTGTTATTCTGTTCTGAAGTGCCAGGAGTCTTGGTTTATGTGGACTGGGGTCAAAACTTTTGTTTAAATTTTCCTCTGAAATTATTGATCCCAGAGGTTATAATGAAGATATAACAGGCTAAAACTTATGTAAATATTGATAATTCCAACTTGGTATTTGGATCTTCTGGAATTAAACTTTGATAATACTTTCAGGCTGGGATTTTCAAAAGGCACCTAAAGGAGTTATGTGCCCAGTCCCCATTGAAATTGAAATAGGAGCTAGACGCTTAACTCCCGTAGGCGTCTTTGAAAATTCTAGCCTCAATTCTTCAGGACCTTTTGATCCCAAGAGTGTCAGGTCAACAGGACTTGAGTCTAGCACTTGAGATTATGACACTTTTCCAATTTCATGCACAGCCTACTCTGAAGAGGTTCATCAGATCCCGCTAGAGATCTCCAAAGCTTGTACAAGATAAAGTTACTTTCTGAAATGGAAGAAAGGTGTAGCTCCTGAGTCAGCCAACCTGATTAAGTCTCAAGAACTCCAGGGTGACTGACTACAGCTGAAGTTCCCCTCCGTTTTTTCAACTCACTGTTCCCCAGTACAGGGACATTTAGCAGAGATTTTCAAAAGCACAAATGGCAGCTGGTGCTCACTTGTCTTTTGTGCCTTTGTAAAAATCACTCCTTTAGTCATTGCATATGCCACACTGAAGAAATTCAGAAACATTTTTCGGCTTGTTGTTGAACCTCCATCTTTGCGAGACAGAACTTGGTGCTCACAACCTACAGACCACCACACTAACCTCTTTCAGAATATTCTCCAAACCATTTTTCCAGGAGACAGTGTTTCTGATGGCAAACACTTCAGGAACAAGAGACAGTGAGCTAAGAGGGCTGATCCACATTATGTGATGGTTCATAAGGACAAACTGGCAATGTGTCCGCACCCTAACATTCTCCTAAAAATGGTCTGAGTTTCAGCTAAATAGTTAATCTGCCAGTATCTTTACCTAAATTGCACTTCCTAGCAGGGGAGGTTAGAGTCATAGATTCCAAGGCCAGAAGAGACTATTGTGACCATCTAGTCTGACCTGTATGATACAGGCCATAGAACTTCGCCAAAAATTTCTAGAACAGATCTTTGAGAAAAGCATCCAATCTTGATCTGAAAATTATCAATGATGGAGAATCCACCATGATCATTGGTAAATTATTCCAGTGGTTAATTAACATCACTGTTAAAAATGTACACCTTATTTCCAGTCTGAATTTGTCTAGCTTTTATTTCCAGCCATTGAACCCTGTTATACTTTTCTCTGCTGGACAGAAGAGTCCATTATTAAATATTTGTTTCCCATTTAGATACTTACGGACTGTAATCAAGTCACTCCTTAATCTTCTCTTTGTTAAGCTAAATAGTTTGAGCTCTTTGGGTCTATATCACTATAAAGCAGGGGTCGGCAACCTTTGAGAAGTGGTGTGCCGAGTCTTCATTTATTCACTCTAATTTATACATTGTAACGTTTTTAGAAGGTCTCTTTCTATAAGTCTATAATATATAACTAAACTATTTTTGTATGTAAAGTAAATAAGGTTTGTAAAATGTTTAAGAAGCTTCATTTAAAATCAAATTAAAATGCAGAGCCCCCCCAGACCGGTGGCCAGGACCCGGGCAGTGTGAGTGCCACTGAAAATCAGCTCGCGTGCCACCTTTGGCACGTGTGCCATAGGTTGCCCACCCCTGCTATAAAGGCATGTTTTCTAATCCTTTAATCATTCTCGGCGCTCTTCTCTGAACCCTTTACAATTTATCAACATCTTTCTTGAATTATGGGCACCAAAACTGGACATAGTTTTCCAGCAGCAGTCGCACCAGTGCCAAATATAGAGCTCCAAACCTCTCTACCCCTACTCAAAATTCCTCTGTTTACACATCCTAGGATCACAATAGCTTTCTTGTGAACAAGATCACTGAAAAGGCATTAGGAAAAGGCAGGCAACATGGAGTGCTCTTTACTACAGACCTGTCTCCTTCTACCCAAGCTAAAATCTTGGCATCACGTTCTGCTATTTCCTCATGGAGGTCTGCCTGTCAGTCAAGCTCTACATAAGTCAAATGGCGCTCTTAATCTTTCTGCCCACAAGTCCTCTCCCCTACCTCTTTTCTTGATCACTGTGGACACCACCACCATTCTGCCTGTCACTCAGGCCTGTAACATGGGTGTCATCTTTGACTCTGATGTCTCTATGTCCTCACATCAAGATATATCTATATTTTCTACATTCTTTCTGCAAGACATCTCTAAGATACAGCCTATCCTAGTCAATCCACACAGCAAAATTTCTTGTCCTGGTTCTCATCTTGATTACTACAATATCTTTCTCTGGCCCTGATAAATGTAATTTTGCCTCCCTCATATCCATTCAGAATCTTGCTGCAAAGATCATTCTCCTTGCCCACTGCTTTGATCATGGTAACTCTCTCTTTGCATCCCTCCACAGGCTCCACCTTCTCGATCACATTAAATATGAACTGCTTGTTCTCACTTCTAAGGCCCTCTCCACCCTACGTACCATCTCCCATTCACTGTTGAAGTGTCAGCCCCTTCCTCTGACCAGGCAACTATGTCAGTGTCCGTCACCCACTTGTTAGATTTTCAAATTAGCATCATTGTGCTTTCTCCCATGCTACCCCTCATGCTTGGGAGGAGCTCCCCATAAACCATCTGCAAAGCTACCTCATTTTCCTCCTTCAAATCCCTCTTAAAGAAAACTCTCCTTTGTTATGATGCCAACAAAAAAGCTTGACAATGGTTAGGCCACTGCCTTCATGCGGACGAATACTGTCTCACTGTTTCCTTCCACTCCTCCATCTATATGTATCCATCTGTTGTTACTGTCTTCGACTTAGATTATAAACACTTTAGAGGCAGGGACTCTCTTTTCAGTCTGTTTCTGTAGTCCCTAGCACAATAGGGTACTGGTGCATGAGTACTGCTACGGTAATGTAAATAATGAACAACAATGATGGAGCGGAATAGGATTGAAAATCGTTTCTGGATTATTATTAGTACTCACTGGTCTAATGTATTTTCCACTTCATGTCACAGAACATTAAGAGAAACAGTCCTCAAATGGGAACCAGGGTGGAGGGTATTTTCTGTATTTTCTACAGAAACTAAGGCTCCCAGGCATCCCATCAAAATTGCTGATTTGATGCCAATAGGGCCACAGACTCAGCAGCTACAGATGGAGTATGTTTCTCTCTCTAGTGTTGGCTTTTCTGCATGCCTGAAGTAAGGAGGATGTTGAGAGGACCTCAGTTTAAACTGATAAGATGCAAAACTAAACCTTAAAATGATTGTTTCTGGTGTATGTATCTGATATAGCCTCACTTGAAAACATTTGACTCCTTAAACTCATGAACTGACTTGAACAGACAGTTGAAGTGCTTCAGGCTTGCATTTTAAAAGGCAAGAATAACCCCAAGAGTGGGAATCTGTGTAGACAAAAAAAACTATTATTGACCAAACGATGTGTGTAAATTTTCTCAACATCTCTGAAAGAACTTCCATGTGTCTCAAACTCTGCAAGTGCAAAATGGACAACTTTTGAAAAATAGAACAGTTTAGATAATGTGGGATTAGTGTTATCATATATTTTCTATAACCTCCGTTTCATTAAACTTGTGACGAAAACAATTTACAATAAAAGATAATACCAAATGTACAAAGAACAGAAATGAATTTGGGTCTAAACAGAAGAAAAGTTAGGAAATACAAAAGCGTCTTGTGTTCACAAGTTCAGAAACCACATTCTAGTTCCAGTGATGTAGTCAGACACTAAGTAGAATTCCTGTGTTATGAAAGTACAGGATGGAGAACATATTAGCAGAATCTGTGTTTTGATGTTTCCTTTAATGTATCAGAAATCAAACTATATTGTATGAGGTGAATAAGTGTGATGGTTAGAATTTAGTTATATTTCCTTGCAATGAGGGTGACACACTAAGTATCAACAACACAAGATTCTTCCTGATTTGAGTGGAGAAATCTGCAGAGTTTTCCAGGGATTAGAATATAATTTGAGTCACTTCACAACCAACAACAGGGAATTGCGTGCTAATAAAAATGCTGGAGTTATGAATATTGGCAGGCAGGTAAAAGTACCAGTAAGTACTTTCCACAAAGCTGACAAAGGTGCATTACATGCCTGGTAATAGAAGGTGCTTTAGAATAAGCACGCTTCCTGAAGCTAACATTTAGCTCAGGGTTAATGTGTTATAACAGATTAAAGACTCAAGAACTATTTTCAGTAAATTTTGTGCGTTTTACTATTAAACACAAATCTCAATTCCATGGCTAAAGCGAATGATAAAATGTAGTGGGCTTCCACAATTATCTCAAAACTGCAGACATTTCAGAGAGGGAGATCTTGGCAGAATATTGCATACAGTATTTCAGGCTGTGTGTCAGTGGCTGTAATACAACAACGAATTGAAAATAAGTGGCAGTTCAGTTATGGTATTTACAAGTGTTAACTGGGCAAGATTTTCTGAAGACAGAACAGGGTATAAATTGAATCCCTCCTAGCTAATGAGGTCCCTTTTACCATCCACCCAAGCAAATTCACTTACAGGAAGGTCAGGTGGAGTTTCCACCATTGCCCCTCCCTTAGGGATTTCCATCAGAAAAGAGAAGCTTTAATTACCCAATGGGAAAGATATAGGAGTACTGGAGCCAAATCAGCTTCAAGTTGGTGCTGAATGTGTGCACACCTAACATCCCCTGACCAGGTCCTTTTTTCAATCAGCCATTCCAAACTTCTGTACTATTACTGATCTCCTGCCATAACCTCCCCAACTCCTGGTTGACCTTTGAGGACCTTTGCCTAGTTCTATGACAGTTTCTCCAGATGTAAACAGGGGAGTGATTCTAGCCATATATTTCTGTTAAAGAGTGCAGTCAGGAACAGAACAAAATCTTTTTAATGTTACTACTTTTTAATAAAATTTCAGTTAAAATAGATCCTAGAGGTTTTATCCCTTTTCTTTCTCCTAATCTTATTTTTCAGGGCAAAATTTAAGGCATTAAATAGTGATGAAGACTATATAAGGACCTGAATAGAAAAGGCATGCCCAAACCCACTTGCACACAACTCTGACAAGTTTTAACTGACAAAAAACCTACATCACTTCAACCCCAGTAACACTGTTAAGAGACATACAAGGGTTTGAATTCTAAACAAGTAGAATTCTAAAACCCTGTGTCCCCCCCCTCTGATTTTTTTCCAGATGGATGCTAAGATCTATGGGGGAAAATGTGGGAACCTAATGCTTGGGATAGCTTCCATCACCTAGATATTATAGTGATAGGTGCTATAAGAAACCATGAAGCAGAGAGACAGGGAAGAGAATAGGAGATCTTCTATCTTGCCCTCAAAACATTTCATAGTACTTTGTAGGGAGCTGTCTAGAGCTTCGCAGGGAACTCAGCCCCATGCAGAGGTTGCACAATGGAAGAGTATTCACACAAGTAACAACAGGATTTGTACATGGATGATTAGCTAATGTATTGGAACAGACAACATTAATATGAGATGAGGGAAACATGGCTAGCGGCTGCTTGATCTACTACACCTTTACTCAAAAAAATATTTTTGAAATTGTATTACACCCAAAAGAAAGTATTTCATACCAGACAGATTGATATTAGCCATAACATTATTACTAGAAGAAAAGAGGTCTCAGGCCCTTTCCTTCCAAGCAGCAAAAATAAACAATGTATTTTAAAGAACAGCAGCCAGAGCAAAGTAAAATATTCAGAGCCTGCAAATAGCGACAGGTGCTTAATTCAGATTATCCAACAAAACGGGAAATAAATTATACTGATAGAAAAATAAAATTAGTAAACATTAAAATTAGTAAAAATTAATTAGTAAATTATTTGAAATACAGCATCTGAAAGCATTTTCTTAAACCAAGTAAATTTTTCTTTAGGCATATAACTCCAGTTCTGGAGCTTTGGTCTGTCACCCTTTCTGCTGATGTTGTCACACTGATGAGGCCAAACACTACCACATGTTAACAGACACCACTGCAGCCAAATGGAGTGTTAAACAAATATTTATCCACATGCATTTTTGAAAGGGTGAACTCGCATATAAAAGTTACAGCATATCAAGTCCCAAAACAAATAAAGTCTTACCTTAGCAGTTTTAATATAGTGGCTCAAAACTTCAGCTCTTATTTTTAAAGTTTGTGCATGAAGAATCTCTCTAACGACCCAGAAGCTTACCTGAAAAAGAAAATTCACCTAGTTTTAAAACACATAAAAAGGCAGTTAAAGCAAGTATGTTTCATATATGAAATGAAAAAATTAAATACATTAAAAACTACATCAAAGCAAATATCATACTTACAGCAACTTTGTAAGTTAGGAAATGCAAAAGTTAACATTGCTATAAAAATCTTAACTGACCCAAACTGCACATAATACTTATTAAATAAATTAACTTAAAAGCCTTAATTCAAAACACCTCCCTATATGCAAAATGTGACTACATTAATATTGCTCTGAGATCCTGAACTTTCGAATTTCCTGACTTTAATATTTGACGTTTACAACTTTAAGTTGCATTAATGTAGATATTTGAATTTAATTACATTAGATTTTAAAAACATTATAGCTAACTATAATATGAAGTTTAGAATTCTATTATATAAACTCTATAAACTGCAAGACCTACAACAGCTGCAACAGATAAACAAAAATTCTGCTTATGAAGTTATGCAATTGTGTTTTTCTGTGATGCCAGAGAATTTAAACTACACTATTCTGAATTTAGAGGGAAAATATCATTTTGATACTATAGAATTATGAATTTAACCACTATGAAACTGTATAACTCCACAGTACTTCAGGCAATAACATAACTAAAAACTTGCAGTTAAAAAAAAAAAGGGTGTTGCATGCATACACCGATTTTTAATTCCTATTTTCTCATTTGAAAGTTGTTCCTAAACCTTTCCTCCTCCCCCATAAAAGCTAGCCTTGCCCTCATAGATTTCTTCACTGAGGGCTAACCATGTATGAAGGTAAGCTTTAAAGTTCTGCTGTTTGAGGTAAGTGTATGTAGAAAGCCTATTTTTAAATGGAGAAAGTATTGAATATGTTGTGTGTAAACGTCCCAAAAACATTCACTTTTGAGCTGAGACCTGGCTTGAGTTCAGTTTAGGCTCCACTGAAATCAATAGCAAAACTCTCTTAAATGGAGCCAGGATTTCATTCCTAGAGTGGAAAGTTTCAGTTCCAAGGCAAAAAGAAAATCTGAGACAGTTATGAATGGACATAAGTGGATACAATAAAAGTTGAACTGCAACCTTAACTACAAGTTTACATTACTACAAAGTGATATGGTCTGATTTTCAAAGGTACTGAGCACTAGCAGCTTACATTAACTTCAATGGGATTTGTGGATGCTCAGCACTTCTGAAAATCTGACCAATAATATTTAAACTAAATCAAGGCCTAATCTATACTCTAGATTCCACAGTTTGATGTCTTGTCATTGCTAGATAAGCTGATATTTACAAGTAATTTATACTATAAAATGTCCTTCTTAAAGTCTTATAAGATTCACAAATGTTATATTTTTAATATACTGCAGTAGAACCTCAGAGTTATGAACACCAGTTACGAACTGACCGATCAACCACACACCTCATTTGGAACTAGAAGTACACAATCAGGCAGCAGCAGAGACACACACAAAAAAAGCAAATACAGCACTGTGTTAAACCTAAACTACTAAAAAAAATAAAGGGAAAGCAACATTTTTCTTCTGCATAGTAAAGTTTCAAAGCTGTATTAAGTCAATGTTCAGTTGTAAACTTTTGAAAGAACCACCATAACATTTTGTTCAGTTACGAACATTTCAGAGTTACGAACAACCTCCATTCCCAAAGTGTTCGTAACTTTGAGGTTCTACTGTAGTAAGATTATATACTATATAGCAGGGGTGGGCAAACTTTTTGGCCCGGGGGCCACATCTGGGTATAGAAATTGTATGGTGGGCCATGAATGCTCATGAAATTGGGGTTGGGGTATGGGAGGGGGTGAGGGCTCTGGCTGGGGGTGCAGGCTCCAGGCTGGGGTGGGGCAGAGGGAGGGTTCCGGCTGGGGGTGCAGGCGATGAGGGGTTTGGGGTGTAGGAGGGTGCTCCAGTCTGGGACTGAGGAGTTTGGTGGGCAGGAGGGGGATCAGGACTGGGGCAGGGGGTTGGGGCTGGGGTGGGGGTGGCTCAGGGTGCAGGCTACGGGCAACGCTTACCTCAAGCCATGGTTCCCGGCCAACGGGAGCTGCAGGGGGCGGTGCTTGGGGTGGGGGTAGCGTGCAGAGTGGAGCCCCCTGGCTGCCCCTATGTGTAGGAGCCGGAGGGGGGACATGTCGCTGCTTCCAGGAGCTGCGTGGAGCGGCCCCCAACCCTGCTCCCTGGCTGAAGTGCCAGAGAGGAGCAAGCCCCAGATCCCGCTCCCCAGCGGTGGCTCAAGGGCTGGATTAAAATGGCTGGCGGGCCAGATGCGGGCCTCGGGCGTAGTCTGCCCACCCCTGCTATATAGTGTGAAGTCTACAACAACTGTGTTACTGGAACATTCTTTTTTAAAGTGTGGCTGCTACCAAATACAACATATCTAAAATTGCATTAACATTTCAAGCTTTCACTTTAAATATTTAAAAATTAAAATAAAATTGACAAAGTTTTAATATAAAAAAAATAAAAATACTTTCTAGTCATGACGAATTAGCAAGTGAAAACCGGTGTACCTTATCTTGCAACTTTTTCTTTGTTACACTGTTTAAAATGCTGAAAAAAGATCAAGGTTTAGCAGGATGTAATGCAACTGCTGTTTACAGAGTTCTAAAAAATAAACACTATAGACGCATTCTCTGCTGCATTACTCCTCCCATCCCCAAACTTGTACTGCTTCTTCAACTTCTGAGAAACTAAAATTATTTCTTGCAGACTCTGGCTGGATGTATAACCAGACACTATCCCTGTGTCTATTTCCAGTAAGAAAAAACCTTGTTTATCCTATCTAACCTCACACTGTGCAGTTTTACAGTTCCATATTTGTTTATACAGAACAGCACCAGGAGAGAGTCAAGTCCCTAAAGTACTGTATTCTTGTTGAAGTCACAGAAATTTGGTTAGAACTAAACGCACAATCATGGAGCAAAACAGCTCTTTGACATCATTCTGGTATCAAACGAAGGTTCAGAATCAGACATTTATATTCCAAATACTACAAAACTGTGTAATACCTAGAGGAGCATTACATACGGAGCTCAGTTTTCAATAATTTTTAAGCAAACTGGTTACTGATAATTGGAGGTGGGAAACACAGCAGCGGTTTCAAACCAGTCCCACCAAGTGAATGCAGATAAGCTTGCTGATGAAGGGGAAGGGAGCTCGTTAAGCACATACATGCAATTTATAATAATTTTTTTGCCTTTTGTTACCCAAAACCTCATCTTCCTACCTAAACCCGCTTCCACCATCATTCCCCATTTTAAAATGGTGCCCATCTCATCCGCGGATTTACAGAACAAAGGCATTGACTTTTGATTGCTTACTTTAGTAGTATAATGTCAGAAAATAAAACATTAGGGAATAAATTCAAAGAAATTAGAAAGGCAATCTGATTACACAGTCCACATCAGATTAGTGTCAGAAAGTAGACTCAGTGTCCACTTTTCAATTCTTTGGTTTACTAGGCTAGACGGGGGGGAGGGGGAGGAAGCGTACTTTGTTTATCTGAATAAGGGCATCCCTTTTATCCTCAAGAGATCTAAATGAAGCTTTCGTGGAGATACTCTGCAATCCTTTCAAAGATTTCTAGTTATGTGATGCCTTGTTTCTTCCCCGGTGACAGGAGACTTTCCTATGCTACTCTGGGATGAGTTTGATTAGCTCTATTGCAGTAAACAGGCCAGCAGCATATGGGCCCAGGCAGCTTTGGGACACCACCAGCAGCTGGGTTCTCTGCGCCTGTGACAATCAGGGCCCAGACACACCACGGGGAGAATAGGGAGTTTGACCCCAAAGAATAGGCAGTTGAATCAACAGATTATACACAACTTTATTATATTATAAAAGGCGAGTAAGATTTTTTATGAAAGCTTGTAATGTATTAAACTTAATGGTCATTAGGAGATATGTATGAAGAGTGTGGTTATGAATGTATGTATTAGTGTACATAGAAAACCATGCTCATGATTTGTGGTGCAGTCAGGCAGAGGCTGCCTCCCTAACCAGACGATACTAGCTAAAAGCACCTAGAAAAATTGTACAACCCAGGAAAAGACATCCTGGCTAAAGTTTACCTATCCTGAATATCCGTGCGGAGGGGAAGACCTTTTAAAAAAGGAGACTTGAAACTGAGGTCTTCTTACAGATAGAGAGCTGTGGGAATATAAAAATTTGGATCCGCATCCACAATAAATAACTTGTATCTGACCCGCGATCCGCACCCCACTTTCATATGTATCCGCATCTGCTCATGCACCAGCGCCCTATCTCACTGTACCTCTCAGGAGGAGCATCAATATGCATGCATCAATACTGTATAAGGAAACTATATGGCTTCATAAATGCACACACTTGCTATATTATTTTAAACAGGCATCAGAACAAACAGCATTTTACATACAAAAATAAAATAAACATCTCAAGTCAATAATACTCAAAATCACAAACTGAACTATAAAATAAAAAGTTGGGCGCCTGTTTAGCTTGTGACTTATACCAGCCCTGAATTGCGGGACTTCGTCTTAGATGTCTCTTGGAACAGTTGATTTTCTTTGAAATATTACTGTGTAAAACCATTAAATCATCCACAGTTCCTGGCTAAAGTGAAGTTTGATTCTCATTAACTGTGCAACCAGAGACTGAGATGGCTCTCTCGGAGGGTACCCTGGATGCAGGGACGGTGGAATGCACAAACCGTGCAACTCGACTGAAAAAAGAGGCAAATTGTGCTTCTGTTGTCTCCACCACTCCAGCAGCTGCACATCTTCATTCTTTGTCAGCATCAGGGTGACATACTTTGACACTTCATCATCATCATTTCCACACTCGTTATTCGAATCCTCAAACTCTATGTGACAATTTTTTCTCCTTTGGTAATGTAGTCTATGTAGCTGACAAAAGAAGCATAAGATTCATTGCAGCAATATTTTTCTTCATGCAATGAGACAAGCTTGTTGGTTTCTTGATAATCTTCCTGTCTCTCTTCTTCAGTGAAAACATTTCATCCCCTTCGTTCGCAGGTGTAGGAAAACCGCTACTCTATGCATAGGTCTAATTTCAAATTTTTCCATGAGACATTGCAAAGCTTTGACTTAGACTATCTTCATCAGTGGTAGAAGGATGAAGATGCTTTTTCAGCCTTTTGTACCAAATGGGCACTAAGTGGAGACTGGGCTGCGATGACTACTCTAGATCAGTGGTCTCCAAACTTTTTTGATCGCGCACCCCATCAGTAAAAAAAATTTTGAGCACGCACCCCCTGCCGCACCAGCTCTACCATTTTTGCTGAAGCAAAGAAAAGAAAAAAAAAAACCCCTCGGACTCCCGCCCGAACTGCTGAAGGGGAAAAAAAAAAAAACCCAACACCGCTCCTCCTGCCACGCACCCCCAAGAATCCTTTTGCGCACACACCACTTTGGAGACCACTGCTCTAGATGACCGCTCTAGTGCATCTGACACTTCTTTGAAGGCTAAAGGAACTCTATTAAGATGTTCAAGGTATTGTGGTCAATGCTATCAATGAGCTGAGTATCCCCATTTTCTGTCAAAATTGTATATATTCTGTCCCACTGCTCCTTGATTGTCTTAAACATGAGTAGTTTGCTGCTCCATCGCGTTTCTACATCTCCTTTCAGAGACTTTTACAACCCGCTTTGAAGTACAGGCGAGTCTCATCTTACGCGCATTTAACATGCGCGAATTCAGCTTTGCGCGGTCGGCAAAAAACAAAACAAAAAAAGAGAGAAAAATAACAATTTTAATACTGTACCTGTAGTGCGGGCGATTCCACCCGCCATTACACTCAATGTAATTTTGACTATACGCAATTTTCGCTTTACACGCTGACAGCGCAACGTAACCCCAGCGTAAGATGAGACTCGCCTATAATGAGATTTCGGCTTTGTTTGTTAGCACTTTAATTTTGTTGTCTGTTTCTTTATTGTGTGCAAAGTTCTATTTTGGAAAATGAGTATCTCTATTGGTTTACATCTAGCACCAAGTCCTAGGCTGGGGAACTGGCTGGAGTCTCTCTATTGTTGGTTCATGGGTGGCTCATGAAAGCATTCATGTAACTCAGCTGGGTGTGTCCCCGCCTGTGGATGTTTGTGAGAGTGCAAGACCTGGAGGGATTTGCAATTTGTCACATTATCACAGTGCAAGAGGGAGCCCTGGTTGGTAAGACAGAGGGCTCAGCAGTACCCCAGTTTCAGGTTGCACCCCGGGGACCCCGTCACAACAGTACACAAGTCTTAGTCTTCCTCCTTCTTCCCCCAAGCCTTCAAAAGAAAGTCATGGCCAGCTTTCATACTGTGGAAGGGAGTATTAAATCACTTACAGATGCTTTTCAGAAGTATTGGTCTGCTGATAGTATTTTGGAAGCAACAATGATCACGTGCAGTAGACTGAAGTTCATCGGAGAACTTTATACTATGTTTACACTGCAAAGTTTGGTTGACAAAAGTTAAGTTGACATAGAACTGCCTGTGCACGCCCCTATATTCTTCACAGATATATTGTTATGATATGAATATGGCATGATTATGATGTATTTTGTGCAAGATAAGGCATGTGAGATCATTGGAAAGGTTATGATTTACTGAATATGATTATCCTATTTGTATGCATGTACCATTTCTGTATCTGAAGTTAGTAATATTACAAGTGTGTTTATACCGGGGGAACACCCACCAGACAGAATGCAATCAGTCTAAATGGCTCACTGTGAGGAAGAGCCATTAGAGAGAGCAATAGGTCTTTGAAGATGCTAATCTCACCTTCTTGGGAAGTCTTCCTGGGGACGCTGAGAACAGCCTCCGAATCATGGCTGCTATGGCCCTAGAGAGGCATGTCACCAAGACATCTGGTATTGGAATCCATCTTAGAATACCAGTGTTTTTCCACTGACCGGGGGTGGGGAATCAAACTTGGACACAAAGGATTCTCACCATATGCAAAAACTATTTAAGGCAGGGGAGTGACATCATTGTGGTTTGTTCCCACCTGAGAAAGAAGGCTGCTGGAAACACCTGCGAAACAGAGACTGAGTTGAAGGGGGTTGGGGGGAGAAGGGCTGAGCCCAGGCTAGAGGTTGTTTGGCCTCTGAAAGGAATATCTGGAGTTTTAAGCTGAAAGCAAGTCTCTGTAATCTGCCTAAAACATCATCATTTAGTGTGAGAATTTGCTACTTGTAACCAATTTCTTTAGTATATTAATCTTAGATTGCGTTTTGTTTTATTTGTGGGCAATCTGCTTTGATCTGTTTGCTATCCCTTATAATCACTTAAAATTTATCTTTTGTAGTTAATAAACTTGTTTTTGTTTTGTCTAAAACCCAGTTTGTGGAATTCATAACTGGGGGGGAAAAAGCTGTTGCATATTTCTCTCCACATTGAGGAGGGAAGTGAATTTAATGAACTAGAGTCAATTCAAGAAAGGAGCCCTGAGAGACTCCAACAGAGGGGAGAATTACTGCATCTGATATACAAAAATATGGCATTATAAAAAAATGTTACAACCTGGAGTATAATAGAGTTCCAAGGGGCCCAGAGATATAGCTATTTCAAGTAGGGCTGTCGATTAATCGCAGTTAACTCACACAATTAACTCAAAAAAATTAATCAGGATTAATCGCAGTTTTAATCGCACTGTTAAACAATAGAATACCAATTGAAATTTATTAAATATTTTTGACTGTTTAGCTCAGAGGTTTGAGCATTGGCCTGCTAAAACCAGGGTTGTGAGTTCAATCCTTGAGGGAGCCATTTAGGGATCTGGGGCAAAAATCTGTCTGGGGATTGGTCCTGCTTTGAGCAGGGGGTTGGACTAGATGACCTCCTGAGGTCCCTTCCAACCCTGATATTCTATGATTCTATTGTGTGTTGTAATTGAAATCAAAGTGTATATTATTTTTTATTTGCACTGTAAAAATGATAAACTAAAGAAATAGAATTTTTCAATTCACCTCATACATGTACTGTAGTCTAATCTCTATCGTGAAAGTGCAACTTACAAATGTAGATTTTTTGTTGTTGTTACATAACTGCTCTCAAAAACAAAACAATGTAAAACTTCACAACACTCAGTCCTACTTCTTGTTCAGCTAATTGCGAAGACAAACAAGTTTGTTTACATTTACAGGAGATAATGCTGCCTGCTTCTTAGTTACAATGTCACCAGAAAATGAGAACAGGTATTTGCATGGCCCTTTTGTAGCTGGCACTGCAAGGTATTTACGTGCCAGATATGCTAAACATTCATATGCTCCTTCATGCTTCGGCCACCATTCCAGAGGACATGTTTCCATGCTGATGACGCTCATTAAAAAAAATAATGCATTAATTAAATATGTGATTGGCAATCCTCTCCTTGGGGGAGAATTATATGTCCCCTGCTCGGTTTTACCCACATTCTACCACATATTTCATGTTATAGCAGTCTCGGATGACGACCCAGCACATGTTGTTCATTTTAAGAACACTTTCACTTTAGATTTCACAAAACGCAAAGAAGGTACCAATGTGAGATTTCTAAAGATAGCAACAGCACTCGACCCAAGGTTTAAGTATCTGAAGTGCCTTCCAAAATCTGAGAGGGACAAGGTGTGAAGCAGGTTTTCAGACGTCTTAAAAGAGCAACACTCTAATTCGGAAACTACAGAACCCAAACCACCAAAAAAGAAAAAGGACAGTTACCTGTTCTGTAACTGGCGCTCTTCGAGATGTGTTGCTCCTGTCTATTCCACAGTAGGTGTGCGTGCTCGCCACGTGAACCGGTGCCGGAAGTTTTTCCCCTAGCAGTACCCATAGTGGGGGAGCACCGCTGCGACCCCTGGAGTAGCGCCTCTATATCGTGCTATAAGGGGAGCTGCGCACTCCCCCCACCCTCAGTTCCTTCTTGCCAGACAATTCCAACAGAGGGGAAAGGAGGGTGGGGTGTGGAATAGACAGGAGCAACACATCTCGAAGAATGCCAGTTACGGAACAGGTAACTGTCCTTTCTTCTTCGAGTGATTGCTCCTGTGTATTCCACAGTAGGTGACTCCAAGCTAAATCTGATGGAGGTGGGTAGGAGTTTAAAGGTTATCAGGACAGAGTACCGCCCTACCAAACCCGGCGTCATCCCGTGCTTGGGAGATGATCGCATAGTGCAAGGAAAAGGTGCGGACAGAGGACCACGTGGCAGCCCTACATATATCCTGGATAGAGACGTGGGCTACATAGGCGGCTGACGAGGCCTGCGCTCTCGTAGAATGCGCCTTTATGATAGGTGGCGGGGGAACCCCTGCCAAGTCGTAACACGTGCGTACGCACGAGGTGATCCAGCGGGAAAGGCGCTGGGTGGAGACTGGTTGCCTTCTCATACGCTCGGCCGATGCCACGAACAGCTGCGAGGATTTCCTGAACGGCCTGGTACGGTCCAGGGAATATTGGGAGGCCAGCCAGAGTTGGAGGGACCTCATTCTGAGCCTGGCATGTGGCACCATGAAGGTGCGGGCTGCCATGTGGCCCAGGAGTTGAAGGCACACCGTTGCCGTTGTCACGGGGAAGGACATGACCGAGGCTATGAGACTTTCGAGCGTCTCAAACCTGTCCCTGAGAAGAGAGGCCGTGGTCACCACCAAGTCCAGCTGCGCTCCTAGGAAGTGTATGTGCTGAACCGGCACTAACGTGGACTTGTCCTCATTTACCACTAGGCCTAGACTCTCGCAAGTGGCCAGCAGGAATTTCATCTGGGCCTGCACCTGGGACCGAGACTTGCCTTTGAGCAGCCAGTCATCCAGGTAGGGGAAAATTTGCAGCCCATTCCTCCTGAGGTAGGCTGCCACTACCGCCATGCATTTGGTAAAAACCCTGGGGGCCGTGGAGAGACCAAAAGGAAGGACCGTAAACTGGTAGTGGTCCTACCCTACCAGGAAGCGGAGGAAGTGCCTGTGACCCTCGAAAATATGGATGTGGAAATAGGCATCCTGGAGGTCCAGGGCTGCGAACCAATCCCCCGGGTCTAGGGATGGAATAATAGAGGCCAGGGAAACCATGCAGAACTTGTAATGAACCATAAACTGGTTGAGGCTCCGCAGGTCGAGGATGGGCCTGAGCCCGCCTTTTGTCTTTGGAATCAGGAAATACCGGGAGTAGAAACCCCTGCCCTGGAATTCCCGAGGCACCTTCTCCACTGCGCCCAGGGTGAGGAGGCGTGTCACCTCCTGGTCCAGAAGAAGGGCGTGCTCCAGGTCCCCGGGGATTTCCGGGGGCGAGGGGTGGTGGAGGGGGGGCAAAATGAACTGCAACATTTAGCCCCTGGAAATGGTGCTGAGGACCCACTGGTCCGACGTTATACGGGACCATTGCACTCGGAAGGCAGATAAACGGTTGCAGAACACAAACTTTATTAACTGGGGGGCTCTCCTGGCAACAGGCCAGGTGGCCCCCCGCAAAGAATCAAAAGCGCCTCTTCCCCTGCCTTTTGCCCTTGGAGGGCCCAGGTCGCGGGGCCGAGCGGGACTGGCGCTGGGATCGACGCCTCTGCTCCCTCGCCCTCTTAGGTGGAGGCTCGTGTCTGCTCCCTCGCCCTCTTAGGTGGAGGCTCATATCTGCCCCTACTTGGAGGAGCCGAGGTCTGTGGCCTGGGTTTGTCCTTAGCCGGTGGGACATATAGGCCCAGAGTTTGCATGGTGGTGCAGGAGTCCTTCATCCCGTGTAGATGGGTGTCAGTCTGATCCGCAAACAGGGCTTTCCTGTCGAAAGGCAAGTCCTGCATGAGGGACTGGGACTCCGCGGACAGCCCTGACAGCGAGAGCCATGACGCCCTGCGCATGGCAACAGCAGAGGCCATCGAACGGGCTGCTGTATCTGCCACGTCCGAAGCTGCTTGGAGGGCTGCTTTCGCCGCCACCGTGCCTTTGTCGATCAAAGCTCTGAACTCCTCCTTATCCTTTTCCTGAAGAAGAGGTTTGAACTTTGGCAGGGACCCCCACAGGTTAAAATCATAGAGGCTCAGGAGGGCTTGATGATTAGCCACCCTGAGCTGGAAGCTCGCGGATGAATAAACCTTCCTGCCGAAGGTATCCAGTCTTCTGGCGTCTTTATCTTTGGGGGTGGGCGCGGGTTGGCCATGCCCCTCTCGGTGGTTTACCGATTCCACCACCAGAGAGTTGGGTACCGGGTGACAGTACAAATATTCGTGCCCCTTTGCTGGCACAAAGTACTTCCTCTCTGCCTTTTTTGAAATAGGCGCCAAGGACGCCGGGGTTTGCCAAAGCGACGTGGAGATATTGGCCACCCCTTGGTGGAGAGGTAGGGCCACACGGCCCGGTGCCGAGGACGACAAGACGTGGAACAACGTGTCCGACGGCTCCTCCATCTCCTCAGCCTGGAGCTGGCGATTGGAGGCGACCCACCTAAGGAGCTCCTGGTGAGCCTTAAAGTCTTCCTGTAAGGCAGGTGGTGGCACCACAATGGATTCCTCCGGTGCCGGTGAAGGGACCGGATCTGCTCCCGGTGTCGAGGCGGGGACATTGAATGCACCTGCGATGCCCCGGCCACCGAACGGGGTCGTGCTGGTACCGGCGGTTGGGGCCAAGGTGCCCACTGACACCATTGTCCATGCCAGGGTGCCCCTTGCCAATGACCCACTTGGGGACCTAGCAGAGCCGCTAGATAGTGCGGGGTGGTGCGGCCCGGGGATGGGCGGCTGGGTGCCAAGGACAACGTTGCTGACGTGCACACGGTGCCACACGAGCGACGGGAACGTCCACGGCCTCGTCGGTGCCGGCCTTGAGATTTAGATCTCGACGAGGAAGACCTGTACCCATCAGAGGTACTGCTTCCAGAGTCACCACGGTGACCGTGGCTACGACGGTTAGGTGCCAGTGCTGGCCGAGGGGTGCTTCGTGAACAACGCCTGTCGGAGCGATCACTCGAGTCTGAGCGTCGGTGCCGATGGCGTGGAGACCTGCTCCTATAACTCCTGTAGGAAGAGGAGCGTCGAAGCCTCCTGCCTCGGTGCCTGCGACCCCTCCCGGTAGCGGAGGACCCAAGGGACTCCCTCTCAGGTGAGTCAGCGAACGGCGTGGGCGTCTGGCGCGGGCTACGAGATGGCCCCGCAGAATGGGTAGGCACCTCATCCTCGGAGCGGGGGCTATGCCGAACTGGGGAGGGTCGATGAGCTCCCAGTGGCGGCTTCCCTCTGGAGCAAGGGCCCATCTCGGGCGGCACACTCGGCACCGGAAGGGCGAGAATATCACGCGCCGCCTGCGCTGCCTCCGGCGTCAATGGTACCCTCACTGCCGAGGAGACACGCACTGACGGGACCGGACTACTCCACTCAGCGCGAGTCAGAGGTCTGGGTCCCGAGGGGGATCGTGGGCTGCCCAACTCAGGTGCGGACTTGCCCCTGTCCTTTTCTCGGCACCGCTGAGTCTTCCCTTGCTTCTTAGCGGGGGAGCGGTGCCGACTAGCTGATGGGGCGTCGCTGCACACTGAAGACGCGCCGGATCGGGATGACGTACGGGTGCCAATGCCGACTCCATTAGTAAGGCCCGGAGACGGATATCTCGTTCGCGTTTCGTTCTTGGTTTGAACGACCGGCAGATTTTACAACGCTCACTTACGTGAGTCTCGCCCAGACAGCGAAGACACTGAGTATGTGGATCGCTTCTGGGCATAGAACTGCGACAGGAGTCGCACGACTTGAAGCCTGGGGCACGGGGCATGCCCCGAGCCAGGCCACTAACTAGAAATTCGGATTACTAAGAAGAGTTGTACTACTAAGGTTTGCAGTGCTGCAGCAGAGCTGGAGCACTAAGTTCCGACTACCTTCACTGGCGGCAAGAAGGAACTGAGGGTGGGGGGAGTGCACAGCTCCCCTTATAGCGCGATATAGAGGCGCTACTCCAGGGGTTGCAGCGGTGCTCCCCCACTACGGGTACTGCTAAGGGAAAAACTTCCGGCACCGGTTCACATGGCGAGCACGCACACCTACTGTGGAATACACAGGAGCAATCACTCGAAGAAGAATCAACCTTCTGCTGGTGGCATCTGACTCCAATGATGAAAATAAACATGCATCGGTCCACACCGCTTTGGATTGTTATCGAGCAGAACCAGTCATCAGCATGGATGCATGTCCCCTGGAATGGTGGTTGAAGCATGAAGGGACATAGGAATCTTTAGCGCATCTGGCACGTAAATATCTTGCGACGCCGGCTACAACAGTGCCACGCGAACGCCTGTTCTCACTTTCAGGTGATATTGTAAACAAGAAGAGGGCAGCATTGTCTCCTGCAAAGGTAAACAAACTTGTTTGTCTGAGTGATTGGCTGACCAAGAAGAAGGACTGAGTTGACTTGCAGGCTATAAAATTTTACGTTTTATTTTTGCATGCAGGTTTTTTTTGTACATAATTCTACATTTGTAAGTTAAACTTTCATGATAAAGAGGTTACGCTACTGTACTTGTGTTAGGTGAATTGAAAAATACTATTTCTTTTGTTTTTTTACAATGAAAATACTTGTAATCAAAAATAAATATAAAGTGAGCATTGTACCTGTAGTATTCTATGTTATAATTGAAAGCAATACATTTGAAAGTGTAGAAAACATCCAAAATATTTAAATAAATGGTATTCTATTATTAACAGTGTGATTAATCGCACGATTAATCACGATTTTTTTTTTAATCGCTTGATGTCTCAACAATTACTTGAAATTAGGGCTAACTAAATTATTTAACACAGTATCAGGGACTTATATAAAAAGATGCATTTTAAAATAAAAACTGAATAAAGAAGACAAACTGACTTTCATAAGCTTGAGCAAATGAAGACATTTTGGCTAAGACAAGGTGGGTGAGGTAATATGTTTCACTGGACCAACCAAAGACAAGTTTTTGAGCTACACAGAGCTTTTCTTCAGGTCATTCTGGCTGATAAATTATGTCAAACAGGAGACTCACTGGAAAGTCAGTTTAGCACAATCAGACAGGCTGTTTGCGATTTGTAACAAGCTTTAGCCAACTGCTTTCAGTGGTCGGATTTCCACTGCCTTTCATAACTTGGGATTAACAGCGGTATATAGCCATCTAGCCACATTTTCAACAGTCTTCTCAGAAGCACAGTAAAAATGTAACCATTCTGACAGAATTCAACACCACGTCTTTTGGGACAAGAACTGCTACACAAATCAAAGACACTAAATACTCTTATAAATGGGAAAAATGTTTCTATTTCATCAGGAACCCTTTTTACACTAAACCCTTCACCCAGACCACCTTATGAAAGGAAATGTACAGCAAACATCTGGGGGAAAACCTACTTAATATCTTTTCCTTCTCTTATTCATCAAAATTTGTTATTTAACAAAAAAGCTTAATAGAAACAAACAGGACTAAAAAGCAACAGAGGGTCCTGTGGCACCTTTAAGACTAACAGAAGTATTGGAGCATAAGCTTTCGTGGGTGAATGCCCACTTCATCAGACGCA
>NW_020664561.1:11332975-11432948 GCF_002925995.2 Terrapene triunguis | reverse complement strand
CCAATACTTCTGTTAGTCTTAAAGGTGCCACAGGACCCTCTGTTGCTTTTTACAGATTCAGACTAACATGGCTACCCCTCTGATACTAAACAGGACTAAAGTAATCACACTGTTGCACCTAAGCAAGCCGTTTACATCACAGGCATGTCAATCCCCAAATATTTAGCAGTGAATGACAAAAATATATAGATTAAACATTCCACTTGGATGATTTTTAACACTGATACATACAATCATGTTGCCATTATTATAATAAGAACTCACATGGTTGAATCTTCTTGTGAAGGCAACTGCATTTGGAGCAGAACTGTACTTCTCTTTCTTATTCCACCCACAACTTGACAATTCCTAGAATATGAGGATGACAACTGGTTTATAATATTTATAGTTTATTGAGTGCCATCAGCATATTCAGTACAAAACAAAGACAGACATGGTTATATACATTTCAAGGTACTCAAATCTTCATTTTCTTTATTTTGGCAATGAAATGCAACAATGCACTGAGGTAACAAATATGTAGAGTTAAACTTTTTCCAGACTGCTTTGGTATGTTTGCATCTATTGGGTTGGATGCAAAGAAGACATATACAGAAAAAAATCTCATTGTTTACTAAGTAAATACTATTCCTAAATTTTCAAAATCTGATTTTAGGGTTTGATTTTGGTTGAATTCAGGGTTTGGGGTATTTTGTTTTGTTGTGTTGTGTTTTGAAATGGATGAAATAACACAATAGCAATTTGGTGGGTTTCAGACTGAAAGTTCTATTTTTAGATTTACATGTGGCCTGGAAGAGCATAGAGGGATGACATGTTTAGAGGTTTGGTTTAAGGTAATTTCTTCAAGACGTTTATTGAAGAAAAAAAATGTATCTAACTGATATGCATCGACAGTTGCATCTTATATACATAATCCAGTATGTTTCATTAAACTGTACACTAAATTTAAAAAAAAAAGTTTACAAACAAAACTGAGAGGGCCATCATCTCCTCCGGTGGTTGCAGTGGCAGGAACTAGAATGGCCCCTTTCTTGTGTTAGTTGTTTATCCACAATACCCAGTCTTATTTAAGAGACTGCTTGACTGCCCGCATTGAAAATGTGAATCACTGGCCTTGTAATTAGCCCAGAATGTCATGTCATCAAACAACCTGGGTAACATGGCAGCAAGTCATGAGAGAAAAACAGGTGATTTCTCATTTAAACCTAAAAATAGAGCCCCTAATAATTCATTTACTTCTAAATTCTAACAAATTATTTCTAATTTCTAGTATCTGAAAAAAAGATTTTCAAAACTATCAAATTATGATTCCTTCCCTAATACCTCCACCCCAACTACCACCAGGATTTTATATGGAAAATGCAGCTCTCC
This sequence comes from Terrapene triunguis, assembly GCF_002925995.2. Lineage (NCBI taxonomy): Eukaryota > Metazoa > Chordata > Testudines > Emydidae > Terrapene > Terrapene triunguis. Next base: position 11,431,577 of record NW_020664561.1, on the reverse strand, counting down.
ATTGCTATTTATCTACAATTAATTCTGAAGGAGCAGATCTAGTTAAAATTTCTTACTTCCAAATTGTATAGGTACATGCACCAACAACAATGATACATTTGCCTCGTCTACATCACACAACATACACACAGCACAAAAAATCTACCTCACAAAGTAATGCAAAATCCTACACAGTATGGGTCAGATTTTCAGTATGCACAGTTTTGCATCTGCTCAATCCTTTATCTACATGCACAAATCTGGGGTTAAGTGCATGCAACAGAGTTTGTCTGCATGAATACTGAATACTTGTATTTTGACAATCTGCCAATTATTAAATGGCCAAATAGCAAAGTAGCTTCATTTGTTTCAATTTATTACTGTTTCTCTCAAGCCCTTTAAACATTTACACAATTTTAACACCACAGACATAGTACCATAACTTATCAAAACCAAGCACTACTCCACTGGCTTCCACTTTATTGGTACAACAAAATTAACACACAACTATTGTATTCAACTCATAAGGTGTTTAATCACAATCACACTGAGAAGGCCTCCTCAGCCCCAGTAACCCCCTCCCATCCCAGGAAGCACCTCACATGACTAACAGATGTGGATACATCAGAGAGGCAGGAGGTCTCTCAAATAGTGAGGACCTAAACCATTTAGGGCTTCAAATATAGGAACACACATTCTTTAATTTCATATCAATATGATATACAATACACTGTATACTGTTAACATAGTACCAACAAGAGACCACAAGTATTTCCAAAGTGTATCTTTGAGATTACAGACTTTAATTTGTCAGACTGTTTGCTAAGAGATACATGATGCCTTTGGAAGTATAAACAATTTCTCCCAGCTGTAGAATTGAGTGGAAAGTAGGATGCTTTTCTAATTATTGATGAAAAATCTTTGTTCCTGCAGTGTTCTCAAAGCGATCTCTGTGGTTCTCATTCATATTCCAAATGAGGAAGTGATCCAGGAATGCATTACATTCACATTCCCCAGAGCAAAGTTTGGCAATGAGTGACTAGAACCTTTAGGAAATACTTATGGTCAAAATATAGGGCCTCTAATGATAATATGAGTGAGAGAAGGCAAATCTTGAGACACATCCATGCACCCAATTGGAATGAGAAAATCACTTTTGATAAATACTCAGTGTGAAAGAGTCTCCATTTGGAATCCCCTGTACTTGAGGATCTTTGATGTCCAATAAGGGCCTGATCACTCCAGACCTTTTCTGCAAGTAAAAGAGAAGTTGGATAACTTCTCCTTTGGGGAACTGGTTCTACAGTCCCAATGGAAAGTAGTGGTTCTACTGCCAAGAACAACCCAGTTTGTTTTGAAGATTTATTTTTTTTTAAATGTCTGTAATGCAGCAATCTTTTGGGAACTTTTCAGACTGAAATACCCTTGCTCTTCTATCATAAGAACCCATCTGTCTACAATGGAGTTCTTTCACATGGGGGAGGGGGAAAAGAGGGAGAGAAAGAGAGAGATCTGCTAGTCAGACAGGGATCTGCTGCTTCTCCCAAGTGGAGAGCCTGGGCATTTGTTGCGCTTAAGGATTGCACACGCTCCTGCCAGGACTTTCCTCCCATGAAATTCCTGTTTCCATATCTTCCAATGTTTGGTGTCTGACCTCTTCTGTTGATCCTGGAGTGATCATAGTAGAAAACAAATGGAACTGTCTGAAATCCCTTTTATGGCACCCTACAGCAGAAAGATTTCCTTTTCTGAATTTCCACCACACACTTTGCCTAGTCTCTCTCACCTTTTCAGCTGCAAAAAGAAATGGAAGCCACAAGTTGTTTTGCTTGCTTGTCTGCTCTCCGGACAGGATTCATGGGTGTCCTAGTAATTGCACTGGATGCGTTTGACCAGGTGGACATTGTGATTGAATCCACAGTGGCATTTTCCTTGAAGGATGCTGTGACCGATTTCATGTTAAGAAAGGCTGTCTCTGTCTTTCAGTGGGAGCAGTCCTCTAAACCATGTTAGATATATTCAAGCAAAATAGATGGCGAGACAGAAGAGATTCATCTGTGGCTTAATTATTCCTACACAATGAGAATTCTATTTTCCAGTCCACTTTGTCAATGGGGAAGGGGAAGAATCTGTCAATGGGCATGACCATTTATTTTGCCTCAGCAGTCACAGCCACATCCCTGGTATCTGCACCAAACAGTAGGTAGGTTTTTTTAATCCTGGAATTTATAATATTTCATGAGATGTCTATTAAGGCACTTCTTTCAATGGCTATTTTCATTCTGAACTGATCACTTCCTCAACAACTGCACTGATGGGAAATAAGTTTCAATTTTTGAGCTGGAGGGGAAATATTTCCCCTATAAAGAGACTGGATTTCTGCTTGGTTTATTCTGGAGGTATAACTAAGATCAGTGTCTCCTTACTGTGGTTTTAAAATATTCATGAGGAAACAGACTGTTCTGTGAGGGAATCTGAGTCTTCAGAATCAGATTCTAACAAATCTCCTTCCTTGAGTGATGTAGAATCTGAGGTGTCATACTGAAGATGGCTATACTGCCTTCTTTGTCTTTTTCTTGTAACATTTTGATTCGTAAACCCTGTTGATTAATTCTGTGAGAATGGGTGCAGAGAATCAAGCCCAGCTATGTTTATTTTATTTTACTTTACTTTGAGGGAAGATTTTGGCTTTTATAAGGTAGTCACTTGAAGTTCTCTGGGATGACTGTCACTAGGCTGTGTGGGCTTAGGATCTGGAGAGACTGCAGAAGGAAAGAAACCAGTCTAACTCACCAATGCCATCACCGTTCAGCAAAGGGAGGTAAAATAAAAGAGAAGCGGAGAAAAACGTCTGGGTATTCCTTCAAGGAAAAGAAAAATCAAAATAAAAGGGAAAGCCACTGCAGAGACAGACACACCAGGCAGTAATATGGTGGATAAGGCCTTTTCTCACCTAACTTGTCCTGAACAAAACATTAGATGCCTCATGGAATAGGGATTATAAATTCTAATTCTATAGTATGAGACAATATATTCAGGTAATGATTAAGAAAAGTTTTGTAAATGAGTTCCAATAGTTCATGGATTAGGGACCCAATTTTATGGAGTTCCAGGGGCTTCTGTATAGATTATTTAGGTTAATCTTTCTATCTATGCAAGTGTTCAGTCTAGAAGATACCATCAGAGATGCTTAGTTTTGCAGTTCTCAAACTGTGGATTTGTGTCTCCAGAGATGTCAAATATAAAGGGAAGGGTAACAACCTTTATGTATGCAGTAACAAAATCCCTCCTGGCCAGAGGTACAGAATCACTTACGTGTAAGGGGTTAATCAGTTCAATTAACCTAGTTGGCACCAGACCAGAAGGACCAATGGGGAAAGAAGACACTTTCAAATCTGGGGGGGGGAGGGGGAGAAAAGGGGAGGAAGGTTTTGTTTGTGCTCTCTTTGTTGATTCCCTCTTGGGACAAAGAAAGAGACCAAGTAGGTAAACCAGCTCCAAAAAAGATCCTATAATGATACATCTAAAATTACAGAAATTGATCATAAGCCGGTTCGTTTATAAGCCGACTCCCCCACAAGATGGATAAGTAAAAATGGAAAATTTTTATAACTCGTTCATAAGCCGACTCTATAAATCAGGGGTCAGCAAACTTTGGCTCCCGGGCCATCAGGATAAGCCGCTGGCGGGCCGAGATGGTTTGTTTACCTTGAGCGTCCGCAGGCATGGAGGTAAACCTAAGTAAACAAAGTGTCCCGGCACACCAGCTGCTTACCCTGACGGGCCGGGACAGCAACTGGTGGGGAAATTTGGGGGGGGGGGGGGGGGAGAAGTGGGGGGTCAGGGGAGTAACCCCTGTGACCACCCCCTACATGACCCCACCCCTTGCCCGGGACCCCCACACTCTCCCCCGTCCCACCTTATCTGGGATGGGCCAGGGGAGGATGTCTCTGACCTGGCTGGAGCTGCTCTGGCAGGCTGGGCAGCGCGGCTGCAGCTTGCTATGGCGGGCCAGACCGAGCGGCGCGGCCACAGTGTGCTCCGGCGGCGTGGCCACAGCCTGCTCTGGGGGGCAGGGCCGAGCGGCACAGCTGCAGCCTGCCAGCCCCGGATCTGCAGCTGCTTCGGAGGCTGGGGGGAGAGCATCATGGCCAGAAGCAGAGAGACTCTGGCCCCACCTCTTCCCTTCTGGCTGTGCTGTCTCTCCTTGCTCCCTCTGTTGGGGGGAGGGACCGTGTCCCACCTCTCCCTCTCTATACCCGTTCATAAGCCGACCCCCTTCTCTGGTGCTTCCCTTTTTTACTTAAAAAATTCAGTTTATGAACGAGTATATACGGTAATAGCAAGAAAATGCATTAGATTACACCTCTACCCCAATATAACGCGACCCGATATAACACGAATTCGGATATAACGTGGTAAAGCAGTGCTGCGGGGGGGGGCGGGGCTGCGCACTCCAGCGGATCAAAGCAAGTTCGATATAACGCGGTTTCACCTATAACGCAGTAAGATTTTTTTGGCTCCCGAAGACAGCATTATATCGGGGTAGAGGTGTATCTTTTGTTTTAGCTTGTGAATTTTCCCTATGCTAAGAGGGAGGTTTATTCCTGGTTTTTTTGGGGTAACTTTAAAACTAAGCCTAGAGGGGAATCCTCTGTGTTTTAAATATTTTTATTACCCTGTAAAAAGTACCTTCCATCCTGATTTCTGCGGGTGTGATTCTTTTACTTTTAAAAAAAATAAAATTCTTCTTTTAAAAACCTGATTGATTTTTAGTGTCCTAAAAACCAAAGGGGTTGGTCTCTGCTCACTTTGTTAACCTATTGGTTGGCATATTATTCTCAAGTCACCCCAGGAAAGGGGGTGAAGGGGCTTGGGGGGATATTTGGGGGGGAGGACAGGGCTCCAAGTGGTCCCTCCCTAAATAGAACAGGAGTACTTGTGGCACCTTAGAGACTAACAAATTTATTAGAGCATAAGCTTTCGTGGGCTACAACCCACTTCTTCGGATGCATATAGAGTGAAACATTGAGGAGATATATATACACACATACAGAGAGCATGAACAGGTGGGAGTTGTCTTACCAACTCTGAGAGGCCAATTAAGTAAGAGAAAAAAAACTTTTGAAGTGATAATCAAGATAGCCCAGTACAGACAGTTTGATAAGAAGCAAGTGTGAGAGTACTTACAAGGGGAGATAGATTCAATGTTTGTAATGGCTCAGCCATTCCCAATCCCTGTTTAACCCTGAGTTGAACCAAACCGGACAGTCTCTACGCAAAAGAATTAATGGACACAAATCTGACATCAGGAATCATAATACTCAAAAACCAGTGGGAGAACACTTTAACCTGTCTGGCCATTCTATGACAGACCTGCGGGTGGCTATCTTAAAACAGAAAAACTTCAAAAACAGACTCCAACGAGAGACTGCTGAGCTGGAATTGAGATGCAAACTAGACACAATCAACTCAGGGTTAAACAGGGATTGGGAATGGCTGAGCCATTACAAACATTGAATCTATCTCCCCTTGTAAGTACTCTCACACTTGCTTCTTATCAAACTGTCTGTACTGGGCTATCTTGATTATCACTTCAAAAGTTTTTTTTCTCTTACTTAATTGGCCTCTCAGAGTTGGTAAGACAACTCCCACCTGTTCATGCTCTCTGTATGTGTGTATATATATATCTCCTCAATGTTTCACTCTATATGCATCCGAAGAAGTGGGTTGTAGCCCACGAAAGCTTATGCTCTAATAAATTTGTTAGTCTCTAAGGTGCCACAAGTACTCCTGTTCTTTTTGCGGATACAGACTAACACGGCTGCTACTCTGAAACCTCCCTAAATGTTTGTTCAAATCACTTGGTGCTGTCAGCAATACTGTCCAAGGACAAGGAAAGGAATTTGTGCCTTGGGGAAGTTTTTAACCTAAGCTGGTTATATAAGGGCTGGAATATAAGCTTAGGGGGCCTTTCATGCGGGTCCCCACATCTGTACCCCAGAGTTCAGAGTGGGGAGGGAATCCTGACAAGAGATAACATGCTTCTTAACAGCAAAAATAAATAAATAAAAATAAAGAAATAAGAGAGGTGAGAAATAACAGACCTCAACCCTATTGTCCCTCTGCAAATTTGTGTACACAGAGTCAATCCCTTACCTTCTCTCTAAAAGTGCAAAGTTTCAAAAAATTCAATGAATAGAAAAGATTGTAGGGGGTGGAATAGATCTGGACAAGGAGAAGAAGTCTGGAGATAAAGGTGTGAAGGGAGGGACGGGCAGTAGAAACAAAAGGGAAGCAGCATATTCCAGAAATCTTGAGGTCTTTCTAAGTGTAGCCTTCATTGATTTGAGATCTACCATACCATTCTCTCACTAGAAAGGAAAACCTTTCAGGGCAGCAGGCTGTAAAAGAGACCCAGTTTGGGAATAAGAACCATTCAAGAAATATATGTTTGCTGATGATGTTTTAAAGAAAGTCACGCCAGTGAACTGGTGGAAGTCACTTAAGCACTTGGGTTCAGAGACTGTTGAAGTGATAATTTCACTTTTAACAGCAGTAGCTCCTTCTGCCAGTGTAGAAAGAATATTTTCTTCCTTTGGACTACTTCATTCCAAATTGAGAAATCGTTTGGGACCTCAAAAAAGCAGGAAAGCCTGTTTTTGTTTTCCAGATTATGAACAAACAGTAAAATGAAGGTGAAGACGACTGAGTTAGCTGCAGAAGCCAATATTTTAAGTTTCTCACGTTGACCTGGCTAACATAGTCAATTTAATTTTGGGGTTTTTTTTTAAACTATATATTTCATTTAACTATTTTAGTTAAAAACAATTAAAAACAAACCTGATTTTAAAAAAAAATTGAATGTTTAACTAAATTCCAAAATTCATATGCTTGTTTTGTTAAAATATTATGTTTGCTGTTGAAGAAAAAAAATCCAGAATACATAACGTTGTTGTTTCAGTTAAATAAAACAATTTAAATGTCTGTCTGGTGATGTTCTCCTCCTAATACAGTATGGCAAGAAAATCCTCCAAATATTAATGATTAACCTGTTGAATTGGAGATAGTTCACCTCCCAATGACTTCATAAATATCTGCTTCAATTACCTTTGGTAAATGAAATAACCAAACAATCATTCATTTTCTGATATAGCTGTAAAACTAGTCTGAAAAGTTTTCAAAATAAATCAGTTTAAAAATATATAGTGTGTACCTTCTAAAAATGAAACCTATATCTGAGTTGTGAAGAATATGTATTAAGCTTATAACAACCAACAAAAATACACTTTTATGTAGAAATCCATGATTAAATCGAGTCCACCCTGAGCCTAAATAAGTACAATCATCAAAAGTGGGCAAGCCACCAAGTATATTTTGAACATCTTATATTTTCCTTACTTTAAATACTGCCTATCTACAAGAACGTATTTGCTAGGCTTATTCATCTGGACTAAAGTAATGGTCTTTCTATATTAGCATAAAAGCAACATTCACCTATAAGCTATTCTTACAGTTTCTATAGTAACCTTTTTTTAAGCAGTGCATTGCTCAGCCATAAATTTGCTTTGAGGCATTTTTGTGTTTGTTTTTAAACATACAACATTTAATTTCCCATACCACAAGCATTGCAATACCCAGATACAAGGTGAATTAAGGACAGAGTCAGAGCCTTCAAACAGAATTTCCAGTTCACAAGATAAAAAAAGCTGCTAATTGAGTAAATTCTAAATTATACAGGTATCCAATACAACTGCAGAAGTAAGAACTAAAGCAATACTTTTTTCTGACTTTAAAAATAATATCTTAGAACAGAAAAATACGTTTTTATAGGAATATTTGGATTTATTTGCCAGTTGAAGAGACAGCCTTTAATTTCAAGATTATAATCCACACAAGAGCTGCACAACATTCATATAACTGCATGTCTGATGATATGGCATTTCTTATATAATCAGTGAATAAATTTTTCCTGCCACAATAAAATTCAAAGTGTAAACTATTTATGAAGATTAATATCGTAGGGCAGCACCACTCTTGCATTGCCTAACTAATATTTAGTTTCAGATGATTTTAGCAACGGATCCCACACCGAGCCATTTATTCAGATGCAAAGTACAAATTTCAAAAGGATTAAAGACAAACAAAAATCTCAGAAACTAAACAGAAAACCAATCACTGTGGTCCCCATTAAAATATTTAAAGTTCTGCCTTTGCCAAGCAAGTAACATGACTTCAGCACTCTCAAGTTATTCCCTTTACTAAAAGTAGACAGTATCATGGCAACATAATCCAACTGCAAAGGCAATATTGCGAAGATTTTAGATCAGACCTCCTTTAAATAGTTTTTCCCCCATCTCTAATTATTATTCCTGTAGGTCATCTAGACCATTCCCGTGACAACACAGGGTCATTTCCTAAGTGTGTATTCTAGTGTTCTGTTCAGTCTAGATTTTTTAAGGTCAGAATCCATAAACCTTCTACCATTTCCCTTTGAAAACTTGTGAACGGCCTAAAAATTTTGCAGTGTAAGGAAATCCTCCTGACATTGTCAGCCTAAAATTTTTTTCCTGAAATTTATCCCATTATTCCTTGTTATATTATTTTTTTCCACCCTATCTAAATCATCCCTATCTTTGATATTTTGACAATCATAAAATATATCACATGGAAGCTGCATTAACTTTAACACAGACTGTATTTAGTGTTCAAAAAGTTCTAACAACTTTGGCAGAGAAGGTTTCAAGACTTGGTGAGGGCACCTAAACAGATGGGAAAGGAAAGAGAGGAATCCTAGGCAAATGGAAAAACAAAGGTGAAAAGGGTGGGGAGGGAGGGGAGATGAAGACAGGGCAAGGCTGGTTTGTTTTTGACATTGGTATATTTGAAGTCTGAAGAAGACATGCCAAATGAGTAGAGTGGTGAATGAGAAGCATGCATGGAGGATAAGATAGGAGCAAAGAAGATCAGCTGGGGAATGTCGTCGAGGGAGCAGTTTGAAGGAATAGCTGATGGGAGCAGAAGAAAGACTTCCAAGACCAAGAAAGGTGAGGTAGAGGAGAAGAGTCAGGGTTCATGAAAAAGCACCATTTTACATGCATTAAGAATGAAATGGTACCACCTTTTTAAATGTGTACCTCAGACTTGCATGGGTAGTACTAGCATGGAGTCTCAGCACTTTGCAATCTGACAATCAGGTTTAGACTCGAAGAAATTCTTCTTCGAAGCATTCCAGGCCAGCCTTTGTACCAGACTTAAGAAGTCTTCTTGGAATGCCTCAAGAAGGATCAAAGGCACTACCCACATCTTTTTAAGGGCACAGAATGACATCTGATCATTAAGGGCACGTCTACACTGGCAAAGTTACAGCGCCAGCAGTTACAGCACCACTCAGCAGGAAAACCGCTGTTGTGTGTTCACGTTGACAGCTGCCTGCACAATAGTGTGTTCACACTTGTGGCACTTGCAGCGGTATTCAGAACAGTGCACTCTGGGCCGCTATCCCACAGAGCATCTCTTCCTCTTCCGCTGCTAAGAGTTGTGGGAAGACGGAGGGGATCGCAGGGCATCCTGGGTCCTGTCCCAATGCCCCGTGATGCAATGCTTCGTATCCCAGCAATCCCTGTGCTTCTGTCGTATTTGGCACCATCTTTCAACTGTTTGTGTACTGCACGTCCTGCCTCTTCAGTCTGCAGGAATGGATCCCAAACTGTTGACCAGTATGCTGCTTGCTCTGACCAACACCTCACAAGTGGCAGTGGAGTTATTCCTTAAACTGCAAAGGCAAGAGGAGTGCGACATTGATCTTGCCACGTGAAGTAGCTAAGACACGAGATTGCTTGTGGCATTCACGGAGGTGCTGACCACAGTGGAACGCCATTTTTGGGTGTGGGAAACAAATACTGAGTGGTGGGAACACATCGTGATGCACATCTGGGATGACAAGCATTGGCTGCAGAACTTTCACATGACTGTGTGATGGGACTGTGTGATGAGCTCACCCCAGCCCTGCGGTGCAAGGACATGAGAATGAGAGCTGCCCCATTGCTGGAGAAGTGCATGGCGATTGCACTGTGGAAGCTGGCTACTCCAGACTGCTACCAATTGGTCACGAACTAGTTCGGAGTGGGAAAGTTGACCATTGAAGTCATGTTGATGGAAGTGTGAAGAGCCATTAATTGCATCCTGCTCTGAAAAGCCATGGCTCTGGGCAACGTGCGTGACATTGTGGATGGCTTTGCACAAATGGGCTTCCCTAACTGCGGAGGGGCAATAGATGGCACACACATTCCAACTCTGGCACCAGACCACTTAGCCACCAAGTACATTAATCGCAAGGGGTATTTCTCAATGGTTCTCCAGGTGCTTGAGGATCACCGTGGGCGTTTCACAGACATGAACGCAGGCTGGTCCGGAAAGGTGCATGATGCACACATCTTTCGGAACACTGGCCTGTTCAAGAAGCTGCAAGCAGGGACTTTCTTCCCGGACCAGAAGATCACCATAGGGGAAGTCGAAATGCCCATTGAGATCCTGGGAAACCCCGTCTACCCCTTAATGCCATGGCTTATGAAAACATACACGGGGCAACTTGACAGCAGCAAGGAGTGGTTCAACAACAGGCTGAGTACGAGCAGAATGACCATGGAGTGTGCATTTGGCCATTTAAAAGCCCGCTGGCGATGCCTGTATGGGAAGCTGGACATGGCAGATGACAATATTCCTATGCTTATAGTCGCATGCTGTACGTGCCATAATATTTGTGAAGGGAAGGATGAAAGCTTCACTCAGGGCTGGACTGCAGAGGCTCAGTGCAGGGAGGCGGAGTTTGAACAGCCAGAGACCAGGGCTATTAGAGGGGCACAGCGCGGGGCCATAAGGATCAGGGATGCCTTGAAGCAGCAATTTGAAGCTGAAAGCCACTAATATTTGGTGCTATGCTCAGGATTGCAGGGCTTGTAATGCTAGGAGGTAACTGGTGCACATGATGCAATAAGGGGGTTTAACATAATTGCATGTTGCTTTGCAGTGCTCTTTTTGCTTTCACTTAATAGAATAAAGATTGCTTTCAAACCAACAATTCTTTTATTAAAAGACAGCAACCAGAGGAGAGAGTCAAATGACAAAAATACATCAGCAGGGAGAGGGATGGAGGAAGGGAAAGTCTTCAGAGAAGAAGAGGTTCTGGGATGACTACAGATTTGTGTATGGCCAGGGATCATACCCAACCTTCTCCTTTGGAGTACAATGCAGTGGGTGCTGTACTTCAGCAGGGCCAAACTGCAGAGGGATGGGTGTTGAGTGCAGTGGGTAGTGGGAGTCCACACTGCTGGACTGTGAGGAGGGAGGAGTGGAATGCTGCGGGTAGAGAGTGGAGCCAGGAGGTTGATAACAGTGTGTTGGCGGTTGGGAGGAGGGGGAGTAGGTACTTGGGAAGGAGTTTTGTTACAGCAGCTGCAGGGGAGGGCGGGCATGGAGCTGCTCTGTTTGAAGAGCTAGTATCGCCTGGAGCGTGTCCGCTTGGTGCTCCATAACCTTTAAGAGCCGCTCCGTGGCTTCTTTCTAGTATGCCATGTTCTCCTTTCATTCCCTCTTCTCGCTGTCCCGCCACTCCTTCAATTCCTGCTTCTCGGCAGCGGAGTGCATCATAACCTCACAGAGAAAGTCCTCCTTAGTTCTTTGTGGCCACTTTTGATTTTGATTCCATGTGTTCAAATGAATCCAGTGCCACAGAGACAAATGTAATTTTAGGAAAACTTTCTGGAGTGCTTCCCTTAGCCTTTTGACCTTAGAGGTAGAGTATAAGCTCATTAGAGTCCAGGCCAGGATGGTTTTAGAGAAGCAGAATAACTGAGCCAAGGATCTCAAGGCTTACAAGAGGTTTTGTTGCTACACCTCGAAGATCACCATTCATTTACCCTACTGATAAGGGAGACTTAAGAAGAATCTCTCTCTTTGATGGGGAATCACATATCCTGAACAAGAGAAGGCAGTGCATCTTCTTTGGTCAAAGTTACAATCTTCATCTTCAGGCAGAGGCTAGAGCTTCTAGATTTACCTGTAATCTGGTTTGATATTTTAAAAAAATGGCAAGTATTTGCAGGCTGCTTGCTTGTCATACTCAGATTCCCTTTCCCCTGCAGCTTCAGACTGAATTTCCAGGGTTTTGAATAGCTGTGGAAGCAAAAGTGTCTCCTGTGCCATTTCCTCTGCTTCACCTGGGTTGGATGAAGAAACTTTCCTCTTTTTCTACTGAAAAGTCATATATAGATGGAAACAGCCTGAATTTTTCTTGATTTGTATTTCTTCCACTTCAATGTGCGAGTCTGATAATCAGGGGAGGGAAGAGAATGATAAAGGTGAAGAAGCTTTTTATGTTCTTGATCTTTTTCATTTTTTCTTCTGCAGTACACGTGCTTATTGGTGCTGACAGATCAAGGCTGAACTGGGAATTCAAGTTCAGAATACCATTGGACTTTTTGTCTTTGGTTTGTTTTTCTTTTTCCTTTGGGGCTGGTATAGGAGAAGGGAGGAGACTGACCGATACCAGGAGTTTCTTTTGCTCACACAGTTTTTGTAGAGTCTGAGGATGGCATCCTACATTGCAGAGCCCTCAAGAAGACTGCCAATCCCCTATGTTTTAAGAGGGCTGAACTGACGGTCCACTAGGAGGGTTATCATATTTATGAGGGCAGAGAACTGTCCCATGCATAATTTGGAAGTGGGAAGGAGTACAGTTTACCACTCCATTGACATTAAGCCACATATCCTGGGAGACATTTGCTGGGAGTCAAGGAACAGAATTGCCAGTAAGAAGGTGAAATATTTAACTACCTACTGGACGAGTGAGGTTGGGGTATACTGAATGAATGGGAGTGCTAAGGACATGATGCTTATTAGATGTCCCATAGTACTTGTCCCTAATTGCAATGTAGGGGAGGGGCATGCAAATCAGCTCAGCTACTGAATTAAGTGCTGTCTGGGCATGCTATTAATGATTGCTCTAGTTGAGGATACAGGAAATGTGAGAGTCTTCCTGGCTTCTGCCTGCTCTTCCACTGGACAAAGTCCCAGTTGACATGCCAACCAAAGGGCTGGACTCCTGAGAGGTGTGTCTGTTGGAATCTAGCCTGTCCCCAGGTACCAGGGGAATCTGGTCCTGTTCACTGTCTGTGTTAGATCCATCATCTTGATGCTTGAGCAGAGAGAGCAAGGAGCAACTTAGTGCCACCTCAAAAGCTCTCCATTCAAATTAAAATTAATAAACTAAATTTGGGGGAGGAGTGACAAAGCCAAACTGTAGATTTGGAGAAGGAATGAATCCCCACCCCTAAATTGGTTGAAAAAGATGTGCATCAGAGGAGGACTGTGTGCCGCTATTTGTGCTATATGAAGACAGAATTTTGAGAAGGCTCCAAAAGGAGTGGTCCTAACCCTCAGACCAACTGTAAAGTGTGATCTGCCTCAAAGTTCTCAAAGAACAGGAAATATCCACCACAGTTTGGTGGACACGAAGAGGACAAAGATATACAGCTTTAAACAATAGCCAAATGCAAAACAGTAATTGATGCAAATGCTGTAATATCATGAAAAATGTCCCTTATAAGAGGTTACGTTCTCCAGCGTGACAGCAAACTTCCTAAAATTCAGTAAATCAGTAATGTATGTCTTATTTATCTGGAAAGTGAGAAAAAATTGAGAATCATGGATATAAAATTACTTCCTATGACTGGCTTGTTATGGTTTGAAAAGACATCTCAAAACAGTAAGTATCTTGTGCATCAAAAGTTGGAACCAGAACAGTCCTGTTGTGTTCAAGTACTGGCCTCACTGAATACCTACAAACGGAGTTAAAATAAAAAAAATGGATGATCCCATTTTATCAGTTCCACTCACATTAGTAGACCTAGCCAAAGCAGTCTCAGGTCAAATATCCAGCTATGCTGCACCAAACATACAGTTCCAACTCAAATAGCACTAAGCCTTCATTCTAAAAGGCACCAGGGTACTCCCATATCTGTAGAAAAGGATCACAATTTTTGTCAATGTCAATACCTGCTACTCATGTGGAAATCTCCCAACACTGGCGTAGGGAACCTGATTCAGCCTCGAAATAAACCAAATTATCTGGAGAATCTACAGCTCAGTCTACATTAAGAAATGAAACTATTACAGAAAATGTTTTTAAGCAAGATGTCCTTCTGAACTGATAGCAAAAACTGTTTAAGTACCATTTCAATCCCATTTTCAACACCATTTTAGAAAGAATGACAGACTTCTTGAATGGTATTGAAAACTATCTGCTCTACACTGGCATTTAAATTGTTTTCTATACCAGTTCAATGGAATCTATAACTAACTATTTTTAACAAATGTTCAGTTTTCTAGTGCAATCAAGGCTTAAGGTAGGGAAAGACTGGGGCAGAGACCAAGTATGAAAAATATTTCAGCTGGAAGGTGAAAGTTTTAGCGAATCAGAGTGAGTTAAAATAAGTGTTCATAATGGAAATCATTATGCAACTTTTATAGCTAGTGGTAACCCACACCCAATATAATCCCTCCTGCACTGTCTCATCCAAATGATTCAAAACTTTATTATCTAACCTAGTCAGAATCTAGCTAAAGGAACTAAATACATTACAAAAAGTTAAAAACTCACTGGTGTGGATATTAGTAGCAGTAGTTATCTTGATAATTTATAATTCATTATATTGAGTAACTGAAGTGAAAAGGACCCAACGTTTCAATGAAAAGCAGTTAATACATTCCTCAGATGTGTCTTCTGGAACTCAGGGCAGGTCTACATTTAAACTACAGCAGCACAGCTGCACCACCATAGCACTTTAGTGAAGACACTGCTACGCTTCTCCCGTCAGCGTAGTTAATCCACCCCCATGAGATGCAGTAGCTATGTTGACAGGAAAAGCTGCCCCATCGATATAGCACTGTCTCCATCAAGGATTAGGTTGGTATCATTGCGTTGCTCATGGGGTGTAGATTTTTCACACCCGAGAGATGTAGTTATACTGATGTAAGTTTGTATTGTAGACCTGGCCTCAGTTGAAAAGCATAATATAACTAGCTGCAGTACAACTGATTAAATCAGTGATTAGGTTTTTGCTCTGGAATCACTGCACTCTAGAGCAGTGGTTTTCAAACTTTTTTTCTGGCGACCCAGTTGAAGAAAATTGTTGAAGCCCACGACCCAATAGAGCTGGGGATGAGGGGATTGGCATGTGGGAGGAGCTCAGAGCTAGGGCAGAGGGTTGGGGGGGTGAGGGTGTAGGAAGGGGCTCTGGGGGTGCAGGCTCTGGGGTGGGGCTGGGGGATGAGAAGTTTGTGGTGAAAGAGGGGGCTCTGGGCTTGGGGGGGCTCAGGCAGGGGTTTGGGGCACAGGCTTACCTCAAGCGGCTCCCGGTCAGCAGCGCAGCAGGGGTGCAGAGGCAGGCTGCCTGCCTGTTCTGGCACTGTGGACCACGCTGCGCCCTGGAAGCGGCCAGCAGCAGGTCTGGCTCCTAGGCGGAGGCGCACAAGCGGCTCTCACCCGCAAGCACCACCCCCCCAGCTCCCATTGGCCGGAGTGCGGAGCCCTTTGCCCCTCTTCCCTCCACCACCTAGGAGACAGACCTGCTACTGGCCACTTCCAGGGCACAGCGCAGTGTCGGAACAGGTAGGGACTAGCCTGCGTTTGCCAGGCAGCACCGCCGACAGGACTTTTAACAGCCTGGTCGGTGGTGCTGACCAGAGCGGCTGCGACCCAGTCCCTTCTATTCCGCGACCCAGTTCTGGATCGCGACCCAGTTCTGGATCGCGACCCACGGTTTGAAAACCACTGCTCTAGAGAGTAAAAAGCACTAAAGAGGAAAAGTACTCAGCCATGTTTTTATTCAAGAAAAGAAAAGTAGGATTGACTTTGGGAATTCTACCTTCTATTGTTATCCAAGCAATTAAAATCCAGATTGACTGCTTTCATAAGAGTGAAATTTTCTGCAACAGATGTATGTTAATACATTATCTCGATTCCCTCCACCCCTTAAGGAAAGGAAAATTACTTATTAGCAGATGTATAATAATTCCATCTATTCAAACTTTCTCAGGGCAGGTCTACACTATCACTTAAGTCGATCTAACTTAAGTGTTAAAAAGACACCACTCTGAGCGACAAGTTATAGTGACCTAAGCACTGTCCACACTGGCACTATGTCGGCAGGAGATGGAATAATACTTGTGGAAGCGGAGTAATTATGCCAACAGGAGAGCACTCTCCCATCGGCAAAGAGCATCTTCACCAGACGCGCTACATTGCAGCCGATGTAGCGCTTCTAGTGTAGAATCGTCCTCAGTATTTTACTCACTTGCAAAGACATCTTGTATGGTAAATAAAAGTAGTAAAAAAGACTGTTCTTTATAAACAGAGATCATGACGAACGGTCATTCCCACCCATTGATGCATATACAAATCAGGCTGGGAAAGGGTACCTATATCAGTAAGAGGTGATCCAAATTACTGAATCCAAACCCTAGCTGATCTTTCTGGCTACACTGGATAGGAGGGGAAGGCATGACCCTGGAGGCTCAGACAGAGAATAATTGGGCACCCACTCTTCTGGCCTATGGGTGCCATGGCCAAGAGCAGAATTTGATTATCTTTTGATTGGACTTGGGTGCAAACAGTCTATTTACGTATGAAATCACTTACATGCAATCTGAACAATGGTGTGCTAGTCTTGCTCCTTTATTCCTGCATTTAGCTTGCAAGTGAACCTGAATGCTGGTTTTGCCATAGAAGTATATGGCTCTGAAGAAAAGAGACAGGTGTATCAGGTAAAGAATCTGATCTCTGTTTAGGCTCCTACTTTTTATTCCATCTTGGCACTTGAGTTAAGTTATAATGGTTTTGTTGTCACTCTCCTAATGGATATCTGCAATTTGCAGGGGGACCCTGGGAAGAAAGCTGGTTATTACATTCCCCACACTTCCAGGAGTTTGATTCCTGAGGTCGCCACTTGCCCTGTGCCATGCAAGGTTACATGAGCTTTCCAACCTGATACTGAGTGACAGTTATTTGAATTGCCCAAGGTTTGTCCTTAAAGAGATGAGACTACCACTGAAGAGACAGACTAATATCTAGGATTTTCAATAAGGATACATATTTTAAGTCTGTTACCACCAGTGCCTGATTAGAAAGTTCTAAAGGGGAAAGAGGTGGAGTACTGCCCCAAAAATCATTTCCACAAACTACCATCATGTCAACTAGCTGCAAATTGTGAAGGGTATGAATTTTGTTGAATTTCTCCTTAAGCGCTAGCACAAGACTTAGGTTGGCTCAGAGATCCCAGATTTAAGAATTCCTGAGATGGGTCAAAAAGTTCTGCTGCTTCACTTTGAATCCATGATGTGCCAGGAATTGGATGGTTTAGTGACTGTGGAGAAATGTCAAGCCATCACCTCAGTTAACTGCACCTTCATCAGTAGATGGTTCAAGTGGCAGTATGTGCAGCTGCGCTTGTCTCAAGTTGGCTACCCGGACCATCAACTTTTTGAACACATGTGCACCGAGAGGTTGAAGACAGAGATGTCCAGAACTGGACAAAGATCTTTTTACTGATGCAAAGAACCTGAAGTAGAAAACAGAGCATCTCTCTTTTCTGGGACTGGGACTATTGTTCCACTAGAAGAAAATTAGCTACATACTTTTAAAAACACTTATCAAAGAGTGCTTGAACTAGCTTCTTTCTGGATATGGTGTCTGCATCTAAAGCCTAAAACACATTCTTCAAGTCAGTGTTTTGCAAAGAAAAGATGTAGCAAAGAATGATGTGACAGCATAGGAGGCATCAGAGGATATCTAGTGTTACCTTGATAGAAGTTAGCTTTTCTTATCTTCCTATATGTTTCAAAAGAGGACCTCTGTCTCCGAGAGAGAAGGTGATACACAGTGTTGTGCTAGCCAAAGCCATACACTCTGTGAAGTAGCTGGGGAACTGCACTACTGTTTATAACCTCCTTTCCGAATGTTTGGTGTCGTCAGGGGCTTACAGTGCAATCCAAACAAAAAATACTTCATTATAAGGTTCCTGAAGTTCATAAACACCAGACAGCAACATCTCACAAACAGGAATACTCAGAATCAGCTGAGGGGACGAAATTAATGTTCTGTAATGCATTCCACCCAAAAAGAAGGGACTAAAGGAGTATGAAGAAAGGTTAAGATATTTTGGGTACCATAAGTGCACATTTTTTCACTTTGACTTCTTATTGTCAAGAAAGAAGTCAAATATTTAATAGGAGAAACAGTCCCCCACACCCCGCCCATATCGTTACCACCCAGGTCTTTGGAGGAGATGCTTGAGAGTGATATGCCTTCTACACATCTATCCAAGAGCTTAAAATTCTCTTAATAATTTAGAAAAGTACACTCTCAAACGGTTGTTTGTTAGAATATACCTGCTTCTAGGAGAAAAATGTTGACATGAGCCAGCCCTCAAAAGTTACCTCTTCTAAAACTTATGTTTCACTGTGGACTATATAACTATGGTAAATATTTGAATATAGACAGGAAGAATTAGCTCTGAGATATATTTACAATGCTATAGATCTAGGCAAAAGGCTCAAGATGTGTTTACGTATGTCGGTTGAGTTTCTCCATTGATTTTGATGCCAAAAGATAACCACCACAAAAAATTACCATAAAAATTTAGATATTCAGCTCTGGATTTTGTCAGATAATTAAGCTTATGTGAGAGAAATCAAATTCTGATGTCACTTAAACAGCAAGCATTTAGAACTTAATTAAAAATATTTCAACACAGTAAAGAATATTCAGAAATTTAGATTTAATCTGTGCTAAGAGAAACAAAATGACTAAATGAGAAGAGCAACAAAAATTATTAAATGTCTAGAAAATATGACTTATGAGGGAAGATTAGACTAAACAAACCCAATTTTTTCAAAGAGAAGAGATGACAGAGGGGACATGATAACAGATTTCAAGTACGTAACAGGTTGTTAGAAGGAGGAGGAAGAAAAACTGTTGTTAACCTCTGAAGATAGGACAAGAAGCAATGGGCTTAAATTGCAGCAAGGGCGGTTTAGGTTGGACATTAGGAAAAACTTCCTGTCAGGGTAGTTAAGCACTGGAATAAATTGCCTAAGGAGGCTGTGGACTCTCCATCGTTGAATATTTTTAAGAGCAGGTTAGACAAACACCTGCCAGGGATGGTCTAGATAATACTTAGTCCTGCCTTGAGTACAGGGGACTGGACTAGATGACTACGGCTACGATTTAGTCACGGGTATTTTTAGTAAAAGTCTTGCACAGGTCACAGGCAATAAACAAAAATTAATGGCCTGTGACCTGTCCATTACTTTTAATCACAGGTATCTTTAGTATAACTTGGGGGGGGACACACTGAGGGGATGTCTCGGGGGCCGCTGCTGGGGGCCAGCAGCACCAGCTGCCAGGGGCTCCTGACCACAGCTGCTCCAGCTGGCCACCTGGGGACCACTGCCTGGGGCTAGTGGACCGCGCCAGCTTTGCCCAGCTGCCCAGCCAGGGACGGCCACCTGCGGTGATCCAGTGGACCACGGCTGCTGTGGCTGGGGACCACTGCCTGCTGCCACTGGAGCAGCAGCTGGTGTGGCTGTCCCCTGGACCGCTCCAGCAGTGACTGGTGTGGCTGTCCTTGGGGCCACCTGAGCAGCTGGCCCTGGAGCCAGCCACACTGGCCACTGCAGAAGACATGAAGGTCGCGGAAAGTCATGGAATCCATGACTTCCGCAACCTCCGTGACAGACACAGAGCTCTATAGATCACCTCTCAAGGTCCCTTCCAGTCCTACAATTCTATGATTCTCAGGGCTTGTCTACACAGTCCGTGGCAGGCTAGTGCAGGGTATGTTCACGCTCCAGCTTGCCACAAACTGTTAGTGTAGACAAGCTGCAAGAAAAACTAAAATAGGTTTAAAAATGATGGCTGTCGATTAATTGCAGTTAACTCACGCGATTTAACTCAAAAAATTAATCGCGACTAATCGCAGTTTTAATCACACTGTTAAACAATAGAATACCAATTGAAATGTATTAAATATTTTGGAAGTTTTTCTACATTTTCATATATATTGTATTCTGTGTTGTAATTGAAATCAAAGTGTACATTGTTTTTGATTATCATTTTTACAGTGCAAATATTTGTAAACAAAAGAAATAGAACTTTTCAATTCACCTCATACATGAACTATAGTGCAATCTCTTTATCGTGAAAGTGCAACTTACAAACGTAGATTTTTTTTGTTACATAACTGCACTCAAAAACAAAACAAAGTAAAACTTCAGAGCCTACAAGTCCACTCAGTCCTACTTCTTGTTCAGCCAACTGCTAAGACAAACAAGTTTGTTTACATTTACAGGAGATAATGCTGCCCGCTTCTTATTTACGTCACCTGAAAGTGAGAACAGACATTTGCATGGTACTTTTGTAGCCGGCATTGCAAGGTATTTATATGTCAGATATGCTAAACATTCATATGCCCCTTCATGCTTTGGCCACCATTCCAGAGGACATGCTGATGACGCTCGTTAAAAAAATGCTTTAATTACATTTGTGACTGAACTCCTTGGGGGAGAATTGTATGCCTCCTGCTCTGTTTTACCCGCATTCTGCCATATATTTCATGTTATAGCAGATAGTCTCTGATGATGACCCAGCTCATGTTCATTTTAAAAACACTTTCACTGCAGATTTGACAAAACGCAAAGAAGGTACCAATGTGAGAAAGGGGAGGAAGGGGGACTTCTGTCATGGCCACACTCGGTGGGTAGGGAGTTGCAGAGTGAGCCTGCTCCACAGAAATGGCCTCTACCGCTCCTGTCCCAAGTGATGCCTGAGCTCAGCTCCCTGCTCCAGGCGCTGCGATCTGGCCCCGGTGTGTGGGGTTACAGTACTGCTCAGCCCCCACTTCTAACAGGACAGGGGATTTTGTGAGTCAAAGCATAACAGTCCCACAAAACCCAGGACTGTTGGGAACTGTGCATTCAGCTGTAACTGCAATTAATCTAGTGTAAATCAACCACAATTCCCATAGACAGAAATGAAACACGCCACTAATCAGAATAAAAGACAAATTATATAAAGTGGCCCAGAAGTTAGGTCAAGTTAAAAGAAGACAAGTTAGGTGATGGAGTAACTGCATGAGACAGCACTGGCACAAAGCATCAACAGCTGAAAATAGTACCAACAATGGACCAAGCTATATTAAATGCAGAGCTAAACAGCTAACACTGGAATGGCCAGTGGCAGAAGAATTCTGTTGACTACTCAGATAGTCTTAGACATAAAAGCTCCTTATGCTCACATGCTGCATCTGTAGTGGAAATGGTAAAATCACTCAGTCTCTTCCCATCACCTTCTTTTGGGCCACATCCCAGTTGATCCAGGAAGACCTTTTTCAGAACCACAGAGCGGGTTTATGGGAGAGAGAAAGGGATTCACCATAGGGAAGGTATCCCAATTTTCTACACTTCTATCAGGCAGGGTAGAACAATACTATAATCCTCACTCTGTTTATGTGCTTTGGGTAGAAAAAAGAATGAAGCACTCAACTGCTGATGTATGGTTTTGGGTATTATTAATACTTGTATCCACTATTTCCTTTCCATCACCTACTTCATTACCATTCAGGTGTATGGGTATTCTATGTAAATTAGAGAACTAGCAATAAGACAAGCAATGTAGCTCACTTGTTATATGGAAAATGTAACCAGACACTAAAAAGTCAAACGGGCCTATCAGTATACTATCAATGTACAAAAAGCGTATTACGATCATATTTATTGTCATTTAGGTCCAAAGACAATACACCACCAATATAACAAATGTGTCTTTCAACTAGTAAGAAAAGTTTGAACTTTTAAAGTATTAGGATATATATTCAACCACAGATGTTTAACTTTCAGAAACACTGCAAAAGAAACATTTAGACAGACACTTCGTTTTATCATTACTTGACTGTGTTTAAATTCCAATAGTTTTCCCAAAACACACCATTATTAGATCCAGATAGCCTCATGATGTTTTAAAGCCATCTGCTTCAAAGCTATAAGAAATGGAAACTCAGGATAATTGAGCATACATATTCTCCAGTTCCAGAATTTATGTTTGTTGGTTGACATCACAAGATCTTGACCCTTTTCATTTAAAATTGAAAACAAAACCTGTGAACTACTCACCTCTGGCTGAATAGCTTTAAATACTGGGACATCCATTAGTGTTATCTGACCCTGAAATACAAAGTCATACATTACATTCAAAATTAATTTTCTGTCTGTTTAAAATCCTACATGGTTATAAGGTGCCAACTGTACTCTGTTGTATTTTGTTGTTTCACTATAATCATGCTGGAAACATCAGATATTATGAATCTGTTACCAACAAGTATCTTTGCTATTACCATTAAGACATGCTGCATATCCAAAGTATAAACCAATGGTCAGTATTTTACATTTATTCAAATAAACATAATCCTATCTACAAGCAAGTAAGTTATTCTTATGAACCGAATCCTGCATTTGTTTATGAGAGTCCTGATTTAAAATGTATAAGCTATCAGGTCAAATATAGAAAGATTTCTAAAAATCGCCAAGAAAGCACTTTCAATTCCTCACGAACTCAGTTTCTCTCAATCCTCCAAACAGCCATCTCTTATTATATGTGTATCTTTTGAAACATTTCTGCATCTCATTAATCAATCATGTGTCATTTCTCATGTTTGTAGCATATGAACCACAAAGTTGAGTGGTTCCTCTGTCCCAAGGACACACGAGACAAAAGTCCATTTTTCCTGTCTCTCTAAGTTCTTATATGGCATCCCTCACTATAGTATCAGTTTATATGCCAAAAATTAAAAACAAAAGAATTTTCTTCCTTCCCACCAGCTAAAATTAATAAACAGTGGTTTGCTTTTTTGTTTGTGTTTTTAGCAAAGGTGACAAGAGGAGCTGTGTTTCTGTGTGAGAAGAACTACTGACAGAGATGGGTTTTGTATTTAGTTTTCTAAACTAAGGGAAATCAGACAGACCTAGCCTCACAAGTTCATTTAAGAGACAATGAATAATAGAACAAAGTTGTGAATTTCAGTTAGTTATTATTCCATACTCACCCTTTACGTAAGAGTTTCTTTCTGCAATCCTTTCACCCATACCAACCACAATAGTCTACATTATGTGTTTATGCTAAAAACAGAAGAGCTGCTTTTTAATTTAAAAACAAACCTGGGTGACTGAAACCATCTCTTACAAAAACAAACAAAATCAGTGTATTTTAGAAGACAAGGAAAAGGTGAATTATTCTAGAAGAAAAGACTTTTCACCACATCGTTAAAAAACTGCCTATAGTTATTAAATTATCATTCAGGAGAAAATTGTCACAATAATCAAACCCAAAGAAATTCTTAACTCCCTGGGAATATTAAGTACACGCATGATGTCGGTGTATAAGCTGTTAACTTTTGTCAACAATACCTCCTCATATTTTGATTTTATTTCCAATCACAACTATAATGTCTGCTAGTGTGTTTACTTCTTGTCATTTTCTTTTCTTTTAGATTTCAGGCATTTTGACACAAACAGAGGAGAACTAAACAAATACAATGGCCAGGGGAGCAAAAAGGGAATGGTGAAGAGGCAGCGGCAGGCTCCCTTATAATCTTTAGCTCAGTGGTTAGGAAACTCACCTGGGATGTGGGAAACCCAATTCAATTCTCCCCCCATCACCTGATGTGGAGTAGGAATTTAAACTTTCATCTCCTACGTTGCAGGAGAATATCCTAGCCACAGGATTACAGGATAGTCCAGTGTGGATTTTTCCTCAATCTCTCCTGTTGAAACTGTTCTATTTTTTATAAATAAATAATCCTTGGAGCACAGATTTGAACTTGGGTCTCACATCCTACGGGAGTGCCCTAACTACCTGGCTATACAGTCACTCTCACTCTATTTCCCTGGGTCAGTCACTATTCATTGTCTCAGAGAGATTAGAGAGGCTATAAAAATAAAAAAAACTTAATAATTATGGGGGATTTCAACTATCCCCATATTGACTGGGTACATGTCACCTCAGGACGGGATACAGAGATAAAGTTTCTTGACACCTTAAATGACTGCTTCTTGGAGCACCTAGTCCTGGAACCCACAAGAGGAAAGACAATTCTTGATTTAGTCCTAAGTGGAGCCCAGGATCTGGTCCAAGAGGTGACTATTGCTGGACCGCTTGGTAACAGTGATCATAATATAATTAAATTTAATATCCTTGTGGCGGAGAAAACGCCACAGCAGCCCAACATGGTAGCATTTAATTTCAGAAGAGGGAACTACACAAAAATAAGTTAGTTAAACGAAAATTAAAAGGTACAGTGCGAAAAATGAAATCCCTGCAAACTGCATGGAAACTTTTTTAAGACACCATTATAGAGGCTCAACTTAAATGTATACCCCAAATTAAAAAAACCTAGTAAGAGAACCAAAAAAGTGCCACCACGGCTAAACAACAAAGTAAAAGGAACAGTCAGAGGCAAAAAGGCATCCTTTAAAAAGTGGACGTTAAATCCTATTGAGGATAATTGAAAGGAGCATAACTCTGGCAAAAGAAGTGTAAAAATATAATTAAGAATAACAGGTAGCCCAAGACTCAAAAAATAATAGCAAAAACAATTTTAAAGTACATCAGACACAGGAAGACTGCTAAACAACTAGTACCGGGCAAACTGGTTGAAACTATAGTAAAGAACAAAATTGTCAGAGACAGAGAATGGAACATGATTTGTTGGGGAAGAGTCAACATGGTTTATGTAAAGGGAAATCATGCCTCATTAATCTACTAGAATTCTTTGAGGGGGTCAACAAGGGGCAGCCAGTGGATATAGTGTACTTAAGATTTTCAGAAAGCCTTTGACAAGGTCGCTCACCAAAGGCTCTTAAAGCAGGAGTAAGCTGTCATAGTATAAGAGGGAAAGTCCTCTCATGAATCAGTAACTAGTTAAAAAATAGGAAACAAAGGGTAGGAATGAATGGTCAGTTCTCAGAATGCAGAGGGGTAAATAGTGATGTCCCACAGAGGTCTATACTTGGACCAGTACTATTCAACATATTTATAAATGATCTGGAAAAAGGGGTAAACAGTGAGGTGGCAAAATTTGCAGATGATACAAAACTACTCAAGATAGTTAAGTCCCAGGCAGACTGCAAAGAGCTACAAAAGGATCTCTCAAAACTGGGTGACTGGGAAACAAAATGGCAGATGAAGTTCGATGTTGATAAATGCAAAGTAATGCACATTGGAAAACAATCCCAACTATACATATAAAAAGATGGGGTCTAAATTAACTGTTACTACTTAAGAAAGATCTTTGAGTCATTGTGAATGGTCTCTGAAAACATCCACTCAATGTGCAGCAGCAGTCAAACAAGTTAATAGAATGTTGGGAATCATTAAGAAAGGGATAGATAAGACGACAGAAAATATCGTATTGCTTCTATATAAATCCATCATATGCCCACATCTTGAATACTGCGTGCAGATGTAGTTGCCCCATCTCAAAAAAGATATACTGGAATTGGAAAAGGCCCAGAAAAGGGCAATAAAAATGATTAGGGGTATGGAATGGCTTCTGTATGAGGAGAGATTAATAAGACTGAGACTTTTCAGCTCGGAAAAAAGAGATGACTAAGGGGAGATATGATGGAGGTCTATAAAATAATGACTGGTGTGGAGAAAGTAAATAAGCAAGTGTTATTTACTCCTTCTCATAACACAAGAACTAGGAGTCACCAAATGAAATTAATAGGCAGCAGGTTTAAAACAAACAAAAGGAAGTATTTCTTCACACAAAGCACAGTCAACCTGTGGAACTCTTTGCCAGAGGATGTTGTGAAGGCCAAGACTATAACATGGTTAAAAAAAAACTAGATAAATTCGTGGAGGATAGTCCATCAATGGCTCTTAGCCAGGATGGGCAGGGATGGTGTCACTAGCCTCTGTTTGCCAGAAGCTGGGAATGGACGACAAGGGATGGATCACTTGATGGTTACCTGTTCTGTTCATTCCCTCTAGGGCACTTGGCATTGGCCACTGCACTAATATTAGGGTTTTTTTGCATTTCACTGCCCAATTCTTAGGGGAAAAATATCAATCTCCATCAGCTCCGCCCAGCAGAGATTGTAAATTGCTTGAGCAGTGGGTATATGCTAAATACCTCCCACCCCAGCCTAGAAGCTTTCCCCTGGAAAGTTTACAATCTCTGTTAGAGTCCCATGAACCTGCAGAGTGGTCCACAACCCGAAGGCATCCCAGTACTGAATTTACAAGTTCCTTGATATGGAACCATTTGGCTTGCAGAGCTTACAATCTCCTTTGCAACTTTATAATAAATATATTTTTACACTGTATTAAACAAAAAACCCTAAAACACACAAGCAAAACTGCAGATTTCACACATTTAAAACTAATTAACTATTTCCCCCCCAAACCTGACTTGTTTTTTAAGTCTCAATGATATATAAAAAACAAGCCAAACTGAAGTGTCTCACTTGAACTGATTAAGTTAGAGGACAACATTTCAGCTCAGAATATGCGGGGAAATGTATTTTATGATGCTTACTTTATGAAAACAACAAATTTTGCTCAAGCTTCCTGAAAAAAATGACTTTTAAAACCAAGCAAGGAAAGATTCAGCCCAAATGGAATATGAAGTTAAATTAAAAACATGCCTATTAATTTGATTTTGGTACTGCAGACTTAGGCCTGGTCTACACTAACACCCCAATTCGATCTAAGGTACGCAACTTCAGCTACGTGAATAACGTAGCTGAAGTCGACATACCTTAGTTCGAATTTACCGCGGTTCAGACGCGGTCCACACACGGCAGGCAGGCTCCCCCGTCGACTCCGCGGTACTCCTCTCGCTGAGGTGGAGTACCGCAGTCGACGGCGAGCACTTCCTGGTTCGAATTATCGCGTCCACACCAGACGCGATAAATCGAACCCGGAAGTTCGATTGCCAGCCGTCGAACTACCGCGGTAGTGTAGACAAGCCCCCAGAGTAAAATTTCTTTCCCAAGTCCTTAGCACTCGCAAATCCATGGAAGAAGATTTTGGTGCTTTCTGGCCAACTCCATCTTCTCTAGGTGGCTCAGTTTTTTTTGATACTTCAAGCAGAGTTCTGAAATGCTCATCTTGACTTGAATTGTTCAAATGAAACAAGTTTCCCACAATCATTTTTCTTTATCAAGTTACCAGTGTCCTTCAAGAAAAAATTTGTAAGTGCAATACAACTGTAAATTTGCAATATCTCTTTGTTCTGTCCTCCGGGTAGGTCTTTGTGAATAAGTATTTTGACTACAAAAATTAATATGGGAAAATTCATTCTTCTATATTCCAGAAAGAGAGTATGTCTAGCAATCTTATACATAAATTAAATAATGTCTCTATAGCTTAAAATGAAAGAGAGGAAGGACAGATAAAACAGATTCTAGAAAGATTTCAGAAGATCAACCAACCTACAGCAGAGACAGACAAAGAGAAATATATTTGGTTATGCATGCCAGGTAATAGTTCTAGAATGCGTCAGGGAGAAGCATTACTTTCTATATGAGAATGTTGGTTTTCTTGGATCCGGAAAAACTGAAGAATCCTTCAAAAGGAATGCTCATCTTTCAAGGAATTTATGTAATTTGTGAAGTTAACATCTGGAAAAGCAAACAATCTTGTGGTTAAGGCACTGTACTGGGAGTTGGGAAATCTGGGTTCAATTCCCAACTCTGCCATAGTGTTCTTTATTGGGCAAGGTGTTGCAGTACTTCAGCTCCCCCTCTATGCAGTGATAATAGTACTTTAACTCACATGGGTGTGGAGGGGATAAATTCATTATTATTTTTGAGGTGTTCAAATACTACAATGATTACCACCACACAGTTTTTCCTGTGTGTGCGGGTGGGTGGGGGGAGGAGGGACAAAGAAAAGATTCTCAGACAGGCTAACCTAGAAAATTTACAGCCAGTAGGACGAGGACCAACATATTCAGTTTCCTCCTCAAGGACTACAGGGTCCTTCTACAATTTAGAAATTGTTTATTGGGGATTTAGCTGGACTGCTTTAGGGAAAAATGCAAGTAAGAGGGGCCATATCGTTCAGTTTAAAAATCTTCCAGAGCTCAGGCTCTGTAGGCATATGATCCTCCTCAAGGACAACTGTAGTGGTGTTAGGACTATATGCTTCTGGGTGCAGAGCTGTTAAACTGCAATCAATTGCATAGTGTAGGTAGTGTTCTTTTCTTCCATGGCAGAGACATGCCTTGGGTTTAAGGGATCGTGTGTACAGGAACTCTGTCCACTTAACGTTTATCTGTAAAGGTGGCTGAAGACGACTAGATCCTTTTTTACTGTGTGATGAAGGCAGCCCAAAATATCCTACTTGGTCAAATATCTCTATTTCAGACTAGTTCAACTGCTTGCAGGCAAAGCAGATTTATTCCAGAATAGTGAAAAGCAGCATAGCTGCAGATTTTATGTAATTCTGTCCTTGCTGGTAAACCTCTCAGCTGGTTTTGAAGAGAAATTTGTGTGCTGTCTTTGAGGCAGAGAAGTATCTGAGCTCCACAGACAGGGCAGCCTGCCAGAAAGAACTATAGCATTTCAGTTTCCAATTTGACTTTGCTGCCTGCTATGCGAGGTCATGAAGAAGAACTCAATTGTTATGAATATGTCTCTGAGATGCAGAAAATGGTTTTAGAATGGATGATGGACTAAAACTGCTGGCTATAATGCAAAATGAAAGTCTAGATTTTGGTTACAGATGAATATTCACAACACTATTTCCTTGGGATGTTGTAAATTCTGAAAGCAGTACTTTGTAATTTGTTTCATAACTATGTTGTTTATCATGAGGAGTATTCATGGCTTCTAACTCGGCTTAACGTTGTCTATCCTAATTGCCAAAATGCTTTTTGGCATGAAAGTAATAGCAAGGCTTCTGTTAAGCATAGCATCATTTATATTTCTATCCTGATGCCCAAAAGTAACACTCTGGGATTAAAAGTTCCTCTCTGGGAATTACACAAAGTAAAACCTATTTCCCCATGCTAATTTTTCCCCCTACTGTTACTCACCCCTTCTTGTCAACTGTTGGAAATGGGCCATCCTGATTATTACTACAAACGTGTTTTTTTTCTCCTGCTGATAATAGCCCACCTTAATTGATTACTCTCATTATAGTTAGTATGGCAACACCCATTTTTTCATGTCCTCTGTGTATATATATTCTCTATGGTATACAGAATGTACACTGCCAACATGATTTGATCAGGATCCAAAAATCAGCAAGATTAGACTTCCCAGTTGTGGTGGTGAAGACACTTATCAAATTCATCTCTTTGCATCATCTGTGCATTGGAGATATTTTCCCCTAAGAGCACAGGAGTATGGTCTCCACCTGGTAGCTGGAGACGTTACTGCAACCTTTTCAGTACTGTAGGTTCAACGCTATTTTCCTATTCCTCTGGGGTCTTAATAAATGTACATCGTATCTTGCCTTTTCTTTCTACAACAAAAGTATTTCATAGTCCACATCCCTCACCTGACTCACTACTTCAAAAATTCCCTGCCACTTTGCAAGTAATTTATTGCCTATGACTGGCAACTGCAACGGGACTTAGCCTCCTCACTCTCCAAACTTGCAGTAGTAGTCTCTACTACGGGTGTATAGGAAGTATCAAACTGGAAACATGAAAAATCTGGTATTTTATCATACAGCATGTCTTAGTAGTGATTGGTACTCTCTGCCTACATCTCCTCTGATAATGTGGACCTGGTTTTATGTTCAGAGGTATTTACTGAGTTCATTTAATTGTTTTCATCAGTTCTGGCACTGATTGAACCAGGGGTGTTATAAATCTCAACAGATCTTCTTGTATACAATATCATTCTGCCCTTTTCTCATTAGCATCAATGTGCCCAGTTGAAAATCTTATAGCTATTGCTTCATCATATAGCCTTCCTGTAATAATATGGGAAGCAGATAGGATAAATGGAAACCCAAATGGAATTGGACAAGTAAAAGTAAAATGAAGTACTAAGAGAGCCAAGGATGGGCTTCCCTACAGGAATAAAAATAAGGGTTTGTTTTTGAGGGGTTTTTTTTTTTTTTTGTGAATTTATCTGTTTTCCCATCTCAGCAAGAATGAGCAGAATAGGATATCATACAAATAAACTAACACCAGAAGAGAAGTTACACCCAGTTAATACCTCCACCAGTAAGCAGATATGCCACCTCCTGGTCGCTCAGTTAACAGTGTAGAACTTCAGCTATAGAGTACTTCAAGCCTATTCACACAAACATGAACCCTAAAGTGAAGATTTGTCTCATTAGAAAAAAAATGAATGCATATTCAAACCTTGCTGGCAAAAAAGGAAAGTCATTCGCTGGACAGTGTAAACTGGACTACAATTGCAGAACAGTTAACCTCAATTTAGAAACTCTAGCAAAAGCTCCATTTAACAAAATGAACATCTGTCCAGTTTGGGGAATAATTTGAGTAATGGAAAAAGACTGTAATAAGGATTTTTATGCAATGTTAAGATTCTGGCTCAATAGATAATATATTAAAACCTTAATGCAAATTAATGGTTTCTCTTACTAGAGCTGACTTGGTGGCTTTGAAGTGCTGTGAAATATGAAACAGGGCAAATAAGATCTTTGTGTCTCGCTCTTTGATGGTAATCTAAATTCTGCAGACGGGCTAAATCGACATACCTCATTGCTGCTCAACATCATCCTCTACTGGCTGAATAGGAGTTAGTCAATGGAGCTCTGTTCAGCCTTGCCAGCTAACCTGAATACATAAGTGTAATGACCATTCATGTTCCAGACCCAGATTCCAAAACCAAACCATTATTTCCTTCATATAGAGGTACCATAGGTTAGGGAAGGCACTATGGTATTGTATGTAGCTGGGCTTGGAATGCCAAACAGCAGAGTGTATAGGATTGAGAAAAATATAATACTGAGGGACATGTTTTTTTAAAAAATATCTTGCTGAGAGTTTTTTTTTTTTTTTTTTAATTTAAAGAGATTTTTCTAAGGCACTCATCAGCCTAGTATCTGAATGCCTCACAAACAAATGAATTTATCTTCATAACATACCTGTGAAATGAAGGGTAAATTAATTCCCTGTAGTCCAGTTTGTGTAAAGATATCTCTTGAGCAGAATTTTTAACTCCTGGGTCTTAGCTCAAGGGTAACAGTTCTCCCTGAGCCATTAAGATTTAATGATCCATCACATTCCACCTACTGCTAAATACAGATATTTCCCCCTCCAAATGTTCTAGTTATTTTGATTG
The DNA here is from genome assembly GCF_002925995.2 of Terrapene triunguis. Taxonomy (NCBI): domain Eukaryota; kingdom Metazoa; phylum Chordata; order Testudines; family Emydidae; genus Terrapene; species Terrapene triunguis. Next base: position 11,400,212 of record NW_020664561.1, on the reverse strand, counting down.
CGCAGGAAGTGATGCTTCCATGATGACAGTCCATGCCAAATCATCAACACAATCAAAAATACCACCAAGAAAAAATGAAAGCTAAGTGCAAGAATGAAGATAATTCTAAAAGAATCACCAAATACTATGGGGAACTAGGGAGGCCAGTGAGATTCCAGGAATATAATAAAATATTGAGAAGCATAATAAGTAATTTACCTTTTTCTAAAGATATTATCTGTGAACAATTCTTACTCCTGAAGAGTAAAAAAAGTCAATAAACCTGCACCTGCAACAATCAAGACCAATGTGTTGAAAGGTTTTTTTAATTTTTTTCTAATTCATAAATACAAAAGAGGAGCAAGGTTCCTCTTAAACATCCAACAGTGCACAAAACAGTCAAGTCTACAAGAGACAACAATTAACAAATAAACTTCCAGTAAAGTAAATAAAGCATCCAAGTGAAAAAAAAAGGGACATCTGGAAAAATGAAATGGATGGGAGAGTTTGGTCTCTCCTCACCTTGGAAACAAGCTCTGGACTAGAGAGCCACATACAGGATTCCCTCTTGAGGCTAAATTCAAACAATAATGTTTTGCATATGTGTATTATACAGATATCTCCAATGGAAACATTTGGAAGAGACATTAGTGGCAACCTTACCCAAGATAAATGAACCTTGATATAGCCTTCCATCTGCCAGTCAGCCAGGCCAAAGCAATAAGAGATACCAGATTCATTTAGATACAGTCCTTTTGGTCACAGTATTGCCCAGCAAATTGGTATAAAAATACCCCCAAAGTTGAGTTACTCCTGGGGGAATTCTGTGCATCTGCGGACATGCAGAATTCATCTCTCTCGCATCATTTTGTATTTTCCCCACATAAAAAACATTTTGCCTAAGAAGTGCTGGCTGGTCTAGCGCCACAGCGGCCTCTGGTGGGCAAAACACAGAACTGCAGCACTTCTTAGCAAAATGTATTTTATGCAGGAAAATACAAAATTCTATGTCCACTGCCGCAGAATTCCCCCAGGAGTAGAGTTCATCACAGCACCCTACCTGCAGAGCCAAGTTAGGACAGAGTGGGGCACACAGGGTTGCTGGCGGGGGGGGGGGGGGTGTCACAGACTGGGATTCAGAATGGCTAATGGGGAGGACAGATTGGAGCATGGGCTCAGAAGCTAGTGGGGTGATAGTGTTGAGCCTGGGGATGGGGATTGCAGAGACCCAAGGAGAATGAGGGGTGTGTGGAGAGGGGCAGACATGCCTGACTGAATGGGAGAGGCTTGGGGTCAGCCAGGGTCTGCATGGGTTAGGCTTCCCAACACCCTAACAATTCCCCTCCCCCACCCCCCATCCCCAAAAGAAAAAACCTCCCACCCACACCCAACACCCTCCAGGTTTACTCTCAGGCTCCTTCCCTCTTCCTCAGCTCTTCCATTACCCTTGACTCCCCCAAGCCTTTGCACTGCTTCTGACAAGTGCAAGAAATACAGTTCTGTATTGCAATTTAAATGAATGACACAAAGTTCTGTATTAATATGCCTCGTAAGGAATCTATTTGTCAAAAAAAATTACCAGAATCTTTTGTTTTTGGCTGTATTGTAACAGACATACTTGGTGACAGATATTTTGAAATAAATTACCAAAATAATTGTAACAGGCATGATTATATTGTGTTATATTGACAAATAAAATATGCAGAATTTTCAAATATTGTGTGCAGAATTTTTTATTTTTTGGAGCAGTATTCTCCCAGGAGTATAGGGTGGACTTTTTAAATGGGCTTTACAGACCATTCCAGATAAAATACCCATGATCTTAACATTCAGCATATGGCAAAGGACCTCACCAGTACAGGGATGTGGGCATGGGAACAATGCTAACAAAAGAATAGGCTTTGAGTTGAACAAGGTGGTGAGGCTTCAGAGTGTTCCTAACCCTCATTCACCCTGCAACGGAGGTCACTGTCCATGTAAGAAATTTAAGATTACGTGGGTTCAACAGAAGTTTTTGTCAGCTTTGATGAAAGCCCCCTCTATTACGGAGGAAACTTTTTAACCGATGGTAACTGAGTGGTTAAAAATACAAAGCTGTGTGAATGTAATTGCAGAGACAAGTCAAACTGACTAATTCATGGCAAGTCAAAATACCTGGCACATGTTCCTTGATGGAATTAATCTTAACGATAATCAAGCAGTTTTTGTATGATGCAGGTAAAGGGGTCCTTGTTGGTTTATTTGCCCCACACCACAAACTTGTTATTCTCAGCATACTTCTCAGTTTACTTCCAAGATATCCAACACCAGAGTACCTGCTTAGAGTCACCCGGGCTGCAGAACTCTGCTTCTCTATCAGAAACCAGGATGTTAGGCTTGTGGGTATGGATGAAGGCCAGATGCATGCCTGGTTTTGTGTGATGTTCCAGATTCTCATCATAATGGGACTGGCTTAGCCCATACGCAAACAGAAATAGAGGTTTACTCACCTGTACCTACAGTTTGAGATGGACTCTACACATTCAAACCCCACGGAACACTTCATAGAAGTGTCATTGGAGTACTCTCACATGCCTTCCTGCTCCTCCTCATTATTCCCAAATGTTCTGAGGGTAAGGCTATAAAAGGGAGTGTGGCAATAAATTCCTTCCACAATTTCCTCAGGTCTGCAACTGTAATAAGGTCTCTGATGACGAGGGGAATGTAAGAGTGAGTGAGTGCTGCTTCTCCAAGTGACCTCTACACATTCCTACTCTAGAGATAGTCTGATAGAATTCTGTGTCACAGTACTGGTTAATTCAACTGTGACTGAAAAACTGCTCTACCAAATTGTGCATTGGACATGGATGTTAAAATTAAAGAAATAATATTTAGTGAATTTGTGTATAGAGCTCCAAGTTGCAATTCAGCAGATTTCAATAATAGAGACATTTAAAGCATAACAAAGAGGCTGACTTAATCCTAGTGGAGCATTTCTTAACCCTCACGGGAAGAGGAACAGTCTAGCTTGTATTCTCTTCAATACATAACCCTAACCCATCTGGAGAAGCATTGGGAAGAAATAGCCTGACCCTTACAATTCTCTAAAGGATATGAAGAGATATGGGGATTTTCTGCAGCCTTTGGTACTTTTTAAATAATAAGATAATGCTCTTTTAGAGTAATGTGTACAGTCTCTATTTATCCAAGTGCATATGAAAGCTGGGAAAGAATACTGGTAGAGCAACTGATTGTTTGAGGGAAGTTAGTTACCGCTTTGGGCAGGAATATAGGATGTGACGAAGGATCATTTTGTGTTTGTGGAAAACTGTAAATGGTGAATCCACCTTCAAAGCCTGCAGTTCCCTTACTCTTCTGGGAAAACGTATTGCTATGATGAACACTGTTTAATAGATTAAGAGGGAGCACTCACTCATAGGTTCAAAGGTTGGTTTTATGAATTGAGTGAGGACTATCAGGGGTTCTCACAACAAATTTTTTGGTGGCCTCAGAGTGTGGCCACCAACTCTTGCAGGTGGCTGCTCTGACAATTTTTCCTAAAATATTTTAACAACTTTAAGAAAAACAAATATGCACATATACATATCCAAATCATTGTAATTTATTTATGTAGGTTTTTTTTTTTTTTTGCAGACAATAATAAAAATGTACTGCTGTCTCTATTCTTTACTGGACTTAAATAGAATAGAAACACAAATAAGGTGCTTTGCACATTCTTGTCTTTTTTTGTTTCTTTTGCTTTTTTGGTTGTTTTGTTTCTTAAGACTTGCTAGCTTACTAAATCTGCTGTGAAATATGATATTAACAAACATACAAATATCAGTTTTCACAGCAGACTTACTTAGCCCTGACAAGCCCAGGGACCAAGTAAGCCCTGGATAGAGAGATAGGTACGGAGGGAGTGCGGGCCAGGGATGATGGGGCACTGGGGGAGGCAGTGGGAGCCAAGGGTGATGCGGGGAGAGCTCAGGGCAAGAGCCCACCACCGCGCAGCCGGAGAACAGAGCCAGAAGCCCCATGGCTGGAGCCTGCCACCCACCGTCCCAGGGCTGGAGCCTGACTTCACCACCCCCAGGAAGCTGGAGAACTGACTGGCTGCCTGCTCCTCCAGCTGGTCTCTCTCCAGAGGGGAAACGCTATCCCACACCAATACCAAGATTTCAAAGAGGGTTTGGAGGTATCGTGCACAGTTTCTCAGTGCATAAGATGATAGCCACAGGAAATCTGACATCCTTGAGTATCCTATTAAGCTACAAGACAGAAAACACAATAAAAAAATTGCCATTCCTCCTGGACATAGTTCTACTATGGTTTGAAGCCACTAAAGTTAATACTTCCTTCTTCAAAAACATATCTGAAAGACAGGTACGAAGCATTAAAAAGCCTGTCAGACAGTCAGTGAGACTGATAAAAGATCCTCCCAATGCTGAGAACACCAAGTAGCCTCAATATGTTAAGAAACCTGAAATCCCCAAAACCAATATGCTGGACCACCCCAAGTCACACATTGGAGAAAAATACTGTGCTTCACTACCAGGACAGACACTGAAGTCTCAGCAACAAAATCAAACCAAAACACATCTAAATAGGGTCTGGCATATCAAAGCAGAAACTGACATGTCAGGGTAGGAACCAGAACACTGAAAAAGCACCAAAACCTCCTCCCTCAAAAAGAAGTACTGAAGCACTGCAGAGTATGTGGGAGCATTCAAGGCAAAGTTCTCAAAAGGAATTTAGGCATTTGTACTAGACAGACAGACCTCAGTTCCTTAGCATAAGACTGGAAAAGTACGGATAAGTGCTATAAGGATACATGAGCATCTCCAGAAGAGCTGAAGTAATGCAGATGCACAGTCTAACAAGGAGTTCCTGCATCAATTATAGATCAAGAAGGAACTAACTGAAGCATTCGGAGAAAAGGCTATTATAAAGAGGACATCCAGCTTACACTCTACACCAGTGGTTTTCAAACTGCAGGTCGCCACCCAGTACTGGGTGGCGGAATCTAAGGCACTGGGTCGCAGTGGATCTGGTCAGCACTGCCGACCGGGCCATTAAAAGTCCCGTCAGCGATGCTGCCCAGCTAAGGCAGGCTAGTCCCTACTTGTTCTGACCCTGCGCTGCGCCCCGGAAGTGGCCAGCAGCAGGTCCAGCTCCTAGGCACGGAGGCCACGGGGCTCCACACTCCCCTTGGCCATGAACCGGCCAATGGGAGCTGGGGGGGGGGCCCTGCCTGCAGGCGAGAGCTGCGCGGAGCCGCTTGTGCACCTCCGCCTAGAAGCCGGACCTGCCCCTGGCTGCTACCGGGGCGCAGCGGAGTCCGCAGTGCCAGGACAGGCAGGAAGCCTGCCTTAGCACCCCCACTGCACCGCTGACCAAGAGTTGCCCGAGGTAAACCAGTGCCCCAATCCCCTACCCCAGCCACCCCCCAAAAAAACTCAGAGCCCCTTCCTGCACCTCAAACCCCTCATCCCCGGCTCCCCGCCAGAGCCTGCACCCCCAGCCCAGAGCCCTGACCCCCTCCCACACCTCAACCCCCTGCCACAGACCTGAAACCCCTCACCCCAAACCCCTCATCCCCAGCTCCATTGGGTCAACTAGATCGCCAGAAAAAAAGTTTGAAAACCACTGCTCTACACCACTACTGCTGCCCTTAAAGGTTACCAATCCTCATGACCTAAGGGAATTCTACCAGTTTCACACTGAGGAGCTAAAACCTGGAGCTAATCTTGCTCAAATGATATTATAATTCAAGTATTATAAACCATATTTTACAGATGAGGAACTGAGGCAAAGTAAAAGTGACTTGCCCAAGGGCAACAAAAATGATTAGGACTATGGAACAGCTTCCATATGAGAAGAGATTAAAAAGACTGGGACTGTTCAATTTAGAAAAGATGACTAAAGGCAGTTCTACACTACCACTTAAATCAATCTAAGTTGCATCACTCAGGGGTGTGAAAAGGACACCCAGCTGTGCGATGCAACCTAAGCGCTGTCCACTCTGGCACTACATCAGCAGGAGACACTCTCCCATCAGCACAGAGCATCTTCACCAGACATGCTACAGTGGTGCAGCTGCACCGATGTAGTGCTTCTAGTGTAGACCTGCCCTAAGGGAGGATATGACAAGAGGTCTATTAAACATGAATGCGATAGAGAAAGTTAATAGGGAATGTTATTTACACCTTCACATAACACAAGAACTAGGGGTCACCTGATGAAATTAATAGGCAGCAGGTTTAAAATAAACAAAAGGAAGTACTTCTTCACATAACGCAGTCAACTTGTGCAACTCATTGCCATAGGATGATGTTAAGGCCAAAAATGTAACAGGATTAAAAACAAGAACTAGATAAGTTCATGGAGGATAGGTCCATCAATGACTATTAACCAAGATGGTCAGAGAGACAACCCCATGCCCCAGGTGTCCTACACCTCCAATTGCCAGGTGGGACTGGACCACTCAACATTGCCCCTTTTCTGTTCATTCTCTCCAAAGCAGCTGGCATTGGCCACCGTCAGAAGATAGGAAACTGGTCTATATGGACCATTGGTCGGACCCAGTATGGCCATTCTTATGTTCTTAACACAACACAGATCTCGAGTCCAATGCTGTAAATCATAAAACCACCTTTCTGTAACATACCAGGGTACAATCCAGACTAATGAGCAGCTGTCACCCCTGCCCTGCAACTTTGGGTGCTTTACAATGCCTTGCTGAAGGAATTTCTACTTGGGCTGTTCACAAACAACTTTCCAGCATGCAAGCCACAACTTGAGTGTGTGTGTGTAACTGCAGCCTGCCAGCCATAGCTGGATTACTCTCAGGCTCTTATCAGTCTTGGTTATACTGCAGGGGGACCCCAACACACTCCCAGTCTTAGATTTCCCCCCAGAAATGTATGTCCTGTACTGTCCAGCCCAGGACCTGGAGGAAGTCAGCACCTGTGACCGAAGGAACCACAGAGGGCCTCTTTTTGAAGCCCTGTGGGTGGGAGGTGGGGAGAAATAGGGTTGTTAAGAGGGGAAAAGAAACAGCACCAAAAGTATAAGTATTCCCACAAAAAGATAACTTGTTGATTGCTTACGGCGTATTCTTCTGGTGTAACCTTGAGAACGTCGAATACCACTGCATCAAAGCTTTTCTTCAGTTCAGCAGAACCTTTGTCACTTAAGGATTCAGAGCTGCTACTCTTCTGTCAAAATAAAAAAAAAGAACATAGATACAGTTCTCTTTTCAAAACAAGAAGAAAATGTTTATTTTCAAGTGTCTCTTTGTTGCAAGAAACATTTCTATACTGCAAATTACCCTTGTGTGTGTAGCATATTAGGACATGTAGCATATTAGGGCCTGACCAAAACCCCATTGAAACCAGAGAACCTCAGTTGACTTCAGTGGGCTCTAGATGATGCTCATAATGCACAACATTTACACAGAGAGAATTGGCATTAAAACTTGCTTACTCAAGGCAAAAAATGATTTCTACTAGTCTTAGATTTAAAAAAAAATCACTGCACAGGGCGAATAGATACAAAGACTGGTCAAGAAAGAGCTAACATTGAAATAAAATGGTAGTTGCAGGTAAGTACTAAGATGATAAAATGTCAGCTATCCTACCTCCTTTCTTAAGCACTAAAATCACTGCAATTACAAAATAAATTTGATTTTTGTTTAGACCTTTTGTAGTGATTGGGTTAGCAGACAACATGAAAGTAATAATTAATAAGACTGTAAATCAGTTTCTTTCTTAAACTTGAAAGGATACCAGAACTCCAAAAATTACTTACAATCAAGATTCTGGATATCAGATATGCAAACTATCCTAGTGGATGGAAACTGAAATGTTGCTCTCCTTCCCCTTTCCCAGCCCTCCCATTCCTTTATCTTTCTGGTTTTCTGCCTTTTTCTCTCATTCTCTCCTGATTTTTTTTTTTTTTTTAAAGGGGGGAATGTCAGTAAAATATAAAAAAAGATACAGACTGTATACAAGTGTCCTTGCTAAATGCAACTATATTTCATAAAATATATATGATATTTTACACAATAATCTTGGACACAATATGTCTGCATTGTACATACAGCAAATTGTGGGATCTGAGGGGGAAGCTGGGTTCTTACCTTCTCAGGAGTTACCACCAATAATGGTTCTGGCAGCCAAACTTCACTGTTTTCAAATTATACTTTTAGTAACCAATCCAGCAATAACTGTCCCAGCAGCTGCATAAGCACTAGTGCAAACTACATTTGGATGTTCTCAACATCTTTCCATGAAAACCAGAGCAAGCAGAATTTGTTTCTGTTATAACACTGCTCTACAGCCAAAATGCTTCTAAAATAAATGTAGTCAAACTTTACTAATTTTGGGTCACTGAGAACGAAAATGATGCTTAAAATTGTTGATTGGCTCTAGTTTTCAAGATATGCTATTGGGTCAGTATATACGACCCTTGACTTGGGAATGGGGGAGGATAAGTGAGTTATAAAGGGAAGGGATCTCAATTTAAACCAGAAATGACTAAAATACATCTTTGACTGGATCTATGAATAAATCTATGACTGGGTTTGGACAGTACTGGCTTTTTAGGCAAAACAATGAATGATGCAATCTGAAGCTGGTATTGCATCATACATGATATGAACTGCATCATGTTATTCCTAGAAGTCATGGATGACGCAATCATAACGAAGCTTACATCACTCTGCTGAACAAATTGCCCTATATCAGCTCTAGAAATCATACAGTGTCGTGCTCTCTTATTTGTCAGTGTTTGATTTTGCAAAGGGACACATTTCTGTTTAGCCAAAGTGAGCAGAGATGCCTCGTACTTGTGTGAACAGTGCAGATAACTTCTGCTATGTTTGTGGTGAAGTGACTTTTGCATCACAAAAGCGCATTGGCTGCAAAATTGGAGATCAGGACAAGAGGTGGGCCCCACACATATGCTGCAACACTTGTGCAACAAATCTTCGCCAGTGGTTGAACAGGAAAAGGAAATCTATGCCTTTTGCAGTGCCAATGATTTGGAGAGAGCCAACAGATCATACCAGCAATTGTTACTTCTGCATGGTGCCTCCAGTTGGGAAAGGTGTGTCAAAGAAGAAAAAGTGGACTGTGCATTATCCAAACATTCCATCAGCTATACGCCCAGTACCCCACGGAGAAGGACTGCCTGTTCCTGATGCACCAGAATCGTTCTCACTTGAGTCAGACGAGGAAGAGGAAGAGGACGAAACTTCTGGTCCTGAACCATCAATGTCACAGGACCCACATTTTCTCCCATCCTCCTCCTCTGAACCACACCTCATAACACAAGGTGAACTGAATGACCTTGTCAGGGATTTGGAACTACCCAAGAGTAAGGCAGAGCTGTTGGACTCCAGACTACAGCAGTGGAATCTCCTGGCAGGTGATGTTAGGGTTTCCATGTTCCGTGACCGTCAAAAGGATCTTGTCCCATTCTTCTTCATGGAAGGTGATCTTGTAGCCTGCAACAACATAGATGGTGTGATGGCAGCCCTCAACATCGTTCACGATCCAGATGAGTGGAGACTGTTCATTGATTCATCGAAGACGAGTCTTAAAGCTGTTTTACTGCATAATGGCAATGTTTTGCCATCAATTCCAGTTGGTCATGCAGTCCATATGAAGGAAACCTATGACAACATGAAACAACTTTTGAGGTGCATAAACTATGACCAACATCAGTGGCAGCTTTGTGGCGATTTGAAGGTTGTTGCTCTCTTGCTTGGTCTGCAGACTGGATACACAAAGTACTGCTGTTTTCTCTGCGAATGGGATAGTGGTGCAAGAGATTCCCACTACATCAAGAAAGATTGGCTACTCCGACAGTCATTGGAGCCTGGGAGGAAAAGTATTCAGCATCCACCACGTGTTGAATCAAGGAAGATTTTGTTACCACCCTTACACATCAAGCTGGGTCTGATGAAGAACTTTGTCAAGGCCATTGACAAAACACAAGCAGCTTTCAAGTACCTCCATGGAAAATTTCCAAGGTTAAGTGAAGCTAAGATAAAGGAAGGTGTCTTTGTTGGTCCTCAGATTCGTGAACTTCTTCGAGATGATGCATTTGACCATGCACTGCGTGGCAAGGAAAAGACAGCATGGAAAGCCTTCCAGTTAGTGGCAATAAATTTTCTCGGAAACAACAAGGCAGACAACTACAGGTTGGTGGTGGAAAACCTCCTCAAGGCATACAAAAGCCTTGATTGCAACACGTCACATTTTTTGCACTCTCATCTAGATTTTTTTCCACCGAACTGCGGAGCAGTGAGCGACGAGCACGGCGAGCGATTTCACCAGGACATTGCAACAATGGAGAAACGCTTTCAGGGCAAATGGAGCCCATCAATGCTTGCAGACTATTGCTGGACAGTGACAAGAGATGCTCCATTTAATGAATACAAGAGACAAGCCAAGAAGCGCCGAGTAGACATTGAATAGGACTAAACTATGTACATAATAGTTTTTTGCCTTTTGTTTCATAATAAATTTTATTTATATAACCCTTTTGCTGATTTTTAAAGTGTTACATAAACAGGACAGGTGAAATATTATCATGTAAAGCAACCATAAACACATGAAAAGACCTAGGTTTACAATTTATGATTAAAACTCTACTAGCTACACAATATACATAGACATAAAATGTAAAAACTTAAATATCTTAGAAACAGTAGCCAATCAGTTGTTTTAATTGTCATATTTGAATTCAGCACATCAAAATACATAATAAATAGCACATTTTATCTCTGAAGCAGACGACTTCTCAAAAATTGTAGACCAGTGTAATCAGTTATATAGCCCAACTTCTAATTTTCCACATATAGCTAGGTACTGGGACATCTGGAAATGGAGTGAACTAACCCAGCTGAAATTTTAAATAATAGAGTCCTCTCCATTTTTTAAACTTATTTTAAAGAGCTGTTGGAGCAGAAAAGCACAATTATGGCTGTTACAGTAACTACTACATTACTGTAACGGTATAATCTCTTTTCAACATATGCATCAGGAAAACCACACAGATTTGCATCTTCAGCAACCTGCATGATGTGCTTCAACAACATTTAACGTTAAAAGTTAATATTAAAGAACAAAAAGATTGTTTTTTCCAATTGTCTACAAATAGAAACTGGCTTCCAATCACCAACGTTAGGTTCCTGTAATACTGCTTTGTAACGTCTGAACCCTCAGATTACTGTGCTGAGTAAAATGACAGCAACTCTCTCTTCTTAAAAGCCCTTTTTATTGGTTTACCAGCACACAGAAACAAATAACTGCTTCACTGAAGTAGCCTGGAATGATCAGCCACTTTTGATACAACTCAAATTATTCAGAAGAAAAAAAAGTAACTGAATAAGCAAAATAGCAGCTCCAAAAGATCACACCGATACAGACTGCCACTGTACTTAAAACTTAAAGACGCTTGTGTAATTAAACCCAATGGTATCTCAGCCTAACAGAGAGGCAGCCATGTTATCAACAATCAGGCTTTAAGGCAGCATTCTCTAAAGGGTTATTTTATTCCAAATTATATGACTAAGATATGACTAAACCTGAACTATTGGCCTGCAACTAAACAAATCTCAAAATTGAGACTGACTTGGTATCCAGTTTCCAAATACATCACAGCACATTTAGACTGCTTTCTAAGAGTGCAATATCTCAATTGTTGGAGATATTTGACCTGATCTTTACTGTCTTGCACCTTGTGTAGTCATTTAGTCATAAAAGAAATCCAAACATGTTAAGATAGGAAATGTGATAGGGCAACCAAGCAACCTTAAATCTGCCCAGTAACACTACTTAAAAAATATTATTAGGATTAAACCTTGGGGTTTGTGGTCTTAGATTAAACAAATTTTTTAACATTCGATTTTTTTTCCTACCACCTGACGCCATATTTTAAATTTTTACACTGAATCTCAACTCTGAATTTCCTGGATTTATAACATTTAGCTTGAGAATAATTACAACATCCCTGTCAATTTATCCTAAATACTGATTTGTAATCTCAATTTTAACTCCATTTTAATATAGTTTGTCTTGAAATCTTCTTGGGCTGTTGATTTAAAAAAAAATCATAACATTAAACAAAAGTCTCAAAGAACTTTTATTTGATATTTCTAATTATTTGAAAATATGAAAAATCATCCTTTTAAATTCTATGGATAGATTCACTGGTATACTCTAGCTGTATTATGCCACTCTGGAGAAGTACAAAGCAGCCAGGACGTATTGGCTAGTTTAGCTAGGTTTACAGCTACTCTTTTTTGCCAGTGCAGCAGAAAACAACCCGAGTGTACCCCTCATTTTTACCCTCCTCCCTATCTTCTAAATTGCTCCTTCCAGCCCCCTGAACACACATGGTTCCGTCTCTCTGTTGAGTAGATTTGGTGCAACAGGTGGCTTTTGAGAAGAAATATTTAGGATTAATGATCATTTTTGCCACTGTTTTTCATAATTCAGTTTATCTGTCAGAGGCTGGTGCATAAAATCTCCTTCAACAGAAACTCACAAAAAAAATTGCCCTTTGTAAAATAGCCACTATCTTACATTTGCAATGAGAGTGAAGCCAACCAAGCTTCCTCAGGGAAGATGATGGAGCTTTATGCTGTCAGGGGGCAGATACTCAGGACTTTACTCTACACTAGATACTTCCCTCCCAACACCCATTGCTGGGTGGATGCCATTATACAGGTATAGAAATGTTCATACTGGTATAGCTTATTCCAGTTCAGGAAGCAAAATAAACTATACCAGTATAAGTGCACCCATGCTAGGATTTGTACCAGTATAACTATATTAGTAAAAATCAACTCCTAACCAACACAGGTCTACAGATAACTTCTAGTGTACACCAGGCCTTAGTACCACTCTTCAGTGAACAGATGCCTTTCTCAAAATGACCACTGAGGTCAGCTAAGGCTTCAGTCCAATACAGAAGAGAGGGAGATGGCAGCCACTTTGAAAAGGGCAGTTTTTTGTGGAATTCTCTACAAAAGAAATTTGTTCTTCATCTCTACTGAAGAAGAAACTTTCAATTATGATTAACACAGTGGGAAAAAAAGCCCATGAATACCAAAAACAATCTACAAATAATGTGGCTTATGCACAAGATTTCAGTAAATTTTAACTATGACAGATTTGAAGAACCTATTATTCCATTACTGAGATCATGAAAGAACAAAAGATCGGCCAATGGGTGCTAAGTATTTCAAAGATCATAATTTAATTTTTACATAATACTAATTTTACCTCAAACTAATGCATTTGCTTGTAAAATTCTCAGAAAATTCATTCTATACTCCCGGGGTAGTCAATTGGCATACTTCGGGCCAAATTCAAACTAGAAGACGTTTTTGAACAGACCCTGAAATTGTTTTATTTACTCATCATTATTGTTGGGGGTTACATAAGTGATCTCTCTCCTGCCATCCATCTCCATCCTCTGACAAATAGAGGCTAGGGACACCATTCCTTACCCATCCTGGCTAATAGCCATTAATGGACTTAACCACCATGAATTTATCCAGTTTTCTTTTAAACCCTCTTATAGTCCTAGCCTTCACAACCTCCTCAGGTAAGGAGTTCCACAAGTTGACTATGCACTGCGTGAAGAACTTCCTTGTATTTGTTTTAAACCTGCTGCCTATTAATTTCATTTGGTGACCCCTAGTTCTTGTATTATGGGAATAAGTAAATAACTTTTCCTTATCCACTTTCTCCACATCACTCATGATTTTACATACCTCTATCATATCCCCCCTTAGTCTCCTCTTTTCCAAGCTGAAGAGTCCTAGCCTCTTTAATCTCTCCTCATATGGGACCCGTTCCAAACCCCTAATCATTTTAGTTGCCCTTTTCTGAACCTTTTCTAGTGCCAGTATATCTTTTTTGAGATGAGGAGACCACATCTGTACGCAGTATTCGAGATGTGGGCGTACCATCGATTTATATAAGGGCAATAAGATATTCTCAGTCTTATTCTCTATCCCCTTTTTAATGATTCCTAACATCCCGTTTGCTTTTTTGACCGCCTCTGCACACTGCGCGGACATCTTCAGAGAACTATCCATGATGACTCCAAGATCTTTTTCCTGACTTGTTGTAGCTAAATTAGCCCCCATCATATTGTATGTATAGTTGGGGTTATTTTTTCCAATGTGCATTACTTTACATTTATCCACATTAAATTTCATTTGACATTTTGTTGCCCAATCACTTAGTTTTGTGAGATCTTTTTGAAGTTCGTCACAGTCTGCTTTGGTCTTAACTATCTTGAGCAGTTTAGTATCATCTGCAAACTTTGCCACCTCACTGTTTACCCCTTTCTCCAGATCATTTATGAATAAGTTGAATAAGATCGGTCCAAGGACTGACCCTTGGGGAACACCACTAGTTACCCCTCTCCATTCTGAGAATTTACCATTAATTCCTACCCTCTGTTCCCTGTCTTTTAACCAGTTCTCAATCCATGAAAGGACCTTCCCTTTTATCCCATGACAGCTTAATTTACGTAAGAGCCTTTGGTGAGGGACCTTGTCAAGGCTTTCCGGAAATCTAAGTACACTATGTCCACTGGATCCCCCTTGTCCACATGTTTGTTGACCCCTTCAAAGAACTCTAATAGATTAGTAAGACACGATTTCCCTTTACAGAAGCGACGTTGACTATTGCTCAACAGTTTATGTTTTTCTATGTGTCTGACAATTTTATTCTTAACTATTGTTTCGACTAATTTGTACCAATGTTAGACTTACCGGTCTGTAATTGCCGGGATCACCTCTAGAGCCCTTTTTAAATATTGGTGTTACATTAGCTAACTTCCAGTCATTGGGTACAGAAGCCGATTTAAAGGACAGTTTACAAACCTTAGTTAATAGTGCCGCAACTTCACATTTGAGTTCTTTCAGAACTCTTGGATGAATGCCATCTGGTCCCGGTGACTTGTTAATGTTAAGTTTATCAATTAATTCCAAAACCTCCTCTAGTGACACTTCAATCTGTGACAGTTCCTCAGATTTGTCACCTACAAAAGCCGGCTCAGGTTTGGGAATCTCCCAAACATCCTCAGCCGTGAAGACTGAAGCAAAGAATCCATTTAGTTTCTCCGCAATGACTTTATCGTCTTTAAGCACTCCTTTTGTATCTCGATCATCGAGGGGCCCCACTGGTTGTTTAGCAGGCTTCCTGCTTCTGATGTACTTAAACATTTTGTTATTACCTTTGGAGTTTTTGGCTAGCCATTCTTCAAACTCCTCTTTGGCTTTTCTTATTATATTCTTGCTCTTAATTTGACAGTGTTTATGCTCCTTTCTATTTGCCTCACTAGGATTTGACTTCCACTTTTTAAAGGAAGTCTTTTTATTTCTCACTGCTTCTTTTACATGGTTGTTAAGCCACGGTGGCTCTTTTTTAGTTCTTTTACTGTGTTTCTTAATTTGGGGTATACATTGAAGTTGGGCCTCTATTATGGTGTCTTTAAAAAGCGCCCATGCAGCTTGCAGGGATTTCACTTTAGTCACTGTATTTTTTAACTTCTGTTTAACTAACCCCTCATTTTTGCATAGTTCCCCCTTTTGAAATTAAATGCCACAGTGTTGGGCTGTTGAGATGTTCTTCCCACCACAGGGATGTTGAATGCTATTGTATTATGGTCACTATTTCCAAGCGGTCCTGTTATAGTTACCTCTTGGACCAGCTCCTGCGCTCCACTCAGGACTAAATCTAGAGTTGCCTCTCCCCTTGTGGGTTCCCATACCAGCTGCTCCATGAAGCAGTCATTTAAAGTATCGAGACATTTTATCTCTGCATTTCGTCTTGAAGTGAAATGTTCCCAGTCAATATGGGGATAATTGAAATCCCCCACTATTATTGAGTTCTTAATTTTGATAGCCTCTCTAATTTCCCTTAGCATTTCATCATCACTATCACTGTCCTGGTCAGGTGGTCTATAATAGATCCCTAATGTTATATTCTTATTAGAGCATGAAATTTCTATCCATAGAGATTCTATGGAACATGTGGATTCACTTAAGATTTTTACTTCATTTGATTCTACATTTTCTTTCACACATAGTGCCACTCCCCCACCCCTACCCCCGCACGACCTGTTCTGTCCTTCTGATACATTTTGTACCCCGGAATGATTGTGTCCTATTGATTGCTCTCAGTCCACCAGGTTTCTGTGATGACTATTATAACAATATCCTCCTTTATCACAATGCACTCTAGTTCACCCATTTTATTATTTAGACTTCTAGCATTTGTGTACAAGCACTTTAAAAACGTGTCACTGTTTATTTGTCTGCCCTTTTCTGATGTGTCAGATTCTTTTTTATGTGAATGTTTATCATCTGATCTGGCCCTTACGTTATCCTCTTCCATCCTCTGCTCCTGACTAAAACCTGGAGATTCTCTATCATTAGACTCTCCCCTAAGAGAAGTCTCTGTCCGATCCACATGCTCCTCTGCAGCAGTCGGCTTTCCCCCATCTCCTAGTTTAAGAACTGCTCTACAACCTTTTTAATGTTTAGTGCCAGCAGCTTGGTTCCACTTTGGTTTAGGTGGAGCCCATCTCTCCTGTATAGGCTCCCCCCATCCGAAAAGTTTCCCCAGTTCCTAATGAATGTAAACCCCTCCTCTCTACACCATCGTCTCATTGAGACTCTGAAGCTCTGCCTGCCTACCTGGCCCTGCGCGTGGAACTGCGAGCATTTCTGAGAATGCCACCATTGAAATCCAGGACCTCTGTCTCTTCCCTAGCAGCCTAAATTTGGCCTCCAGGACATCTCTCCTACCCTTCCCTATGTCATTGGTACCTACATGTACCACGACCACCGGCTCCTCCCCAGCACTACACATAAGTCTGTCTAGATGCCTCGAGAGATCCGCAACCTTCGCACCAGGCAGGCAAGTCACCATACGGTTCTCCCAGTCATCACAAACCCAGTTATCTACGTTTCTAATGATCGAATCTCCCATTACTAACACCTGCCTTTTCCTAGCAATTGGAGTTCCCTCCAGTTTTTTATTATTTTCTTCTCTGCAGTCTGGACCTTGACGATACCTTGTCCAAGAAATTTGGACCTTGACAAAAAACAAATTGACTACCCCCTGCTATACTCAAACACTAATTTTGGGGAGGATACAATGTATTTTTCATACACAACTATGAGGATGAATCCCTGCTTTATGTGTAAAACTCAGCTCAGCCTTAACTACTGGAGGCACAACTGGCATCCCATAATTATTTGGCAACATCCAAGTGTGCTAGGCATTTCACAGAAGAAACAGGAACGTGGGCACTCTGACAACACTGCAGCCTAAATTTAAATGTGACATAAGAAGCGTGACAAACTGAAGGGGAGTCATTGGGTGAAGCACAATCTGTAACCCACTAACACCCAGCTGCTTTTCGCCCCACTCCTCCTTTCCTTCCCTCCCTATGACCACTCCAGCTTGAATGGTCCCTTGAAATGTGTGTTAACTACTTATTCTAAACAAGCTGTTCAAATGTTGTATTTAGCAGAGAAACTGAGGGCTTGTCTACTTTACAAAATTAGGTCGATTTAAGTTAGATTGACCTCCAGCCACCACAGCAATTAAATCAGGGGCTGGTGTCCACACTAGCCTCCTTCTGCTGGTGCTCCACATCCTCACCAGGATTGTTTGCATCGACTATAGTAGGGCATTGGGGAGCACTGACAACAGCACGGGGCTCACAGCTGGAGTCCCCCTGCCCCGGGACTGACAGCCAGAGAAAAGTGAAATAATAGTAGCTCTGAAACTGTGGTGAAATTGAGTCCTGCACTGGGCTGTCAGCCCTAGGGTGGGAAGCAGGGGGAGAAGCTCCTGTTGTGAGCCCCATGCCGGGCTGACAGCTCGAGCCATCAGCACTGGAGGGGAAGGCAGCTGTAAGCCCTGCGCCTGGTTGACAGCTCGGGCTGTCAGCGCAGGGGCAGAGCTTCAGCTGTCAGCCCCACACAAGGCTGACAGTCAGATGATGTAAGTAACGCAGTGTCCACATGGAGACTGTGTTGCCCTAACTACATCAACCTAAGCACTATGTCTCTCACGGAGGTGGAGTTAAGTTAATGTACTGGGCGACTTATATTGGCAAGAGCACCACTGTAGTGTAGACACTAACAGAGTTAGGTCAATGTAAGCTGCCTTACGTCGACCTAACTCTATGGTGTAAGCTGCCTTACGTCGAAAACTAACTCGGGCCCAGATCTGAAGAAGACCTCGGGGTAAGCTTGTCCCTCTCACCAACAGAAATTGGTCCAATAAAAGATATTACCTCACCCACCTTGATTCTCTATTATCCTGGGACCAACGCAGCTACAACACCACTGCATACAGCAAAACAATGAATACAGATCTGACAGGGGAAAAGACGTGGGTATAGACAAAAGCAAGTGGTCTTCAGACTGCGGTGAACTCAATTTTACAGTTTTTTGTTTTGTCTTTTTTAATTCTGACCCACAAACATCCTTTGGTTTTTAGTATATTAAAAGAAATGGCAAGCAGTATCCACTTTAAACACCTCTTCTCCCATTTACATTTGCCAGCTTAAAAAAAAAAAAAAATCAAATATGCAGCATAACCTTAAAGAACATGAAAAAGACAAAGTTACTCACCCTATGCAGTAACTGTGGTTCTTCAAGATGTGTCCCCCTATGGGCGCTCTACTCTAGGTGCGTTTGTGCTCCATGCACCTCAGACTGGAGATTTATAGGTAACAGTGTCCATTGTAGCAGTGTCCATTGGGCCCACACACCCCCTGCAGCCTTGTGCCTTACACTGAGGCTGTATAGAGCTGCATGGGTGAACCGCCCTCAGTTCCTTCTCTGCCGTGGAACCAGTTGTAAAGAACTATGAAGCAGAGGGGAGGAGGGCGAGTAGTGGAAAACCCATAGGGGGACATCTTGAAAAACCACAATTATTGCACAGGGTGAGTAACCTTCCCTTCTTCAAGTAGGAACTATGGGTGCTCCACTCTAGGTGACTATTGAGCATTACTATCTACAGAGGGATGGGGCTTCGGAGTGGAGTCTAGGATCGAAGACAGACCAGTAGAGCCAAATATGGCATCAGAAGCTCAGGCATGAGTGATAGCACAGTGTTCAGCAAACATATGAATGGATGTCCAAGTCATGGCTCTACATATTTCTGCAATGGGAAAGTTCTTAAGAAAAGGCTATTGAAGAAGAGTGAGTAAATACTCTATGGAAGCTGAAGATCATGAGACTGATAGCAGTAGGTAATGCAGCCAGATATCCACCTAGAGAGTCTTTGCTTGGAAATCAGAGATCTCTTAGTTCTCTGCAATGGAGAGAAATAATCTGGGAGATTTCCTACAGGGCTTAGTCCTGTCTAAATCAGGAGGGTATTAGACTTTTACATCAAGTGTATGTAATGTATTTTCTCCTTTACAAAAACCAGCGTGACTTAGGGAAGAAAACTGGAAGGTGGATAGGTTGACATGTGGCAGTCCGAAGATACCTTTGGCAGGACTTGGGATATAGTCACTGCGTGACCTTATTCTTAATGATTTTTTTTTTTTTTAAATATGGAGATATACCTATCTCATAGAACTGGAAGGGACCTTGAAAGGTCATCAAGACCAGTCCCCTGCCTTCACAGCAGGACCAAATACCATCCCTGACAGATTTTTGCCCCAGATGCCTAGATGGCCCCTTCAACCCTGGGCTTAGCAGGCCAATGCTCAGCCCACTGAGCTATCCCTCCCCCCAGATGACTGTGAAGGAGGTGGGGGTGGGGGAGGAGAGTGATGCTATTAGACACCCTACCTCACCCACTCTTCAAGAAGTACTAATGGCACTACAAAAGCAGATTTCATAAACAGGAGTAAAAGAACCAAGACTTATTGTATGAGAAACCTAAGAGAGCGACTTCTGGATGGAAGTCAATCTCTAGTTCTCAGTGGAAGCACATGGGGTGTGTTATTTCTACTCACATAACATCCAACTCTGAAGAAGTATATTTATGGAGAACCCTATGATTCATCCTGATCATCCAGGAAGCAAGGGACATTTGTCTTGTCACCCTCACATCCTAAGGTCTCCTCAAGATAAAGACAGGGTACTGAATAAGATATAACAAGCCCCTACCCTTAAACCAAAACCCACTACAAAGGTAGGAGCCCATTTCCCAAGCACATAGCTCAGCAGCGTGAATGTCCTATGGCTTATCCACATTAAAAGTACCTCTTGTCTCTTTGGAACTGCTGTTAAATGAGAAAGGGCAGTCAAGTAACCCACCATAGGATCTGCTGTCTGTGTAACATACAGCCTATAAGCAAAGGACCTAGGAAACAACAGTCTATTTGAGGGCTCTTAAAAGCCCGGGGTGGGGGCACCAAGAGGACTGAGACAAGCAACAGAAAGAGAGATACTCCACCATAAGCAAGATTACAGTGTGTGCTTCAGAGAGGCTCTAACACTCCACCTGAGGCATCCAGGCAGTGTGACAAAGCTTTGGAGAAGGCAACTGATAAGAGGCGCATCATCAACAAAAAATGTGCCAAAGCCTCACCCATTTACTGAGCTTGAAATTATTTTCAAAAGTTAAGTATAAAATAAAAATTGGAACTGCATAAGAGTTTTCATTAAGACTCCTTTTACACACCAGGCACAGCACGATAGAATAATCAGACACAACAAGAGCTGAAAAGCTTCTACCACATCCATAGAAACTGAGGAGAGGCACTTACTGCCTATGGCAAATCTACACAGGCTGATTCATGCTCCTGGCCGGTAAGCATTCTAAAAACTCAAAATTTTGAACTAAATTAAATATGAACTGTCAAATGTCAGAGACAAGATCCACAGAATAAGACCGTGCTGCACAACGTATCTTTGTAGAAAGAAAAAAGTCACTGTTTCAATTGGGGGGGGGGGGGGCGGAGGTTTTGTAACCCTATACATTTTATGGATTTAAATATCTGACTAACTAATAAAGGGGCTGTAGGCTTGTAATCCTTACCTCTGAAGCAGTAGCGGCAATATTAACATTGCTCGACTGCCCATTCATTAGCTCCATACTGCCCACACCATTGATCTTCTGCCCTACATTTACAGCAGCAGGGTAGTCACTTCATTTCCAAGGCAACAGAGTAATCATTCCTACAAGAAAATGAAAGCAAGTCAGAAATTGTATTCTTATAATAATGCTGCTTGTTGTTTTCATTTCTGCACAGAAAAACTGTTTGGTAAGGAAAAATATTTTGGGACCGTCAATGCAATAAAATTATTTATTTATATATGAATGCTACTGATACAATAAAGGTTTGTTATATTTTCAATTTCATGAAATATTAGTGCCCCCTAGTGCTGAGAAACAGATCCTAGCTTAATTTTTACTGGTATCTACATTTGTATTTAATCAGAGTACAGATTAAATACATTTCCTGAATTTGCTAATTATGAATTATGACTTTTATATTTTAAAGTCAAGTCAGAACTGTGTCAGGGCTGCAATTAACTGGAAAACAGACGGTTTAACGTAACTATAAACAATCCGATAGGACTTTAAAATGTTTAACATTAAAACTGCAATAAAAGGCCACAAGACATAGACACAAAATAAAGTTAATTCATTCCATGGAATTTTTTCCAAAAACACACTCGTAAACATGTATAGATGAGTTTTAAATTACTTGCAGTAATCTTCATTAGTACATCTGACAAATATGTAATCCTAAAGAGCAAGAGATTGCAAGAACAAAAATTTAAGTAATTCAACATGCCCAGGAGTAATCTGATAATTAAAAGATCATTGCAGGAAAGAAAAAAAAAAAAAGAAAAAAAAAATGAGGAGGATTTGAAATATAGGCCCACATCCTGAGGCTTTCAAGATCTTTCTGCTCTCCACCAATCCTTGCCTGATCTATGCTGAGCTGGTCCACTGATGCAATTTAGAGCAGCCATGCAACTGCAAGTAGTTTAGACAGCAGCAACCCATCAACAGTGGTTATATGCCAACTCTGTTCACACATATCAGTTGCACAAAAGCAGTCAATGATGTACTTGGATGGTCTCAACTCTGTCCAGTATAAACCCAAACACAGTAGCTACAATCCACAGAGCAATAATGAGGGACAAAAGATATGTTTAATAAACATTTTATCAGCATTTACAAAAAACTTTAAATATAAAAAAAAAGTTTAGTTTAAATATATTCTTGTTTAGTTTTCCCCTCCAGAGGCTTTACATGAACAACAAAACAAAACAAAAAAAGACGGACAAATTAAGCAGCCACTATGCAATTACAACCTGTGAATGTGCTTGTTTTACTACTTGTTGGCACAATAATCCAGTAGCTGCTTTGATGCACATCTCCCACATTCCTGAATTCTGAAAAGGAAAACAGAGGGGCATTAGTGAAGAGATACAGTCAGGCAATTCCCCAATCCTCATGTCCCCAGATTAATCTCAGATCTCAAATTACCTCCTCATGGTGCTCCAGCACCCAGTGATTTCCCCACTTCCATCGCGTGAAGACTGGTACATCCCTTGGACCCCACTGCATCAGATGAGATTTAAGACAGAAGTGTCAAGGAGCACGTCTTCACTCTGGACATGAACCACTCCTGTTC
This sequence comes from Terrapene triunguis, assembly GCF_002925995.2. NCBI lineage: Eukaryota > Metazoa > Chordata > Testudines > Emydidae > Terrapene > Terrapene triunguis. The sequence goes on along the minus strand of NW_020664561.1, from coordinate 11,377,586 downwards.
TCTGAATCCTACAAGGAACCATGAGAGAAGAAAATTATTAGCTCAGCTTCAAAAAACCCACTCACAACAAAACAGGAAAACAAAATGCAACTTTAAACTTAAAAATGAATTACAGTAATAAACAAGTTCCTTACCTCCTTAACCACCACCATTCAAAAGTAGCAGTGCTCAAAGTTGACTCTGACCTCAGGCCAAGAGTTAATCGGTAGTGGGTGCAGCAGGAGGCGATAGCTTTCTGCCATAGTATCTGCACGCAGTCATGCAAGGAAGCAGCCCCTGCCTCTCACAATGCATGCATGGATCCACCAGAAGGATAGGACTATTTAAAGCAGCAAGTTTAATGAATTAAAAACAAACAGTTGGACACATGTTTCAGGGAGCTGTGACTGCAATTGTCGGATAAGGGCTTTCTATTGAAAAATGTGTGATTTCCCTCACACAACTTCAGGGATCATTTGTCTTTTTAAAAAAAAGTTATGAGACACAACAAATACAATACTATAATCAGATAGCTTTTCTGCACAAGAGCAGAATCAACTAAAAAGTTTTCTATTCATGACCTTTGTCCACAAAAGTTTGGGTTTCTAAAAAGCCTCTCATTTTTTCAGGATCACCCACCAGCCTATTTGATTTCTTCGTACCTTCTGTTTTGTGATTCTTTGTGAAGGAGGTTACGTTAAAAAAAAATTATTTTATTTTACTGCCTTAGCTATTATTTTTCAATTAAACAAGAACAGACTGAAACCATGATGTAGTATCTTCTATATAAGCACTAGAGGAAAACACTACTTAAAAACATTCAAGGAACCTTGCTGAGCCCTGGTTTACACTACAACTTGTGTCAGTATAACTACGTTGCTCAGGGGTGTGGAAAATCCACACCCCTGAGCAACATAGTTATAGTGACCTAACCCCAGCATCGACAGCGCTATGTTAAAGGGAGGGCTTCTCCTGTCAACATAGCTACCACCTCTTGGGGAAGTGGAGTACCTACGCCGATGGGAGAAGCTCTCCTTTTAGCATGGAGTGTCTTCAGTAACCAGTGCAGCTGTGCCACTGCACCGGTGCAGCTGTAAGCATAGACAAGCTCTGAGTTTATTATAGCGGACTGTCAGGCCTGCTATAGCTAAGGGCAAGACCAGCTTTCTATTTAAAGCTCAACTCTTCTACATGCTCCCGCACGGTTACTCAGATTGCCTTGAAATTTGGTGTGCCTCATATGGGCACAGGGTACAGTTAGGGAGCCAAATTTGAGGTATTTTGACCAAGGGGTTCCCAAGATACAGCAATCTGAAAAAACAGTTCTCTTAAGGCTGATGTATTTTTTTGCCCAGACCTGGGGATCAAACCAGTGCTCCGATCCTGTAACAGGGGTCTTAATCGCTCAAGAGTTACCCCCAACTAGTGTCTGCCCCATTGCCCCTTTAGGGGAGCAAAATTCAGAACTGTATTCACCAAAGAATTTAGCTTTCATTTCAGGCGCGTGCCTAATGGTCACAAGGTACACAGAGCATGCACGCATGCATGAACAGAGGAACCAAGAGCCCATATTTGGGGGACCTTGACCTTCTGAAGGGGTCTATGCCAGTCTCTCCCTGCTCTATGCGTGAGCTGACATCTCGGGTTCAAGCTCTGTGGCCCTGCTGCTTGGGGTGGGGAGCTGAGAACAGACATGCTAGGAGCATGCACCAAGAACACACTGCTGAGACTGGAGGAGGTGGGGAGAACAGGTATGATTTAGACACATCACAGGTTTCTCAAACACTGGGGAAGGGGGATGGAACACCCACTGAGATGAATGGAGCAGTTCACATGTCAGAGCTATTGTTTCAGGCTGTACTCATCTCTAAGGGGTGCTCTCATTAGCTGAGACCATCATATTGAGATGAATGGCCCACTTCACACCTCTTAGAGCCTCCTGTATTTCAGGATTATCCTGTGCTGGGAATCAGGATATAGCAAAGCAGTTGCTGATGATTAACTTCATACAATATTAAAGCAGAGAGCTAGCTCTACTACAGCTGAGGTTGACAAGACTTTTCTATTTAAAGAACAATTATTCTAAATGTTCTAGAATCGTGGGGGCATGGAACAGCATTAGTGATCCAAATCATGTGGCCTAGAGGAAAGAACAGCAGACTGGAATTTATGTCTACACTTCGGACCTTACAGCAGCACAGCCATAGATGCCGACTTCCCCGCTTTTCCCTGGGTGCTCGACCCCCCACCCCCACCCCTGCCCCCATTCCACCCCTTCCATGAGGCTCCACCCCTGCCCCAACTCTTCCCACCCTTGCCCGACCCCTATTCCAACTCCTTCCCCAAATCCCCACCACGGCCCCGCCTCCTCCCCTGAGCACACCACATTCCCGCTCCCCCCCCCCCCCCCCCCCCCGTCTTTTCACCCCCCCCCCACCCCTTGTTGCGGGCGCGGGGGGGGGGGGGGGGGGGCGGGGGCGCCGGGGGGGCGGGGGGGGGGGGGAAGGCTGGCTGTCGGTGGGTGCAGAGCGCCCACTAATTTTTCCCCATGGGTGCTCCAGCCCTGGAGCACCAATGCAGTCGGCGCCTATGAGCACAGCTGCACTGCTGAAAGCTCTCCTGTGTAGCTGCTGTATGCCAGTAGGAGAGCTCTCCGGGAGGCATAATTAAACCACCCCCAATGAGCAGCAGTAGCTATACTGTCAGAAAAGCATCTCCCACCGATATAGCACTGTCCCCACCAGCGCTTTTGTCTGTGAAGGGCACGAGATACCTTAACTCTGCATTATTGAAGGTTGGTTTTTTTGGTCAGTGAATACTTTTAAGTGTGACTAGATTATTTATTTAAAAAAACCCTTTAACTCTTAGGCTATGTCTACACTAGCACTTCTTCGGTAAAATTTGTGTCAGTCAGGAGTGTTAAAAAACCACACTCCTGACTGACATAATTTGCACCAACAGAAGCGCCAGTGTGGATAGTGCTATGTCAGCAGGAGATGCTCTCCCATTGACACAACTACTGCCTCTCATTGGGGGTGGTTTAATTATGCCAGTGGGAGAGCTCTCTCCTAGCGGCATAGAGAGTCTACACAGGAGACCTTGCAGTGGCTCAGCTGCAACGGTACAGCTGTGCCGCTGTAAGATTTCTAGTGCAGACATAGCCAGAATCTGGGAGGCCCTTTGGAAATGTGTTTTGTCTTATTTTGCAAGCTCATGAACTGGAGAAGGATTTACCACCACCTGCCCCATGGTGAATAAAAAAGTTGATCTTTTAAAAAAAATAAAAAAATAAAAAAAAATTTGACTATTAAAACCAGATTTTTTTAAAAAATATAAACCTGTATTTAATTTAATAAAAACAAACCTATTTATAATTAAAATGACAATTTATGTTAAAGCCTAAATTTATTATGACCTATTAAAATAATTTAAATTAAGAAAATTTAAAAAAATAATATTAAGCAGTACATGTTTGCTGCCAAGTTTTAAAGAAAGTTATATCACTGAACTGGTTGAAGTCACTGGCAAACACCTGGAACCAGGCTTTGTTGGAAAGCTAAACCAGCTTTGGATAGCAGCAGTCTCTTCTGCAGATGCAGACAACGTTTTCTTTATTTCAGTTTGTTCAACTAGTTCAGCTCACTGACTAGTTCATTCAAAGATAAGAGACCAATAGGGAGTTGAAAAAGCAAGAAAAAAAATAGCTACTAATTTTCCATAACTGTTGTTTAAGATGTGTTGCACATGTCCATTGCACTCAGTGTTTGTGCACCCCACACTCAGTCACTGGAAAAATTTTTCTCAGTGTTACCCATCAGTGCGGTTCAAACACCCTCTGCCGTTGCGTACCACCAACTTCCCCAAAACCTGCCCTCCCCTTTTCCTTTTCACCATACAACTCCAACCCAGAGGGGTAGGAAAGTGGGTTGTGGAATGGACATGTACAACAGATCTTGAAAAACAACTATTATGGAAGGTTAGTAACTGTTTTATCCTCTTTGAGTGATTGCACATGTCCGTTCCATTCTTGGCAGCTCACAAGCTACAAAGCAGAAGTCATGGGAGTTTATATACACGCACAACTCATCCAAACTTAAAAGAGTCTCCAGAATGGGGATGTGAAGGTGGGGACTTATAATTGCCGCTTTAAAAGTGTCCTAGATAGGGACTTGTGCAAGAAACACTGACAAGGCTCATTGTGATTTTGTGGAATGCCATGTTACTTTGCTCGCTGTGGAAATGCCAGCCTGTATACACAAATACAGGAGGCTATTCATGCTGAAATTCTCTGTGATGATACTGGGAGAGCCTTCATCCTGTTTGTGATGGCCATGAACAGTTGGGTTGACAAATGGAATTGTTTAGTCCTACCTATGTAGAATGCCCAAGGTCTTCGAACATCTAGCATGCACAGGTGTTGCTCCTCTCTATTGGCATAGGGTTGTGTGTAAAACATATGCAAGAAAATTGACTGGCTAACATGAAAATTAGATACCACTTTAGAGAGAAATCTTGGATAAGGGCGTAGATACACTTTGTCCTTGAAGAAAATTGTATAAGGAGGTTCAGATGTCGGAGCACACAGCTCAGCCACCCTCCTGGCTGAAGTGATTGCTACTAAAAAAGCCAACTTCCAGTAATAGGTGTAGTAAGCAGCACATTGCTAAAGCTTCAAATGGAAGTATCATAAACTTTGACAAAATTAAAGTTCAAGTCCTGCAGGGAACCAGTTTTCTTATCTGAGGATACAACTTTTCCAGGCCTTTAAAAAATCTGATTGCGATACAGTTGTTCACATGAAGATGGAAAGCTGATGTTGCTGCTAAGTGGACCTGGATAGAACTAATCACCAACCCTTGATGTTTTAGGTGCAACAGATAGTCCAGGCTATGCTGGATTGAGGAAACCTCGAATTGATGAGATAAGATGAAAAAATGCTTCCATTGCAAAATTTAAGTAGTCTTGGTGGAAGCCTACCTACTATTTAACAAGACATGGTGAACTTGCTCCAATCAGGAGTGACTCCTCTGTAGGATTTAGCCATGGAGCCTCCAAGCTGTTAAATGAAGTGCCCACAGGTTCAGCTGGAGCAGCCAACCATGATCCTGCAAAATTATGTCTGGGTCCAACAAGAAGTGAAATCAGAGCCTCCACCAACAGATTGGAGAACGAGTGCTGCTGGGGCCAGGCTGGGGCTATTAGTATAACCCAGGCAAGTCTCATTTTATGGTTAGCAACAACTTGGAGTAGCAGTGGACTTTGAGGAAAAAGCATAGCAGAGCTTGTTCAACCAGGATAGTAGGAAAGTGTCTGTGATGGAAACAGGACTGCGACCTTGTAGGGAACAAAACTGGTGGCATTTCCTATTGGCTTTGGTTGTAAATAGGTCTATTTGGGGATTCCCCCACTGATAGAAAACACCCCTGGCTACATCCAGGTGGAGAGATCACTCTTGGTGACTCGAACGATATGCAAGCTTGTTTTGCACCTCTGGAAGGCAAGAGGCTTTGAGATTGATTAAATCGGCAATGCAAAAGTTCCATTAGTGAATTGCCTCATGACAAAGCACAAAAGAGCGGACTCCTCACTGCCTGATGAGGCAGAACATTGCCACTCTGTCATCTGTGAGAACAAACAGGCTTCTTCCCTTTACCTAAGATAGGAAAGCCTGACAGGCTAGGTGGAAAGCCCTTAGCTCCCTGACATTAATAAGCAGAGACAGGTCCCACGAGGACCATGAACTCTGAGTTTGGAGCAGACCCACGTAAGCTCCCACCTCCAGACAGACATATCCATCACTAATGTGAGCAAACTACTAACTGTGGTATGTAACCTACCATTTAAATCAGCTTCTGCACCAGATGATTGGAGGATAACTAATATGACACTGACTTTAAGAAAAAAGTTCCAAAGGTGATCCTGGCAATTACAGGCCAGTAGGCCTAACTTCAGTATCTGACAAATTGGTTGAAACTGTAGTAAAACAAAACAAAAACAACAAAACAAACAAAACACCAACAGATTTATCAGACACATAGATTAACACAATTTGTTGGGGAAAGAGTCAACATGGCTTTTGTAACGGGAAATCATGCCCATGGGCGGCGAGTTATATTCTTTCGTGGTGCTCAGGCTCCAAGAATATTCAGGGCTGGGGGCCCTGCTCCACCAATATTTGGAGCTGGGTCTCTCCCCCGGCCCTGCCTGGAGCACATCCGGGGCATCCCCCGCCCTGGCCCGGACCGTCCCTGCCTGAAAGAAAGCAGCGCGCGCCTCCCCCTTGCCTGCTTGTGCTGCCTGTGTAGCACATTCCTACACGGAGCAGTATCCTACACTACACAGGCTGCTGCTGCTGCCTAAGGGCTATAGCACAAGAGCAGCGCCAGCAGGCTGGCTGCTGCAGCACCTCAGAGGGGGAGGGGGAGGCACACACATGCTTGGCAGCCCTCCCCGTCCCCTCCCCTCTCCCGGCACCCACCTGGAGGAGATGCCAAGGGGGCTTCCAGCCAGGAGACATCTGGAGTGGACCTCACTCACCTGAGCAGCTGCTGGGGCTTTGGTGAGTGTTTGACCCTGTGAGCCACCTCCCCCCCAGCCCCGAGCCCCCACTCCTGCCCAACGCTGGGCAAGGGGCAGCCCCATCCCCCAGTGAGGCTACAGTGAGGGGCAGCAAGGGAGGAACGAAGCCACATGTGATGACAGTCCCCTCCCCCCCCGCACGCACCCACCCACCACAGGGGAGATGGGGAGGGAGACTTCCTAGACCCGAGCAGCTGGGACTTGGGTGAATTTTGTGACAACCTGACCTCCCCCGCCCCCACAGCCACCACTCCTGCCCCATCCTGGGCAAGGGGCAGCCCCATCCCCCACCCCCAGTGAGGCTATGGTGAGGGGCAGCAGCAGGGGAGGCCACATGTGATGGCAACCCCTGCCCCGGTACTCACCATAGGGGAGGCGAGGGGGCTTCCTGGACCTGAGAGGGGCCCTAGGAGCATGTGCAGTGACAGTGGTGCAGAGTGAGTGTGCTACAGGAAGGGAGAGGGGAGGGGGAGAAGAGGAGGGGTCCCTCCCCTGGAGCTTGCTGCTGCCAGCAGGGGCGGGGGGAGTCCTCTCTGGCCCTAGCCCTGGGGCAGCCTGTCTGCACCCCAAGCTCCTCATCCCCGGCCCTGCCCCACCCCAGAACCCCAGCCCTGAGCCACCTCCTGCACTGTGAACCCCTCATCCCCAGCCGCACCCCAGAGCCCTCACCTGAGGGGAAAAAACACGCAACTTAAATTTGGCGGTCAGTTTGGGGTATCGTGTTTAGCACACAATACTTGATTATTTTACACCCTTTAAAGTATATAATTGGTGGTATACAGGTGTTACGAAGTGGGAATGTTCTTAATGTTTTCTCTGAATACTGTGTGGGTGCCTCAGTTTCCCCTATGCATTTCTTAAGGACCTAGATGGTGGGATAAGGGAGTGTGATTGTTGTAGAGCCCTAGAGGGCCAGTGTGATGCTGTCTGCACAGAGAATGGCCAACACCCTGTCTCTTGGCAACTGATGGCCTGGGCCGCTCTCCTACAAGGTGCCAGCTGAAGGTGTTGGAGAACAAAGATCAGGTGGCCTCCTAATGCCTGGAAAAGAGACAAAGGCCAGAGGAGTGGCTGGAGGGAGTGTCAGTGCCTGTGCAGACTCCCGGGAAGCGCACAGCGTGGAAGGGGATGCTGGCATGCTCTGAAACTACTCCATACAAAGCCAGTCAGAACTCTGGGGGAGCATGCCTCCTCTCTCTGAGCATACTGTCTCCAGGGCAAGAAGCTTACGCCTTCCTGGGTCTGACCTCGGATCATTCAGCATGCCCTTCCACACCATGCACTTCCCGCACCGAGTCCGCACAGGCAGGGCTCCTGGGGAAGCCAGAGTGTCCTGCACCCCAACTCCGCAGTCAGATGTGACTCTAAGCCAGCTGGTAAAACAGAAGGTTTATTAGACGACAGGAACACAATCTAAAACAGAGCTTGTAGGTACAGAAAACAGGACCCCTCATTCAGGTCCATCTTGGGGGGTGGGGAGCCCAGACTCAAGTTCTGGGTCTCTCCCCGTTTCCCCAGCCAGCTCCAAACTGACACTCCCTCCAGCCCCTCCTCTGGCCTTTGTCTCTTTTCCGGACAAGGAGCCCACCTGATCTCTTTGTTCTCCAACACCTTCAGTTGGCACCTTGCAGGGGAAACAGGCACCCACACAATATTCAGAGAAAACATTAAGAACATTTCCACTTCGTCACAACAGGTACAACAAAATATAATACACCTCTACCTCGATATAACGTGACCCGATATAACACGAATTCGGATATAACGCGGTAAAGCAGTGCTCCGGGACGGCGGGGCTGCGCACTCCGGTGGATCAAAGCAAGTTCAATATAACGCGGTTTCACCTATAACACGGTAAGATTTTTTGGCTCCCAGGGACAGCGTTATATCAAGGTAGAGGTGTACATGTCAAAAGTGATTGTTTAAATGTACAAGAATGTATTCAGTTTTTATGAAGTTTAAACACCAGTGGTGTGCCGCATGCATTGTTTTCACTTATCTGTATCCTGTTATAATGTAATAGCAAACATTTGGCTCTTTTTTTGATGACGGAGAGTGAGAAATGCATTTAGAATCTTTGACCGCCGATCACCCCACACAGTGACCATTTGCTTTGAAATTAGCACTTTCCTGATAGTTCTTCTTTTGCATTACAGTAGGCTTCTCTCTCATTTGATGGGTTATTGTGTATACTCCTGTAACTAAATGTACCACATGGGTAGTGATCCTGTCAGCTTGTTTTCTGAGAGAAGCTTTAAGTATTTACACAAGGAAAAAAATCTTCATCACTGAACTGTTTGGATTTTAACATGGCAGAATAACTGAACAAGACAACGGAGCTCCCCAGAGTTATCCTGGGTAGCCCTGAGAGACTTTTGGAAAACTACATCTCTGCTACCATTTGGAATTATAGACAGACTCACCTGTACACCTATTTTACCTGATTTAAACTCTCAATAACTCATATCTTTTCCCCAGCTAATAAACCTTTAGTTAATTACAGAATTGGCTACCAGTATTTTCTTTGCTCTGACATCTAGGATGCAAATAGACCAGGGTGAGTGACTGGTCTCTTGGAACAGAGACAGACCATTATCACATAGTGCAGCTTGCCTGGGTTGCAAGACAGTCCGTTAGATACTCGAGTCTATCTATAGTATTTTAGGAGTTTACACTTGTTACTGGCTTGATGAAATCTAAATATAGAAAATACAACCATGTTTGGAGTGTCTGCCCTGCTTTTTTGAAGTAGGCACTCACAGTCATGAGCCACTCCATACAGCATGACATACATTCATAAATGATCTGGAAAAAGGGGTAAACAGTGTGGCGGCAAAATTTGCAGACAATACAAAATTAAGATAGATAAGTCCAAAGCAGACTGCAAAGAGTTAGAAAGGAATCTCACAAAACTGGGTGACTGGGCAACAAAATGGCAGATGACATTCGTACTGATAAATGCAAAGTAATGCATATTGGAAATCCATCACAACTGTACATACAAAATGATGGGGCAGTTGCTACCACTCAAGAAAGATCTTGGAGTCATTGTGGATAAAATTCTCTGAAAACATCCCCACAATGTGCCGTGGCAGTTTAAAAAAAAAAAAAAAGCTAACAGAACAATGGGAACCATTAGGAAAGGGATAGATAATACGACAAAATATCATAATGCTGCTATATAAATCCATGGTATGCCCACACCTTGAATCCTGAGTGCAATTCTGGTCGCCCCATCTCAAACAAAGATATATTAGAAATGGAAAATGTACAGAGAAGGGCAAAAGAGATTAAGAACATGGAATAGCTTCCATATGAGGAGAGATTAAAAAGACTGGGACTGTTCCGCTTGGAAAAGAGATGACTTAGGAGGATATGACAGAGGTCTATGAAACCATGAATGGTGTGGAGAAAGTGAATAAGGAAGTGTTATTTACCCCTTCACATAAACCAAGAACCAGGGGTGACCCAATCAAATTAATAGGCCACATATTTAAAACAAACACACACAAGTAAGTACTTCTTCACACAACACACTGTCAATGGGTGCAACTTGTTGCCAGGAGATGTTGTCAACGCCAAAGTATAACTGGGTTCAAAAAAGAAACTAGGTAGGTTTATGGAGGCTAGCTCCACCAATAGCTATTAATCAAGATGACCAGGGATGCAACCCCATGCTCTGTGTGTCCCTAAGCCTCCGATTGCAAGATGCTGGGATTGGATGACAGGGGCTGGATCAGTTGAGAATTGCCTTGTTCTGTTCATTCCCTTTGAAGCATCTGGCACGGGCCACTGTGAGAAGACTAGTTACGGGGCTAGACAGACCATTAGTCTGACCCAGTATAGCCATCTTTATATTCTTATGAAGGTTGAGAGCAAACAGAATGCCTACCCATACACTGAATGGGTCTGTCCACCTATCAAGAGAAGTGAATATGCGAGAGGACTTGTTCAGCACAGAGCTCAAATAGTGATGACCTGGAGAATAAACGGAGGCTCGCCAACTTTAAAGAAATCTGAGATGTAGTCTGGCATGCCGGACTACCTATGTGCATGTGGCCATATGCCCCAGGAGCCTCATGCAGTTTCGAGCTATTCTGACTGGGTGGGCCTGGAGATCTACAGCAAGAAATCAAATCGTTTGGGACCTTGTGTCAGGAAGGAAAGCTCTGGCCTGAGTAGAGTCCAGGACTGCTCCTATAAACTCTATCCTCTGAACTGGATGTGGGATAGATTTTTTTCTAAATTGATCAGTAGATCCAGTTCTTTGAGAGTTGACTGGATGATAGACAAACTGGACAGTACCTGAGCCCTGGACTAGCCTCTGACTAGCCAGTCATCCAAATAAGGGTAGATTTGCACCCGTAGCATCCTCAGTAAACCTGCTATTACTGTTATACATTTTGTGAAAACCTGAGGAGATGCTGACAGGCCGAATGGCAGCACGGTGAACTGGCAATAAGCATGCTTCATTATGAATCTGAGATACTTTGTGACCTTGATAAAGTGCCTACTTTCATGTGGTGATTTAAGTTGAGAGTGGCATACCAGTCTCCAGGGACAGAATAACGGAAGCCAGGGTGACGATGCAACACTTTATCTTTATGAGATATCTGCTTAGCTGGCACAAGTATAAATTGATCTGAGACCTCCTTTTGCTTTCAGGATTAGGAAATAGAAATAGAACCCCCTCCCATCTGTGACACTGAAGAACCTCCTCTATGGTTTCTACCAGAAGGAAAGAATGAACCTGGAAAAGGAGCTCCTCATGAGAATGGTCCCTGAAGAGGGGAGGGAGTATGGAAGGGAGGAGGAGAAACAAATTGGAGGGTATATACCACTTCCACAGTGCTTAAGACCCATCAGTCTGAAGTAATCCAGGAGCAAGCACGGAGGAAGTGGCACAAACTGTTTGCGAACAGGGGGAGATGGACTCTGGCATCCTGGAAACTGGTAAAGCGTCCTCAATCAACCCATCAAATCACCTGTTTAGAATCCCTGGGTATCTAGATGGAGAAGGCATTGATGTAGAAGCAGGAGGAGGAGATGGCCGCGTCTATAACTTCTACTTTTCTTTCTTTGCAGATCCTGGCAAGGAGCAGGGGCAGAGTACCAATGGATCTGCTGTGGGTGAAAATGTGTTTCCTGGATGGGGCAGGAGTATACAATCCCAAAAAGTTTAAAGTTGCCTTAGAATCCTTCACCCCATGGAGTTGAGAAGCTGTTTGCCCTCAAAGGGCAAGTCGAATTGTTTGTTGAACCTCATGCAGAAGCCCTGAGGACTGAAGCCAAGAGCTCCTGCACGTGGAAATCGCAGAAGCCATGGTCCTAGCAGCTGAGTCCTCCACATCTGGTCCAGCCTGCAGCCAAGTTCTCACTACTCATTTCCCCTCATCAACTAAAGTGAAGAACTCCTGCGTAGTGCCCTCCAGCAACATGTCCTTAAACTTTAACAAGGAGTCCCAAATATTACAATCATAACACTCAAAAGAGTTTGTTGGTTGGCAATCCTGAGTTGCAACCCCACAGTAGAATAAACTTTTCTACTAAGTTAATTTTTTAGCATCCTTTGATTTGGGGGTTGCCACCTGTTAGCCCTGTTATTTCCTTTCACTGGTCGCTGATGCCATCAAAAAACCCAGGGCGAAACAGGAATATAGTCAGTCAACCCCCTGGGTATAGGCAGCGAGTGACTCCTCCATTTGGAGAGGCTGGGCACGCCCAGACCATGGCCTTGCCCCGAGGCTCACTCCCACTCGGCCTCCTCCTCCTTGCCTACCACTCACCACCCCCATGTGCCTCTTCGCCCCCTCCCCCAATGCCCCCATGCGGGTGGAGCGGGGATGAGAAGAGGCAGAGAGGGGCCTCAGGCAGGAAGAGGATGAGTGGGAATGGGGCCTCGGGGCAGAGCACAGGCAGGGCCACAGCCAGGACGCCCTTTTGGTGGCAGCATGCTCCAAAGGTGGCAGGCCAGCTGTTTGGGGAGGCTTAGCCTCCCCTGGCCTCTTATACCCACTGCCCATGCCCCTGAGAGGGAACATAATATTTACATTCAGAACTTTTTGAGATGGGAGGAAGGGACAAAGAAGTCTACCAGAGCAACTTATTAGTGAGATGATTTTGCAGCCCATTAAGTAAGGCATCCCAGTGGTGGCCAAAATATCAGAAAGGTGATGGGAGGACTCCTTAACCTCCTCCACCTGTATCTCCAAATCAGAAGCAACCCTCTCCAATAGCTCTTGGTGAGCTCTATAATAATAATTGGAAGTGAGTGAGGTGCCTCTGAAGGGAGGAGGATGCCAGCACAGGGTTGAGGCTGCCACTCCTCCACTAGCTGTCCAACAGACTTCTCCTGAACCACCTTTTCCTGCTTGGTAGCAGGCCCAATACCAGACTAGAGAAAAGGCAGCGCCTGGTGAGTAGATTCTCCATGCCTTTCTGATGATACAGAAAAGGAATGCTTTGAGTAAGACCTAGAAATCCAGGTGTTTTTAAAGGACCACTGAACTGGTCATGGCCACATGCCCAATCCCATTCCAGCTGGAGGATCCCAAAGCAACCTCAGGGTAATAACACCTAGGTGAGGAGTAGCATAACCAGCCCCAAGGCAAGGAAACATAGGAGCCAATCTCCAATTCAGGGGAGGATGAATCACCCTCTGCTAACCAAGGGGATGTAGCACGCTATGCTTCAAAGCAGCACACTGGAAACCCTATATTCACCACTGTCATATAATTATGATATGTTTTGTACAAAGCATGCCTTGTGAGGTATCATTTTAAAAGTTGATCTGTTGAACATTAATATCTTGTTGGATTGTATGTGCTATCACTGTATGGAAAGTTATGAAGTTTTGCTATGTGTGTGTTACTGAAATATGTTGTAAGGTTGGGAACACCCACAACCAGCCTTTCAGGTGCAACCATGGAGGAGCCTGACTTCTGATGGCCAATTAAAGGAATCCACATTCCCAAGAACCGTATATAATAAAGACTTCTCAGAGATAGCACGTAGACAATGGAGACTGCTTGACCCAATCACAAGCATAGATGTTTCCAGCAAGCTGAAAGAAACTATAAAAGAGGGGAAGTGACATCATCACTGGGCCTCTTCCCCCTCCCTGCGCCCAACTCAACACCTGGAAACAGTCTGGAGAACAAAGACTGAACTGGGGAGGTGGTCCCAGGCTGAAAAGGAGAATTCTAGCTTGTGTATTATACCATCAGGGCGGGACTTACTGCTTGATTCAAATCTTGTCTAGTTTATAGAACTCAGGTTGCGATTTTACTTTTATTTCTTAGGTAATCAACTCTGATCTGTACACTTACTACTTATAATCATGTAAAATCTTTCTGTAGTTAATAAATCTGTTTTATATTTTACCTTAAACAGTATTTTGGTTGAAGTGCTTGGGGAATCTGCTCAGTGTAAAAAGCTCATGCATGTTCTCTCCACATTGAGGTAGGGGTGGACTAGGTAATAAACTTACACTGGTCAGGCTTCTGACCAAGGCAGGACAATACAGCCCTGGGGTCCTAGGCTGGGGAAATTGGCTGGAGCCTCTCTATTGTTCGTTCATGAGTGGCTGGGGAAGCATTCATATAACTCAGCTGGGTGTGTCCATGCCTGTGGATGGCTATGTAAGTGCAGTACCTGGAGAGGTTTGCAGCTTGTCACAGCATCTCAGTGCGAGAGCAGTACCCCAGTTCCAGGTTGCACCCAGTCACAGTGGAGGCTGCTGCCGATGGTACCTGAGACAGGTGCCGACTTGGGAAAGAGTATAGTGCAGCCAAGATTGCAGGCTTCCCCTTCAACAGTGCAGATGGGTGTGAAGTCTGAAACACAGGAGGTTGACATGGTATCGATTACTGCACCAACACTGGACCCTGTGATGGAATGCACTCCTGTATTCATACCTACACACTATTGTAATAATCCTTGTACAACGTATACCTTGTGAGGTATATGAAAACTCAACTTGCTGATCAGTAATATCACAGTATAATGTGTGTAGACGTATTATGTGTATAGTTAAAAGTTTCCCTGCATATAATGTTAAAAATATATGTTCAGACTCACGTAGCACCAAACTACTCAAACACACCTGTCTTCAACAAAGGAGGGTATGCTTGTCTTAATTTGCATTTAAGCAATGAACAAAGTCATCAAGCAGCAAGGGAGAAAGGAGAAAACAAAGGAAGCTCACTCAGGTGGAAAAAAAAGAAAAAAAAAACCCAGCAGGGAACATCCTTCCACACAGACTTTTTGTCTTCTGGTTCTCAGCTGGAAATGCTTTTCAAGAGGGGGACTAAAACTATAAAAAGGAGGAACAAGCACCCCAAGAGAACCTCTCCTCTTTCTTCCTGTCTCTTGCACACTTTGCACTTGAGAAGACAAAAGAAGCAGCCATTAGACTCTGAGGGAGGGGCGCTGACCTGAAGGTGGGTCAGTAATATTGCTAGAAGTATGTGTGAGAAACTTCGCTTTGACTCTAATGTAGTTTTTAAGTTGGGCACTAGAAAGTTTTATTTTTATTTTTCTTGTAACCATTTCTGATCTTTATGCCTCATTACCTGTGCTCAAAATCTCTTTGTTGTTATTAAACTTGTTTTATTGTTTTATCTAATCCAGTGTGTTTAAATTGAAGTGTCTGGGTAACTCCATTTAGGGTGGCAAGCTGTTGTATATTATTCCCTTATAAGAATAATGGACTTAATATATTTGGACTGTCCAAGAGAGGCCTGGGCAGTACAAAACACATTTCTGGGGGGAAATCTGGGACTGGGAGAGTGTTGCGGTCATCCTGAAGTATAACCCAGACTGGTGAGAGCCAGAGTGTGACGGGCAGCTACAATTACACAAACACATCTAGGAGTGACCTGCGTGATGAAGGCTGTGAGCGGTCCAGGTTGAGAGATACAACAGTAAGGTACTGCAAGGCACTCTAGGTTGCGAGGCAAGGGTGACACCATCCCCATTAATCTGGATTGCACCCTGGTATGTCAGAGCCCCTTTAACTGCTGGTACCAGAAGCACGGTCTCCTGCATTGCCAGGAATAACATTACCGATAGGCTCAGCAAATCTCTTGCTGCTGCCAATGCCTCCAGTGTGGTCAGTACCAGGATGATCTCAGGTCACTGGGGTACCACAAATGTAGAAGACGCCCTGTGATGAAGCTGAGAAAACTCACACCAGCATGAAAAGGGTTAAAAAGAGAGCCTATGAGCCCAGCTAGCTCCACACCGCTACATCTTGGGCCAGTGCCTGGCCTGAAGGAGGAAGAAAAGGAGAGAATCTGGCTCAGTTTAAGGCTGACTAGCAAAGAGGCAGGAGATAGCTCTGTCTTTCTACATGAGGGGAGCATCACTACAAGCCTGACAGCCAGGACAGCCGCTGGAGGGAGAAGCACTGTGTCCCTGACCAAGAGAGACTGCTGAGGAGACTGGCGAGAACCCAGCACTGAGTGAACTGTACAATAAAGAAATTATGGGGCTAAACCCCTCCAATCTTATATCTGCTCTGCCCAGAAGGACTCGAGTCCACAGCAGAACGCCAACGAAAGGTCCACAAGAGGGCACTACTCCACACAAGCCACTACAAAAACTGTTTGGATTATTGGGGCCATGCCTCAAACTGAAGGAAATAGGTTGGAAGTAGCACAGGGCAGTGGACTTAGACTCCCTGGCAAGAGGAACTTGCCAGCATTGCTTCATACAGGGCCCTGGGCTGGAAATCAGTGAAGAGAGAGAGCCCAGGTCTCCCTACCACCCCTCCTTAAGGGCCGAGGCCCAGATGCAAGCAGAGGTCAGAAGGTTCCCAACTTAAGGTCAGGAACCAGGCACCTCAGCCAGGGAAGCAAGGGACCAGAAGTCAGGTGTGCTAACCGCTAGGCCACCCAGCCCTTCAAACACCCTATCACTCACCCTTTCGGGACCAAGACTCAACAGTGCCAGTTTCGGTGCTACCAGAGAAAAGGAGTGCTTGAGTTTTGGCTGCACTCTACTTTTAACCCCAAGCTTACAGAGGATCAGTGTCAGCAACCGGCCTGTCTAGAGGTCTTATGCCTCTTCTTAGGCAGTGGGGAAGGCGAGCAGTGCCGGGTCTCAGGCATACTCCTGACCAATGTCAAAGCACTCAGCCAAAGTGCCAAGTCAGGATGGCTAGGCTCTGACAGAGGTCTCAAGGCCACCTTGACGGTGGTCTACTAGTTCTAAAATCCTGATAGTGAATTGAACTGTTTCTGGTCACATGCCTAACTAAAGATAATACTTCATTTGTTTAATAATTGAATTAGTTTTAAATGCAAAACATGTTTTGTTAAACTTTATATATCCAGCATTAGGTACCGTAGTTTTATTTAACGAATAAAAAGATAAAATGCTGTTTTTGTGCACTTTTAATTGCATTTTTTAGCTTCTATCCAAATAGAGCTTGACACAAATCGCAAGTAAAAAAATTAATCTAGTAAATAAATGCATCATTCACAATTTCCTAATAAAAATGTAAAAATTAAGAAGCTGAACAAATGTGAGTTAAGCTACATAACTGCCTAAATAATGTGTATAGATACAGTATATCCTCCTGGTTAGCAAAAAGAAGCAAAATTTATTGTAAAGGGATATTCAGTTGCAAACCAAAATGTTAGTCAACAAGAATAAACCTTTCATTAGGAAAACAGTTAAAAAGTACAAATGCAAAACAAGATTAAAAAAAGATATATCAGTGATTTAAATCAAGGTTTCCTGTTGGCTGATTTAAATCATGATTAAAATTGATTATTTAAATCAATTCACCTTATGCTGCCCCTCCTTCAGGAAGGGAAACCTGTCCCTGGAGAGGCTGGCAAAGATAGGAGTCAAAGGCATATTTGTTGGCATGGGCAAGAAGCTGAAAAGAAGGGGAGGACCACATATAGGGGACGTTTATAAATTGGACTGGGACATGCTACAGCTCCACTTTAGAACTTCCCCACAGTTAGTGGTGCTTCCCTATGTTTCTTAGATACAACCAATTATAAACAAAGAAACCACAAATTTAAAACTCACAAACCAGAACAAGAGACGAGGTAAAGAACACTGTTTGTATTATATATAAAATTCTGCACTACCATCTGTCCTCTGGATGGGTTGTGATGAATCTGTCTAGAGACAAGAAGTTAGCGTATCTTTAGGCACTTAAACTTGTGGTGGGGAATGCGGCATGTGTGGGAGGTGAGGCACAGTGGACAGAGGAGGGTGTGCAAACTATGAATAACCCATACCCTAGTCTTTAATGCACACGGCAGAGGCTATGAATGGATCCTTGAAGAGGAGTGGCATATTTATATTTAGATAGGAAAGTCAACAATTAGTTTTCATCAGTTTGTAAATAGAGATTTCTCTCTCTAAATTGATGATTAATTCTGTTGCATTACTCCCCTCAGCCAGATCATTCCCTCCAATGTTTGGAGGGAGGAAGAGAGAAGGAAGAGATTTTTGTGCCAAACTTCCAGATGGAATCCCTTGCAGTGGGTGCAGGCTTCGCAATGTTTCTTTGTCATGTGTTTATACCCTGTATGGAAACTAGCTCACATGCAGGGACTTTCCTTAGGGCATGGCTACACTTGCAGATGTAGAGGGCTATGAGTTAAACCCGCCTTCGGAGAGTGCAGTAGGGAAAGCAGTGCAGTCTGTCCACACTGACAGCTGCTTGTGCACTGGTGTGGCCACATTTGCGGTACTTGCAGCGGCATTGGGAGCGGTGCATTATGGGCAGCTATCCCAGCATGCAAGTGACTGCAACGTGCTTTTCAAATGGGGGGGTGGGGTGGAGTTTGACAGGGAGTGTGTTGTGTGTATGTGGAGGGAGAGAGAGTGGGTTTTGGGGGGGCTGAGAGCATGTCAGCATACTGTCTTGTAAGTTTTTGTGCATTTTAAATTGAATTTTTATCCATATAACTATCATAGAATATCAGGGTTGGAAGGGACCTCAGGAGGTCATCTAGTCTAATCCCCTGCTCAAAGCAGGACCAATCCCCAGACAGATTTTTTCCCCAGATCCCTCAAGGATTGAAATCACAACCCTGGGTTTAGCAGGCCAATGCTCAAACCACTGAGACAGCAGCAGACTCTCCCCCCCCCCCCACTCCACTCACTCACCATTCCACACTAATCTCTCTCTCGTAGCACACTTATCTGTCTTGGAGCAGATAAGCAGCTGGCTGTCAGAAACGGAGCATTCAAACGGCATATCTGCATTCCTACAGCGAGTTCAAAACAATGAGAAGAGAGGCCACTTGACTTAAGGGAATTATGGGACATTTCCTGAGGCTCATCAGAGCGCAGTAATGCAACACCTCGTCCACACTGGCGCCGCGGTGCTTCAGCGGGGGCGCAGCAAACGTTATTCCACTCGCCGAGGTGGAGTACCAGCAGCGCTGTAGCCACGGAGTCAGAGAGTTCTACGTGCCTTGCCAGTGTGGACGGGTAGTGAGCTAGTGCGCCCGGGGCTCCTTTATTGCGCTGTAACTCTCAAGTGTAGCCAAGCCCTTAGCTTCTATACAGGGCATAAACACAAGACCAAAAATCCACCCTATTTTCACCACTGAAGAATTTTGCATCCACATCAAGTCACATGATGAACCAAGGGAAAAGAAACAAACATTGCAAACCAACACAAGACTATTCTATCAGGGCATTGGATTAGAGTGAGCCATTGATCTACCAGCTTTAGTCAAAGTTCTCTAATTTTTATAGAGGTACATATCTCAATGTGTAATTTCAATCATTATACTGAACTCTGGTATCACACCGTGAAAAATGAAAGACTAGAACAGAACTGAAAATGAAAGAAGTAACAAAAAGACAGGAGGGATTTTCCAAGTAGCTGGTGGTAAACAATGCTTCTGAGAGATGGCAATGTTCTTTTCCATTTGGAAAAAGAGTTTATTGTCATGTTTCCAACAGAGTTTAAAATTTTGTTTATTCCCTTATATTTGCATCACAATCATTCATGTCAGCACATCTGTGGTAATAAGATAAGATGTGTTAGTTTGTGTTCCTTCAGCTGACTCTAAACACAACTTTGCCTTGGTCCTATAATGAAAATAGCTATTGATGTTTTATTATTTAATGGTGAAAGAATGTTGGAGATAGATATTTAAGGGTATTAATTTCATTTTTGTCAGTAAGGGAATTCTTTCCCCAAACCCCCAAAAACATCACTCTTAAATGGGCAGTGTGCAAAAGTGATAAAGACAAGGGACTGGAGGTGAAGCATGAAGTTTTATTCCTTTCTGCTATCAATCCAAGTATTCAACAACAACTGCCTCCAGTTTCCTCTTTTTGTCTGTGTATTCTTTTTCATTTCTGTCAATCTCACCCCATCCTGAATTTCTGCCCCTTTGCTCATCAAGGGTCTTCCAAAAACAAAACAAAACTCCACACCATTTCCCCTACCTGTTTAACTTTCTCCTCCTATCAAAGGCTCTTACCACAGTGTTAGACTGTTTCCAGAGCTTACCAAGATTGCTATTTCAGTCTGCCACAGAAAATCTCTACATACAAGAAGTGTACCCTCCACCCCATCAACTGGTTGTGCTCATTTTGGCCTAGAAAAAACAAACTCAAACATACTGGCACCAGACCACCAAGTCAACACATCACCACTGATTAGAAAGGAATGAGGCAAACTACTCATCTGTTCCCTCAGCAACCTCTTCCCCTGCAATTGGTCTCTTCTGCTTCCTGCCTCTTTTCTCCTTCTGAGCACCTCAATCATTTTGCTGCTGATACACACAGTGCCTCCGGGGGGGGGGGGAAATAGTGTGTGCAGGAACAGCACAGTTACAATCCTCTGCTGTGGAGGAGCTCTCAGTAATTTAAATACCACAAAAGGATGGGCATGTGGGAACAATTAAGGCTTGTCTACATAACCCGCTGGATCGACAGGCAGCGATCGATCCAGCGGGGGGGGGTCAATTTATCACATCTAGTCTAGACGCGATAAATCAACCGTTGAGCACTCTCCCGTTGACTCTGGTACTCCACCAAGACGAGAGGCACAGGCGGAGTCGACGGGAGAGCGTCAGCCATCAATTTACTGCAGTGAAGACACCCCGGTAAGTAGACCTAAGTACGTCGACTTCAGTTACGTTATTCACATAGCTGAAGTTGCGTAACTTAGATCGCTCTCCCTCCCCCCCAGTGTAGATCAGGCCTAAGATTCCCACTACACTACCTCCAATTTGACTTCAATATTTAGTATCCAGAGTCTACCTGTTTAGTAGAAATTTTATACACCCTAAAAATATTAACCCAAGTTAATTGTGCCTTAAAATATTCACAAGGAAGATTAAGGCTACGTGCCTCCTGACAAACAGGACTGCTTTCTGTAGGAGTATTCTGGTTGGAGATAGTGAAGGATGGCATCCTCTGCCTTTGTTGAAGCTGGTACCTGAATGGCTTCAAGTATAGTGCTGGTATTCTTGATTACCTCAGCATCTCCCTGGAATCCTTGAGAGAATAGAGCACTGCCTCCATTCAGATAAGAGCTCCATTCCCTTGAAGGTAAGTTCTCTATTGTTGCCAGAAACATTCTAGTAAGTGACTTTAGTTCACTCAAAGGAATGTTTGCTCTAACAGCAGATTTCAAGAAGATATTGCATAGCATCCACAGAGAGCAAGTTTAAAACTGCAACTATCCACATCAGAAAGTTAATTCTAAGAATGATGTTTATTCTCTCTGGGAACAGAAAAAACACACATACATACAATATTCATGTCTATGTTGCCAACTCACAATTTTATCAGGAATTTCAGAATTTTCTTCTTAAAGCTTCAGCTCCTAGCTACTTGAGATTACATGAGAATCTCAGCTTTCATTAAAAATAACTTTCTAGCCCTCACAGTTGTGGAGAAAGACTTGAAAACACAAACCCTAAAGGATCAAAAGCCAGAAGGCAAATAAAAAGAACCCACAATTATGTAACTTTTAAGCTAACCTAATGAAGTTTTGGGGCAGTCATGATTTTTGACTGTGTGGATTTGGCAATACTGCCAATCAAAGCAGCCCAAATTCTGAATGTCATATACTCAAACTGCTCACCAACAAGCTGCAGACCAGAAATTTGCAGAAATCATTTGACAAGTAATTTCAAACAAATTCAAGAAAACTGTGATCCATTAGATAAACAGAAATAAGAGGCAAATTTTACATCTTCATAGCTCCCGAAACTACAAAGGATAAAAACAGATATCTTTGGAACATTTGGTGTTGTCTCAAACCAAGCAGACCCACTTGGGGAAACCCGCATCATAAGAATGATGGACAAGTCATATACATTTTTAGAAATCATTCTTTCCCCCCCCCCCATCTTATATTATCCACAAATGAGTCTCCTCTTATCTGCTAGATGTACAGCTGAGGGAAAGACCTGGTCTAATATACTTCACTCTCTACAGACAGCAGCACAAGAAGGCTGTTTTATCTCTAAGGATCTGCACCACCTTTCTTTTTACCATCAGGAGAAATACCTCAAGTGTTTGTCAAATTGTCTGAATATTGGTGTGGAGTATGAATATATGGGCTTCCACAGGTCTTCAGCCCTTATATGGCCTAAAAGAGATCCCAAGCCAAGCACCAAATGCAGAAGTTCCTTGCAGTGGGAGTCATGGGAATAAAAGTTCTGGCTCTTCTCAGGGGCCCTGACCTAGTGACTATACTCCTGGCTTCCTCCCTCTCCCAGCACAATTCCTGTCTCCAGTTTACACAATCCCTTGGAAACTGGCCACTCAGCAAAGCACAATATATCTCAGGATTAGCCAGTTTCCTAAGGGTTATAATAAACAGCTTCATGTTCAAATAGATGGGTTGGGAAAATGGGAGGTTGTTTTTGATTGGGTTTTTTTGTTTGTTTTGTTTTGTTTTTTAAGCGGGTTGATTTGGCCATGTTTGGCCATCTTTAGACAGTAGAAGATTATTACTATCTCTATTAAGAGTGGCTCCCAAAAAATGGGTTGTTTTCCACAAATAGATGTTTTTATTAGGTGATGCTCTAGAACAGTGGCTATCTGTGACGGGTTGGATCACAGAAACCCCCTTGGGAGCTGCCACCTAATGTGCAAAGACTACCTCTGCTCCTGTTTTCCCTGCCAGCTCAGGACTCCAGCACCCTGTCTTGCTGAGCCAGCCACTCCTGTCTGACTCCAACACAGACCCAGGGTCTGAATCACTTGTCCCAAAGCTGCAAGTTTACCTGAAAACAGCTCACAGTAGTGTGCTTGTCTCTAGCACTCAGATGCCCAACTCCCAATGGAGTCTAAACCCAGATAACTCCGTTTTACCCTGCTTAAAGCTTATGCAGGGCAAACTCAAATTGTTCGCCCTCTATAACACTGATAGAGAGATATGCACAGTTGTTTGCTCCCCCAGGTATTAATACATACTCTGAGTAAATTATTAAATAAAAAGTGATTTTATTAAATACAGACAGAAGGATTTAAGTGGTTCCAAGTAGTAACAGACAGAACAAAGTATGTCACCAAGCAAAATAAAATAAAATGCGCAAATCTATGTCTAATCAAACTAAATACAGATAATCTCACCCTCAGAGATGCTTCAGTAAGTTTTTCTCAGACTGGACACCTTCCAGGCCTGGGCACAATTCTTTCCCCTGGTACAGCTCTTGTTCCAGCTCAGGTGATAGCTAGGGGATTCTTCATGATGGCTTCTCTCTCCCCTTTGTTCTGTTCCACCCCTTTATATATCTTTTGCATAAGGCGGGAACCCTTTGTCCCTCTGGGTTTCCACCCCCCCTCACTGGAAAAGCACCAGGTTAAAGATGGATTCCAGTTCAGGTGACATGATCACGTCACTGCAAGACTTCATTGCCCACTTGCCAGCACACACATATACAGGAAGACTAACAGGTAAACACAACCATCTGCAGACAATGGTCCTGGTTAATGGGAGTCATCAAGATTCCAAACCATCATTAATGGCCCACACTTTACATAATTACAATAGGCCCTCAGAGTTACATTTTATATTTCTAGTTTTAGGTACAAGAGTGGTACATTTATACAAATCAGATGATCATACTCAGTAGATTATAAGCTTTGTAATGATACCTTACAAGAGACCTTTTGCATGAAGCATATCCCAGTTACGTTACATTCACTTATTACCGTATTTTCTCTAAAACTATCCCAGTTACATTATATTGACTTATTATCAAGTTTTTATAAAACCATATAGACTGCACAACGTCACACTATCAACTGTTCCTGACTACTGTACCCCTTTCAGGAGTCTGATTTGTCTTGCGTACTTCCAAGTTATACCTCGCTTAAAAACTACTTGCTTACAAAATCAGACATAAAAATACAAAAGTGTCACAGGACACTATTACTGAAAAATTGCTTACTTTCTCATTTTCACCATATAATTATAAAATAAATCAATTTGAATTAGGGCTGTTAAGTGATTAAAAAAATTAATCGTGCTGTTAAAGAACAATAGAATACCATTTATTTATATATTTTTGGGTGTTTCTACATTTTCAAATATATTGATTTCAATTACAACACAGAATACAAAATGTACAGTACTCACTTTATGTTTATTTTTATTACAAATATTTGCACTGTAAAAAAAAGAAATAGTATTTTTCAATTACCCCATTACAAGTATTGTAGTGCAATCTCTATCACGAAAGTTGAACTTACACATGTAGAATTATGTTCAAAAAACCTGCATTCAAAAAATAAAATATAAAACTTTAGAGCCTACAAGTCCAGTCAGTCCTACTTCTTGTTCAGCCAATCGCTCAAACAAGTTTGTTTACATTTGCAGGAGATAATGCTGCCCTCTTCTTGTTTACATCACCTGAAAGCGAGAATAGGAGTTCGCATGTCACTGTCATAGCCAGTGTCGCAAGATATTTACATGCCAGATGCACTAAAGATTCATATGTCCCTTGATGCTTCAACGACCATTCCAGAGGACATGGGTCCATGTCAATGACGGGTTCTGCTCGATAACAATCCACAGCAGTGCGGTCCGACGCATGTTCATTTTCATCATCTGAGTCAGATACCACCAGTAGAAGATTGATTTTCTTTTTTGGTGGTTCAGGTTATGTAGTTTCTGCATTGGAGCGTTGCTCTTTTAAGACTTCTGAAAGCATACTCCACACCTAGTCCCTCTCAGATATTGGAAGGCACTTTAGATTCTTAAACCTTGGGTCGAGGGCTGTAGTTATCCTTAAAAATCTCACATTGGTACCTTCTTTGTGTTTCGTCAAATCTACAGTGAAAGTGTTCTTAAAACGAACAACATGTGCTGGGTCATCATCCGAGACTGCTTTAACATGAAATATACATCAGAACATGGGTAAAACAGAGCAGGGGACATACAATTCTCCCCAAAGGAGTTCGGTCACAAATGTAATTAATGCATTATTTTTTTAAATGAGCAGCAGCATCAGCATGTCCTCTGGAATGGTGGCCGAAGCATGAAAGGGCATATGAACGTTTAGAACATCAGGCACATAAATACCTTGCAATGCTGGCTACAAAAGTACCACGCGAACACCTGTTATCACTTTCAAGTGACACTGTAAATAAGAAGCGGGCAGCATTATATCCTGTAAATGTAAACAAATGTCTTTGTCTCAGCGGTTGGCTGAACAAGGAGGACTGAGTGGACTTGTAGGCTCTAAAGTTTTACAGTTTTGTTTTTGAGTGCAGTTTTGTAACAAAAAAAAAAAAAATCTACATTTGTAAGTTGCACTTTCACGATAAAGAGGTTGCATTACAGTACTTGTATGAGGTGAACTGAAAAATACTATTTATTTTATCATTTTTACAGTGCAAATATTTATATTATTATTTGTGATTACAAAGTGAGCACAGTATATTTTTTATTCTGTGTTGTAATTGAAGCCCATATATTTGAAAATGCAGAAAAACATCAAAAAATATTTAATACATTTCAACTGGGATTCTATTGTTTAACAGTGTGATTAAAACTGCGATTAATCATGATTAATTTTTTTAATCATGCTTTTTTTTTTTTGAGTTAATGGCATGAGTTAACTGCAATTAATCGACAGCCCTAATTGGAATATAAATTATTGTACTTACATTTCAGTGTATAGTATATAGAGCAGTATAAACAAGTCATCTGTATGAAATTTTAGTTCGTACTGACTTCACTAGTGCTTTTTATGTAGCCTGTGGTAAAACTAGGCAAATATCTAGATGAGTTGATGTACCCCCTGGAAGACCTCTGCGTATCCCCAGGGGTACATATCCCCCTGTTGAGAACCACTGATCTAGAACTCCACTGTGCTGTGCCATGTCAATCTCTGAAATTGTCACTAATGTAAAAAGCTAAAATAGACTGCATGACTACTACACTACATCCTCTTAGGGAAAATTGATGTGGAGGCAGTGGGGTTGAAACCCATCTCTTATTGACTACAAGTCATTCTTTGTTTTGAGTTAAGCAGCTAGCTCTTTCAAATACATTAGACCAAAAAGGTAAACCCCTAAGGACACCAGTCCACTCTCCTTTCCATTAATGTATGGAACTTCCATTAGTACTGGAAGATGTATGCACGAGTGCATGGGTGTTGAGAGTTTAGACACCTTCCCCTCCTCATTTATGAAAAACAACAAAAAATTCATTACCATTCACATAAAGCCATGCCATTAAAACAAAAAAACAAAACACATGTACAATACACAGATATTTGGCATTTCTCTCAAGTCATACCGGCTAGTTCTCCACAAGATCATGGAGATGCCCTACTGACCTAGAAGTAATAGACATCTGACCTCATTACTCCCATGCAACGTAGTAGGGAAAGAGGACACCAGAGCTGGAGAAAAACACCAGCAACTAAAATTTGCATTTGCTCAGGCTCACCCTGTCTCCCTTTCAAGGAGCAAAGCCAGCTAGACATCTGTCCCATGCAGCAGAAGTCAGCCCTGAAGTCTAACACCTAGAAGAAGCATAGAGTTAACCAGGTATGTCTATACTGCAAATTAAAACCCATGGCAGTGAGCCTCAGAATCCCCGTCAATTGACCGGGGCTTGCAGAGCTAGAAATAGCAGAGCAGATGTTGGGGTTTGGGCTGGAGCCCAGGCTCTGAAACCTAGAGAGGGTGGAGTGTCTTGGAGCCTGGGCTCCAACCCAAGCAGGAAGGTCTGTCTGTACTACTATTTTTAGCTCCACAGCCCAAGCTCTGGCAGCCCAAGTCAACTGACCTGGGCGCACAGACTCAGAGACACAAGTTTCCCTTTGCCATGTAGAGATATCCACAGCGTCTCCAGGGAGTAAGGCAAGTCTGCCCTCTTCTTTCATTCCCACAAAAAGGTAAAGGCAAAGAGGCTAGTAACCTTACATGCCTTCTAATTCCATTCCTGCCCATTTCCTTTTTGACTGAAGAATATAGTTTTAGGGAGAGATTGGGAAAGCCAGAGTCTGTAAAACTGTAGAAATTGGACAGGATAAAAAAAAATAATGAAAAATAAAATACCAGCTGGCTCAGAGAGCAAATGCAGTATATAAAACTCTTGAGTAAGAAGTCCTTTTAGTTGTACATACAACCCTCAGCCTTTGAACATACTCAGCAATTTTTTTTACGACTTCCCTCAGATATATTTGTAATTTTATGATTGTATACAATAGGTTAGAGAGAGAGAAATCAGTTGCATCAAAAATATGAATCATCCCAAACACTGAATGTGAACAGACTTACCCTGATTAGTTATACAATTCCAAGAAGGCCAAATATGTCTCCTAGTATCACATTGATGCCACACATCCAAACTATTGTTACATGGCAGTGATACCCGTTCAAGATTGACCAATTCACACAGATTCCATCCCACAGCGGATTTCCCATTCTATAAGCAGTCTCACTTTTCCTTACAATTGCACTTGGTAGAAAGTTTTTAGCATTAATAGCATGATTTAATAATTTTCATACCAAGAATAAAAATGTCACAACTGAGGTATAAAAAACAGTTACTAACCTTCCATAACTGTTGTTCTTTGAGATGTGTTACTCATGTCCATTCCATGTTAGGTGTGTGCACGCCATGTGCGCTGTTGCCAGAGATTTTCCCCACAGTAGTATCTGTAGGGGCCAGCTCTAGCACCCTCTGGAGCCCCATCCCAGGGACCAGGGCATGCCCTGTCCCAGCGATGGTGTCCCCTGAGGGGACCATTATCTAACTCTGCTAACTATACATGACTAACACTAACTACGTACAAAAACAGTCAAATTCAACCGCTGGAGAAGTCTTGCAAACACAAGGGAGAGAAAGTCGTTCCAGCAACCGTCACAGGCGGTAAGAAGGAACTGGAAGGGCGTGGGGCCAGCAGCATCCCTTATGCCAGCATATGGGAGTGGGACTCCAAGGGTCACTAGAGCCAGCCCTATGGATACTACTGGGGGGAAAAAAATCTCTGGCAACAGCGCATGCGGCATGCGCACACCTAAAATGGAATGGACATGAGCAAGCCCTCGAAGAAGAATGTTTAGGATTGACTAATACTTCAACATTACCAAAACAGGTTAAACAATGGGTCTCTCAAAACACAATACACGATATGTTCTCAGAGTCTAATATAATCCGGGATTCTTTTGTTGAATTAATTTGAGTCTTAAATCCTAAGTAGAAGATGCAACCTCAATATATATTTTGCTCCAAACATCCATGGCTATTTCCAAAATTTTCTCCCCAGAGTCTTACGTAACTTTGAAATCCAGAGTAGACAAGTTAGCCACACTGCTTCATTAGACACATAGGCGCATTTTTGGTTGCGTTTTCCTGAGATGCATCATCGTTATATGATCCTATTTTTTCAATTCATATTTAAATACCACCATACAAATGTAGAATAGCAATTGTGAATTATTTTGTTGCCATTATTTGAGTTTCTTCTTTTCCCTCTCCAGATCACTCGATTTGCCTTTTTGATAACGCACAAGACAAGTTCTGTTGCACTTGTGATTGTACCATAAATATAAGTCTGAAAAAATCAGTTACACACATCCTATTTCTACAAACTGAAGTCTCATATACATTAATTACTATATACATTGCAGTTTCTCCTGGAAAGGGTACTTGTGAATTAGTTTTTATTTTGTAATATTAATTAGGTTCCGCAAAGAAAACTTCAAATAAATTTGACTTTTTCCTGGAGCTGTGTCATGATATTTGACGTCTCAAAAACATTAATAAAATACTAATAAAACACAAGTTGTAGCATATAATGCAACTTGGAGCTGTATGCATAAGTTATTCACTCAGAGTCAAGTTTCATAAATGCATTGTTGGCATTTTGTTTTAAAAAACAAGCAGAAGACACTACATGCAATTAGACATTCAAAGAAGAACAATCTGCAAGCACACTTTCTAAAGAAGATTGGTAATTCCTTCATATTTATCAGCACAGACTTTCCTCAAAAGCATAAAAAGACTGTACTCTTGCTTTATACTTCAAAAATACTTAATTATCCAGCCTTTTAATATCCCTGACAGAATATACCTTCTCTTTACAACTGAACTTACATCCATTTCATATCTGATATTCACTTCACAATTATAGTCAGAAGACTAAGCAGAAACAAGGAGAGTATCAACTTGCCATTTAGATCTGTTTTAGATGAATTTTGCTCTCTTTCACAAGCTCCCTCACATTGTATTTTAACTAGATATTTGTAAAACGCCAACCAGGGTGGTGTCTAGGCACCAGAAGAGCAATTCAAGGGCATAAGATAATCCCAAACAGGAATTCTGCACAGGTTGCTGTTACTTCGGGCAGGTCTACACTACAGGACTAAGTCAATCTAAGTTACGCAACTACAGCTACGTGAAAAATGTAGCTGGAGTTGACGTACCTTAGGTCAACTTATTGTGGTGTTTACACCGCGCTGGGTCGACGGTAGAAACTCTCCCGTCAACTTTCCTTATGCTTCTCGTTCCGGTGGAGTACCAGAGTTGACGGGAGAGCGATCAGTAGTCGATTTAGCGGGTCTTCACTAGACCCGCTAAATCAACCCCCCAATGGATCGATCGCCGCGCGTCAATCCCCTGGTAAGTGGAGACAAACCCTTAGAAGGTGAGCATTTCTTTTTCCTTTTGTATTTGTAAAAACGGTGTGAACAAAAGTGACTGACTGCGATTCATGGGGACGACCAAGGCCTTATCTACATTAGAAAAGGTTAGCTATACCAGCAAACCACACCCCATCTCCTGCACGGGGAGTGGGGGAGGAGGCGGAGCGAGGGGAAGACAGCTTATACTAACACTTTTCCCAGGATAGCTTATGTCAGTTCCCCAAATGAAATAAATTACTTTGGCAAACGGACTTTTTTGCCAGGATAACTGAGCCTACTCTATGACTCTTTGCTGGTATAAAAACATTATAAAGAATAACACTCCTAACCAATATTATTATATAGGGTGACCAGACGTCCCGATTTTATAGGGACTGTCCCGATATTTGCTCGTTTGTCCCGCGTCCCGACCAATGTTTGGTCGGGACACTGGACAAACAAGCAATTTTTGCCCTCCACTCCGGCTCGTGCCCCCTCCCTTGCCCCAACTCTGCCCCCTCCTTCCCCCGTTGGATAGCTCCCCAAATCCCCGCCCTGGCCCCACCCCCTCACTGCCCCATTGGATCCCTCCCCAAATCCCCGCGTCTTCCCGAAGCACGCCGCATTCCTCCCCCCTCCCAGGTAAGCGCAGGAGGGAGGAGGCCCGGGTCCGGCCTGGGGAACCGGCTCCCTACGCGCCCATGGGTGGGGGTGGGGGGGCAGCACCTCCGCCATGTGCACCCCAGCCCCGGAGGGGTGTAGTTAGCGCTGGGTGCCAGGTGCATGCCTCTGCCTGACACGCAGCGAGGGAGAGGCAGAGGAGCGGCTGGAAGGGCCGGTCAGGCGGCGGCTCCGCTGCGGTGCTGGGGATTATTAGAATCTGTGAGTCTGTCTGCCTCCGGGGGGGCAGGGCGGGGGGAGCAGTGCGTGCCTGGCTGGGTGTGCGACCCTAGGTGAGGAGATCCCGTCCCGCGATGCTTGGGCGAGTCCCGGCCTGGGGGCCGCGGCAAGGTCCCGCTTCTCCAGCGGGGTGTAGCCCAGTGGCACGAAGGTCGCTACAGCTCCGCACTCCCAGGCCCGCGGGGAGCTGGAGCCCGCCAGGGAAGGGGCTGCCCCACGCTGGTGCGCCCGCGGCCAGCCCAGGCCAGTCTCCACGCAGGGACCTGGCGGGGGCGCTCCCCCTTTCCGTCCCCATCTCCGCGGCATCAGGGTGTCAGTCCTCAGGCTCCAGGCGGGGGTTGTTGCGTCCCGGGACCCGCTGTTTACATTTGCGTGTGGCCGGCGCCAGCCTAGGCGCTTCCTGCTTGTTCGTGCTTTTTTTTTTTTTTTTTTCTTTTCTTTTCTCCCCACCGGCTTTTTTTATTTTTTGGCTCCGCCCCCTTCCCCCCCGTCCCGATATTTCGCCTCTGTAATCTGGTCACCCTATTATTATACCAGCTAAAAGACCTACCGTAGATATGGCCGAAACCTGCTTTTTGACTTTGTCTGAAGGGCTGACAGCTACCTTACAATAAAATCCATCCATTTCACACACATTCCTTAGTGTGAATGTAGTTGAATAAAGATGCCTTACAGCTTATTCCCCTATACCAGTAAAAATCACCTTTATATTGGCATAACTGCATTCACAAGAGCGTTATATTGCTTTAACTATTCTGGTATACATTTTATTTATTTAGATTTAAAATATTAAAGACACCTAGCCCTGGCTCTAAGAGCCTTAATTATAAAATAAATGCATTTAAATTAAATCTCATCATCACTGAAATCACTTCTCCAGGAACTCAGCTAGCCAGCCAGTCATCATCTAGGAAGCATACCCTCAGCCTTTTCCAAAGACCCTATCAAACAAGGATCTTTAGCAGCATGCCCAGGAAGTCCCCAGATTCAGGCCAAGAAGGGGGAGCAAGTTTCAGACACAGAGCCCTCCTAGGAGAATGTTCTAACAGCCAGCCCCTTTCTTTTATAAGAAAGGGGATCCAATTTGAGAACCCCTGCTAATCAAAGCAGTAGCAATATGGCATAGGGAGCCAGGCAGTCTCAGGTCACAACCAACACATTAAACTCCATCTGAAACTAAATGGGCAACCAGTGCAGATCCCAGAATACTGATGTTATGTGCTCCCAGTGAAATGACCCACTCAATAAGCAAGCCATTGTATTCTACACCAACTTCAGTCTCCAAATGGTTTAAAGGGGGGGGGGATAGCTCAGTGGCTTGAGCATTGGCCTGCTAAACCCAGGGTTGTGAGTTCAATCCTTGAGGGGGCAATTTAGGGATTGGTGGGGAGGGGGCAGAAACTGTCACGGACAGTACTTGGTCCTACTATTGAAGGCAGGGGGGGACTGGACTCAATGACCCTCAAGATCCCTTCCAGTTCTATGAGATACGTATATCTCCATATATTATATTATAAGATGCAGTCCCCATGCAGAGCACACTGCAGTAGTCTAATATTAGAGGTGACAAAAGATAGATAACAGCAGGAAGCATCACATCTCAAAGGAAAGATCGCAACTTCCGGGCCAGATGCAGTGAAAAGCTGACTGGGTCACTGCTGTAATATGACTGTCAAACAACAACAACAACAACAACTGGGGGTCTAAAAATCACCCCTCAGTCGCAAACACTAATAACTAATAGCAGATGTGCTCTTTTAATCATGGAGGCTGATAATATACCTTCAACATCTCTTCCAGTTGCTTATTCCAACCCATCATTGTCAGTCTTATCTGAGTGGAGCCTCAGCCAGCTTACTCTCACCCATGCTCCACTCTCAATTAGACACTGACTGAGGAGCTGAATTGCATCATCCCAGACAGATGAGAGAGAAGCCTACAGTTGGGTGTCATCAGCACACTGAAAAAGCTTAACCCCATATTTCATTTTAACCCTCCTAATGGCCCCATATACACGTTGAACAAGAGGGGTGAAAAATGGTACTGTGCAGCACCCCACACATGACAGCTCTCCAAGAAGAGGGGCAATTGCCCACAACTACCCATTGAGATCTGTCCAAGAGGGGAAAAAAACAAAGCCATTGAAGAGCAGTTCCATCCACCCCATAAGGTTTCAGAGGAGAGTCAGCATCACCTTAACATATCAAAGATAGTTGATAGATCTATTATCTCCAGCATGGACACCTGGTCTTCATCTATTGTCAGGAGATGGACCAATGCAATGTCTATGCAACAGGCAGGACTATATCAGATTGATAAGGGTCAAAGAGATAAAAGGCATCTAGGTACCATGGGAGTTGTCCCACCACAATCTTACCTAAGTGACAGGGAATCTGCCCTATTCTAATCATAATATATTTCTATACCAATCCAAAGTAGTCTTCCTCTCTTCATAATTTACCAACTTTATTTTACTGTGTCTAATGAGCTATAAAAACATAATGGGAATTTTATTTAGCAATTAAAGTACACTGTATACTTTTAGAAACAGATTTACATAGAAAGTTTTGTATTCTCTACTCTACATCTTATTCAATTATTACAACCTTACAGAAATACCCAAGTGTTGTCAGTTATTAATCATGTGTGCAAGAGAACTGTGATGAATTTCATCTTAATACATTACTGATACTCCTACTTACGTTTACCTTTATATTTTTAACTTTTGTATCAAAATTCAAATTACAAGAGGCAGTAAATGGGGAAGAAGCTCAACTGAAACTTTATCTTAATTTAAGAATAAAAATTTTAAATATTTTTAATCGTATTCATTTTTCACAGTACATAGACATTTCTCATTTGAAGCACCTTATTAATTTTAACTTTAGAACATCTGGTAAATAGCAAGCAAACATATCACTGACTGAGTGGGGAATAACCAGTCCTTATATGGGTATATTTATATAGAGAGCTTTTATTTACACCAAATAATCTTTTTACTGCATAATGGATCTAAATTATAACAGTCCCTATGACATATTCTCCTTATAACTTAATTTATTAAGTTCACTGGACAGGCATCATAAGAAAAGTAATGTCCTCTTTGTGATAAGAATACTTATTACAAAAATAAGAGTTTCAGAGTAGCAGCCGTGTTAGTCTGTATCAGCAAAAAGAACAGGAGTACTTGTGGCACCTTAGAGACTAACAAATTTATTTGAGCATAAGCTTTTGTGGGCTACAGCCCACTTCTTCGAAAAATAGTTTCAGGAGGCATTTTTAAGTATCTTCTCAAAAATTTCTTGCTCATTTTCTTTTACAACACTGTCAAATATAGGACTGTAAAAGACTCTCAAAACAGAAACATGTCTTCGAAGTGGGATGTAGCCCACGAAAGCTTATGCTCAAATAAATTTGTTAGTCTCTAAGGTGCCAAAAATAAGAGTGAGATTCCACAT
The DNA here is from genome assembly GCF_002925995.2 of Terrapene triunguis. Lineage (NCBI taxonomy): Eukaryota > Metazoa > Chordata > Testudines > Emydidae > Terrapene > Terrapene triunguis. The sequence goes on along the minus strand of NW_020664561.1, from coordinate 11,343,573 downwards.
CCACACACACACTCAGCTGGAATTGATATGCAAACTAGATACAATCAATTTAGGATTGAATAAGGACTGGGAATGGCTGAGCCATTACAAACATTGAATCTATCTCCCCTTGTAAGTATTCTCACACTTCTTATCAAACTGTCTGTACTGGGCTATCTTGATTATCACTTCAAAAGTTTTTTTTCTCTTACTTAATTGGCCTCTCAGAGTTGGTAAGACAACTCCCACTTGTTCATGCTCTCTGTATGTGTGTATATATATCTCCTCAATATATGTTCCATTCTATATGCATCCGAAGAAGTGGGCTGTAGCCCACGAAAACTTATGCTCTAATAAATTTGTTAGTCTCTAAGGTGCCACAAGTACTCCTGTTCTTTTTGCGGATACAGACTAACACGGCTGCTACTCTGAAACCGGTCAGCTGATGTAATCATACTGAGCTTTCAAGCACTGCTTGGGACACTGATCTTAGAATATACTGCCTTAACCCACCACGTTTCTCAATTCCGTAACTTTCATTGGGGATCTGATAAGCATTGCATGGATTAAATCAACTGGAAGGAAATGTAGATCACGGACCATACGCTCAGTTGCATCTGAGGAGAGGAATGGGAGTGTGGAGCTAGGGAAATATGAGGACTACCATTCAGTGCATGCATTGTTTTATACTGAAGCCTAATGTCTGCAGGAGTAAATTATCCACTTCTTCAATCCACTGACATACAAAGGCTTCCTAACACAAAGGGCTCACACAAAGTATTTCACATCAGATTTGATGACAAAATTATCATTTTTTTTTCATTCCACTAGCTACAACAAAGATTCATATATTTTTCTGAAAATCCTAACAAAATACTGTATATTTGTTTTCTTTGCTTGAAAACTGACCTACTCATGGGATTATTATAGAAACTACCAAGTGATTCCCAAATTTAATTTGACTTTCCCTCCCAATATATAAGGGCATCAGACACTTAACAAAATTTTCAGAATGTCCAGTTTAAATCTCTTCCTTTGTAAAGGTATGTTTAATTTCCTTCAGGTTAAAAAAAAAAAAAAGGTTCTTCTTTACCCTGACAGTTAACCTTAAAATTTTGAAAACAAAGATGTTTTGAGGATCTTTTTTCTTATAAGTTAAATGAAGAGCAAAAAGATCAGCCTTCTGATGATAGCCTTGTTGCAAATATAACTGTGGATAAAATATTGGTCTCTCCCTAACAACATGGCTCTCCATTAGAACCAACACATTACATTTGTCTGATTCTGCTTTTGGGACACAGACCTGCTGTCAGAGGAGTCTAAAATTTTTATTTATATGACTTAGTTTGTACCCTCTCCAAATACTTCAAAATGCCTCCTGAAACTATCTTCTCAAAAATTTCTTGCTCATTTTCTTTTACAACACTGTCAAATATAGGACTGTAAAAGACTCTCAAAACAGAAACATGTCATGATGTGTTTGTAGTGAAATATAGTGCATGCATGCCTTAGTTCACACAAAAGCCAAGTAATTAGATTACACCACCCAGCCCTAAAGCAAAGTTTTCAATTCAAACGGAAAGCAGGAGTTCAATTGGCTCAGAGTTCTGAGTAGGTAAAAATCAATCAAGGACCAAATCCTGGTTACACTGAAGTCAGTGGCAAAATTCTCATAAACTTCAGCGGGACACAGATTTGGTCCCAACCAATTCTTTAAAAAATACAATTTGCAGGGTTAGTAATTTCATGAGAAAAACTAGTTTAGGACAGGGCACTGGTAAATACCTGTTTAAGCCAGGAAAAATAAAATTATTATTAGACAATAGTAATGAAAATTACTAAAAAATACTTAATTTGATAATAGTTTTGCAGTAATATAGTCTGTTTACTTTTAATTAATGGAAATAAAACCAGAAATTGCCTCATCCTAAAGCGGTATGCCATTGCATGAGCTATCTCAAATAGAAACTGAAACTTCTGAAATCTAGGAATTCCCCTTCTTTGTTTTGGGGAAATAATGGTTTTAGATAGAGATGCATCAGGTATCAATACCAAATACTGATGAAAGATGTGGAGTATGTCAAGAGAAATGTTTAACTAAAAAAAAAAATATCTAGGGATCTTAAAGTCCTAAAACTCCATTTTAATAAAGACAAAAATAAAATTTTAAAGAACAACAGGTTACTTACTGGTAACCAGGGTGGATAAAAATCAATGATTTAAAAAAAAAATCAAAACAATCAGATTTTTTTTTACTTAATTTGGATTTTTTTTGATCAAATGCTTTTTGAGGAAAAATATAGTTAAAGATAGTTTTAATTAAGGTACTTTATAGCTCAAATATCTCATCATGTAATAGGGATTATAAATTCTAATTCTATAGTATGAGACAATATATTCATGTAATGTTTATGAAAAGTTTTGTAAATGAGTTCCAATAGTTCATGGATTAGGGACCCAATATTATAGGGTTCCAGGGGCTTCTGTATAGATTTAGGTTAATCTTTCTATCTACCCAATGGGACTCAGTGCTCAGTCTAGAACAGTGGTTCTCAAAGTCGGTCCGCTGCTTGTTCAGGGAAAACCCCTAGCGGGCCGGGCCAGTTTGTTTACCTGCCATGTCCGCAAGTTCGGCCTATCGCGACTCCCACTTGCTGCGGTTCGCCGTTCGAGGCCAATGGGGGCTGCGGGAAGGGCGGCCAGCCCATCCCTCGGCCCGCATCGCTTCCCGCAGCCCCAATTGGCCTGGAGCGGTGAACTGCGGCCAGTGGGAGCCGCGATCAGCCGAACCTGCAAACGCGGTAGGTAAACAAACTGGCCCGGCCCGCCAGGGGCTTTCCCTGAACAAGCAGCGGACTGGCTATGAGAACCACTGGTCTAGAAGATACCATCAGAGATGCTTAGTTTTGCAGTTCTCAAACTGTGGATTTGTGTCTCCAAAGATAACATGCTTCTTAATAGCAAAAATGTTTTTAAATAAATAAATAAATAAATATAGAGAAGTGAGAAATAACAGACCTCAACCCTATTTTCCCTTTGCAAATTTGTGTACACAGAGTCAATCCCTTACCTCTCTCTAAAAGTGCAAAGTTTCAAAAAGTTCAGTGAATAGAAGATTGTTGGGGGCAGAATAGATCTAGACAAGGAGAAGAAATCTGGAGATAAATGTGAGAAGGGAGGGATGGGCAGTAGAAACAAAAGGGAAACTGTTTGAGCAGCATATTCCAGAAATGTTGAGATCTTTCTGAGTGTAACCTTCATTGATTTGAGATCTACCATACCATTCTCTCACTAGAAGAGAAAATCTATAATGGCAGCAGGCCGTAAAAGAGGCCCAGTTTGGGAATAAGAGCCATTCAAGAAATATGTGTTTGCTGATGATGTTTTAAAGAAAGTCACACCAGTGAACTGGTGAAAGTCCCTTAAGCATTTGGATTCAGAGACTGTTGAAGTGATAATCTCACTTTTAACAGCAGTAGCCTTTTCTACTGGTGTAGAAAGAATATTTTCTTCCTTTGGACTAATTCATTCCAAATTGAGAAATCGTTTGGGACCTGAAAAAGTAAGGAAGCTTGTTTGTCTGTTTTTTTCCAGATTATGAGCAAACAAGAAAATGAAGGTGAAAATGACTGAGTTAGCTGCAGAAGCCAATATTTTAAGTTTCTCCTGTTGACCTGGCTAGCAGAGATTATTTAATTTGTTTGGGGTTTTTTTAATATTTCATTCAATTATTTTAGTTAAAAATGATTTTAACAAAAACAAACCTGATTTTAAAAAACTTGAATGTTTAACTACATTCCAAAATTCATATGCTTGTTTTGTTAAAATATTGTATGTTTGCTTCTGAAGAAAAAAATCCAGAATACATAACGTTGTTGTTTTAGTTAAATAAAACAATTTAAATGTCTGTCCGGTGATGTTCTCCTCCTAATACAGCATGGCAAGAAAATCCTCCAAATATTAATGATTAAACTGTTGAATTGGAGATAGTTCACCTCCCAATGACTTCGTAAATATCTGCTTCAATTATCTTTGGTAAATGAAATAACCAAACAATCATTCATTTTCTGATATAGCTATAAAACTAATCTGAAAAGTTTTCAAAATAAATCACTTTAAAAATGTATAGTGTGTACCTTCTAAAAATGAAACCTACCTCTGTCTCTGAGTTGTGAAGAATATGTATTAAGATTATAACAACCAACAAGAATGCACTTTTATGTAGAAATCCATGATTAAATCGAGTCTTCCTAACTAGTGACTTAAATCAAATCCACCCTGCTGGCAACTGATATTCTTTGTGTATTCCCACTTGGGGGTTGGTACCCATTGGCATCAAGCTCTTGGAATCCCTAGCAAAGCTGTGTTCTTTGGGACTACATGGTCACCCTCTATTGACATCAGCATTCAACATCTGAGTATATATAAGAGTATGGCCACCAAACACCTCAGTTCCTTCTTATGGAGCCAAATAGTATGTTAAGAACTCCAAGGTAGAAGGAAAGTGTGAATGCACAGAGGCAACTCTCGTACAACAGTTACCAGAAAGTAGCCTCTCCTTTTATGAGGGCCTCTATGTACAGTATTCCAGCTTGTGGAAGAGTGGCAAGCAACACCACATAGAACAGACAATGGATTGAGGAGTTCTTTAGGTAAAGAAGTACCGAACCACTGCTTGCTGAAATCTAGCATCAGAGCGGGAATCAAGATCTAACACAGGATATTTAGGGAAGATGTGAACTGAACTCCTAGTGGCTACTCAACATCTCTCTCCTATAGGTATTTGTCTCAGACATGCTACCCAGGCAACATGCTACCCAGCATTGCAGTATTTGAGGGTTTGTCTAAACTTGTAACACTACAGTGGCGCTGCAGTGCCACTGTACCACTTCAGTGTAGACACCATCTATGCCGATGGGAGTGGTTCTCCTATTAGCATAGGTAATCCATCTCCACAAGAAGCAGTAGCTATGTCAACAGAAGAATTCTAATTCTTCTCATTCTGATTCTTCCATTGACCTAGTACTGTCTACACCAGGGGTTGTCAGCTTAACCACAACGCTCAGAAGTGTTGATTTTTCACACCCCTGAGCAACATAGCTGGGTCAACCTAACTTTTTAGTGTGGACCTAGCCTCGGTGTACAATGAGACTTCATCCCTGTTGGGAAGGAAACTTGAACCTTAGAACTGCAAAAACCTCTGAGTGGAAATACTCTGTCTTTTACAGCTCTCCCCAGTGACACAAATGTTAAGATCTACAGAAGGTCTTAGTCCTTTCTAAGTAAAAGCAGAGTTCTCTTCACATGAAAGAGAGGTTCCTAACTCTCTTCGCTGGCAAAGAAAAGAAAGTGAGGTAGGTAGGGGGCTAAAAAATGCAAACATTTTTGCATTTGTAAATGATTCACCTGCAGAAGAAAGTGGTATAGTGTTATTAAATAAAATTTTCAGATAAATGCAACATTTTTCCATAGAAATTGCTTCAAAACAAGGGGCAGTACTTCTGAAAAAGACCAAGAAATACCAACTCCGGGATTACTATTTATCCACTAGACCCTGATGCTACAATCTGATCTATACAAACAGCTTCTTGCACCAGCATGGAGCCCCATTATCTTAAACAGATACTCCTGGGGGAATTCTGCACCACTGCACGCATACAGAATTCATGTCCCCTGCAGATTTTTTTGCTTCCCAGTGGAAAAATGACTTCTGACGGGGCAGAAAGAGAAGCTGCAAGAGTGGTCACGTGCTCCTCCCCAGCAGCACAGGCACGTCAGTTCTGGCACCCGGAACAGCCAGCAGAGACATCAATTATCCCCAGGGGGGTGGAGGGCCAGGACAGGGCGGCCGTGGGAAGACATCAATCACCACTGAGGGGGCAGGGCATGCATGCCAGTGACAGACAGACATTCTGCCCCTCTTGCTCGCTATTGCAGCATGCCTGACGTAGTGGGGCAAGGCTTCAGGGTGTTTCTGAGGAGGCAGGCATGGGGCAAAGCAGAATGTAGCAGCCTGCTTACTTAATTGTTCCCAATGTTCTTAGTGAATTCCCCCAGGAGTATAAAATGGGTGCACAAGTTTTAAGGTTCCTTTACATTGCCAGAGTAGTGTAAAGGAGCCTTTTGTAAATAACTGTATGGCCTTATAAATGCTTATGGTGCTTTAGTGATTAGAACTGATCTAAATTTTGGGGCTGAAAAAACTTCCTATCAATGTGATACATGAACTATTTACTACTGGCCTTTCTGGAGATGGTCAGTAGCCAATATAAATTGTGAGTTTGACGCCCCAACCCTCACTTGCTCTTTCAGTTGCCTAGGGCGTAACACTGATGTTATGGCTGCATATACTTGTTGACTAATAACTAGAAATAAAGGGTAAAACCTAGTTACATTACTATTAGACAAAGGGGGCATGGAGATTTCCTCCAATGCTCCTCACTCCCATTCTCCAGCCATTGTATTGTAGTTTAAATAAATTACCAAAATAATTGAAACTGGCATGATTATATTGCATTATTTTTACAAATAAATTACGAAGAATTTTAAAATATTGTGTGCAGAACTTTTAATTTTTTGGCGCAGAATTCCCCCAGGAGTAAATGAAGCTCTACATCATAGGAGTTATGGTCCGCATGTAGACTGTATGATATAATCAGGGTCCAAGTCAGTACAGTGTATGTTGAAATGGTGGTGTACATGAAAGTCCTACTATTTTTAAGGATTCTAAAGCTTGTAGTATATATTTAACACAGTTCAAAAGAACATGAGGGGAGAAGAATTTTTTTAATTTTACCATTTGTTTCCTTATTATGAGTTTACAACACTGTGCAGAGTTAAAAAAAAAAAAAAGGCACAGTTACAACTGGTATGACGGTAATCCCTTACATTAATGGACTGAAAAATGTGCCAATTTTATTTAAAAAATTAAAACATAGAACTGGGACAGATAAGATAGTTAGAGATAGAAAGAACTTAACTTTTTTATAAAAAAGTTAACTCCATTAAAATAGTCCCCTATAGCAACTGCCAATCTTGAAATGAACCCAGTAAACAGGAGAACTGCAAGAGTTTATGAATTCTCTATTATCTGGATATTTGTTTTTTGCACTTTATTTTCTCTTTGATTGGAATCCAGTGTCTTATCTGCCTCTTTTCCGTCTATATTAGCACAGTTTTCCCTTCCCTCTACCATCCAAACAAAGTAACAGCTGTGCTAAATTGCCTCTGAGAATGCAGCTCTCTGCATATACTGGACTGTCTGTGTGAAACAGTAACTGAAGTAGTCTCCAACTGCGCATTTAAGAGCAAATGGTTGTCTGTCACTAATCTGCCTGAGACAGTTGCATCTAATTCTTTGTTTAGCCTACACATCCCTCCCAGAGCCACATCTCCAAAAAGGACTAGTGTCTATGACCCAACACCTATTTCTGTTCTACTGCAGTGGTTTCCAGGTGCAGGCCAGTGGCATCAGGAGTGTTGAACTTCAGGATTCTGTCACCCAAACTTTCCCTCTTCCTTATAAAAGTCTCCATGGTAGTGCAGCACTCACCTCAACCCATCCTAATTCAAAGAGTGCATGCTATAATCCGTTTTGCGAACCAAGCTGCTCCATAACCCCATCTCATGATCACAAAGACCCATTCAAACCCTGGGTGCTTTAACTCACCAACAGGGCTCAGTTAGTTACCCTGTACCCACACCTCACAACTAATGCATTAAAACCACAAAAGCTCTAATTCTCTTAAAACATAGATAGACCATTCCATACTGCTGTCAATAAGCAAAAGCTTCATTCAAACCATGCAGCTCTTACTCGCACCCGGTTTGAGCTATTGTGTATCCCCATCCAATGATCACACACACAGACCGATTTGGAACACCGGCGCATTAACCTGGCCAAGGCTCAGGCCCTTTCAAACTGTGGGTCCTCTAGTCTGGCATGGGGGGCAGGCCACGGTAGCCCACCTTCCGAACACGTGCCTTTTGATCCATGTTCCCTATTCACATCTAGCAGGGAGCCAGTCTCACCCTCTCCAACCCATCCTAGTCTAGGGTTTAGGCCGCTTCACATACCCCTCTCGCCATCGCGCAGCCCCATTCAAACGGCGGGTGGGCTGGCTGAGTCGGGGACGCTCCATACGCCCACCCCACCCTAGGAGATGGTCGGTCCCCCCGGCCTGTTCACACACGGGCGGGAATTGGGCGTTCCAGCCCCATTCACACAGCGCACGCTTTGCCCTGGCCTGGCGGGGCTTATACCGTAACTACCCCCGTTTCACCCACCGCGCGCCCCATGCCAGCACGACCCACGGCCGGAGTCCAACTCCCCCGTCGCCCAGGCGTGTCTCTGGGGTGTGGGGGACCACACGCGTGGGTGTGGGTGGAGGGTGATGTCAGTGACCCCGTCCCGACTGCACAGGGTCCGGATTGGGGGGTCCGGACCCTCCCCGGATCTGGGAGGGGACCGTGCGCCTCCAGTCCCTGCCCGGCAACCCTGAGGCCCGGAATCCAAGCGACGGTTTATCCTCCTTCTAGGGCTGCAGAGAGCGGAGGAGCTGGACAATACCCAGCCGCAATTCCCCGGAGAGGCGGCACCGGCCAGCGGCCTCCCTCACGTCGGGGAAGTGTGAGTGTGTGTGTGGCGGGGGTGCATCCCCTGGCTTACCTGCGAAGGAGACGGAGCGGGGAAGGAACCACTCCGTCCGCCAGGCGGGCTCCCGCGCTCGGGGCCGCCGCCGCTGCAGCTCACCCGGTCTGGATTACTGTCATTCAGTAGCGGCTACCTGACCCGAGGTGGGGGAGGGAACAGCAGGCACCACCACAAATAGAGAAGGAAGGTAGAAAACGCATGCGCATAAGTTCCTCTCTCTGTAGAAGGGGGGAAATGAGCCCATCCGCGCAGGCGCCGGGTGATGAACGACCGCGCGCGCGCCCGCCTACGAGTGAAGCGTCTGCGGCGCAAGTGACTACGCGCGCGCCCGGCCTGACAGACCCAACGATCGCAACTGCCCAACCGCCGCTGGCAGTGGGAACAGCTCGCGCTCAGCTGCGGGGGTAGAGGGTTTGAGGCGCGCGCACCCGCTTGCTGCGGTTGGTCGCCACAGAGAAAAAGGAAGGAGTGGGGGGAATGTAGCTACGCATAGCCCTCGCCTGGGATTGTTTCCCCATCGCTCGCGTTCACTGGGGCAGGTTCCAGTCCACAATACATTAAACATGTGGAACATCTGGAAGGGCCATCTCTGGACGCTACCCCAGACTGCTTTTTTTAGGGCCCCTTTCCACTCACGCCCCTTGGGGAGCCTGCCTACTCTGTTCCAGACCACCTGAGTGCCTCTAATAATTCATCCTTCGCATTTATACATCTTCAGGGGTGCTGCAATTTTATAGTGGGGGTGCTGATGATGGAAATCATGTATTTGGTGTTTGTTACTACTACTTCAAGATAGTGGGTGCAGCAGCACTCCCAGAACCCCTAGTTCCAGCACCACTGTTCATCTTCAGCCTGCTTTACAAACATTGATCTCTCTCCTTAATTAACTCGCTGTTTTTTCTCTGCTACACGGAAGTCAGTTATTGCTTAGTTCACAGCTCATTTCAAAGATGTGTCAGCAATGTGTACATACACCAGCCAATCCATGAACTACCATCCAAACGGTGGCCCGCCTGCTATATATACATCATTTCTAAAAGAGAAAGGTAGCGTCTGTAGAGACAACAGGTCCCAGGATGAAAAGTTCTGTTTGAGCAGACCACAGTAAATCAAGATGGAGCATGGCATGATTTTTATGAGGCTATGTGCACTGCTTTTTAAAATCTATAGCAGGAAACCAGGCAGAAGGGATTAGGGAAGATTCCACACAGAAGCCCCCCACCTCCACCCTTTAAAGCAGAAAATGAGAGGGAATGATGTTAGGGATTGCACCATAACAAGCAAATACTGTTTTCCTGATACTAATAAAACTTCTGTGTTGGGTGTTAGAAGAAAGCAGTCCTTCCTATTGTCACATGGCACAGTGTCAGAAGTTGACTCATTTTGAACCAGCATAAATGAAAGGAAAATTAAATACCAAATTTCAACTCTCCACCAGGCTTTCAGTTTGATAGGCCAATGCAGTGGCCTGAGTTGAAAGAAGGGTTCACCAGATTTCTAACTGCAACAAAGTTTAGCACAGTGATTAAATATTCAATATTTAATCCAAGGGGGAGCAAAGCTGAAAATATTTATAAATCATTTTCCTTCACTGAGGGAGGAGATAACTATTTTGCTTCACTACGCATTTATAATTCTTAGAACGAGCCAGTTAAATACTGGATAAGGAGAATGGGTTGACAATTTATTTAGACTTTCAAATGACCTTTGGCAAAGTCTCTCACAAGAGGCCAGTGAGGAAACTAAGTCTGAAGTGAGAAGTAAAGTATTATCATGCATAAAAAATTGGCTGAGACAGGAAACAGTATAGGAATGAATGGTCAAATTCCATAATGACAAAAGGTTAGCAGCAGAATGTCATTCAATTCTGTACTAGAACCAATATTGGTTAATATATTTATTAATGATCTGAAAACGGAGGTAAGCAATGAGATGTCAATATTTGCAGATAACATAACATTATTCA
>NW_020664561.1:11322500-11332575 GCF_002925995.2 Terrapene triunguis | reverse complement strand
TTAATTCTTGTTAAATATATTTTATGGGACAAAAGTGGGTTAGGAGTTGATATGAGACTAGGTGACTGGTACTTAAACAATTACAGGGGCCATTTGAGGAAGGTTCTAGATAGAAGCTGAACAGTGAAGCAGAGAAAGTGTGTAGCATTAGGTTACTACTTTTTTCTGGTTGAGTCTTTGGTAAGGAATAGCAGAAAGAATCATTTTCTTCATTCTCACATCACAGGCCACTTCTCTATATTAACTTGTAGCTACAGCAATCAGCTTCATTTTATGCAATTTAGGTGTGGCATTCAGGTCCCTGCCAAATTGTCAACATTATTCTTAGCTAACAAAGACAAACTGTTTAAAAAAAAAAGTTTTTCTTCAGATCTTTAATTAAGTTTACCTCTTAAATTAAAATTACATTAAGCAGTGTACACCAGCCAATTAATTTTCCCTTTGTTATATTAAACTTTCCATACAAAAATCTACATTAGCAGAACATTACAAGTTGCACTGTTAACACTCAGAATGATAGGAAATGTCAGAGAGGACACAACTATATGAAAGTATAGTGTTACAAAGGTTTACTGCTATGAATCTGATGTAACCACATTACTCTTATTCACGATTGGCAAAGCCACAACTGAGTTATGCCACTCATTTCAAATGAGAGCGACTAAAACATTTATAGTACACCACCATCACATCATATTCTGTATATTCCACATATATCACAGAAAAAATATTTTTTATAAATCTAATCTATTTATTTATCCGGCAGCCAGATACTCTTCTGGATAGGAATTTATTATTGTAGCATCTCAGAAGCTGTTTCTCAGACACATGCATATCCTGAATAATATCAAAAGTGTATATTTCTATGATTTCTTGTTTGGTTATGCATTTTGTGCAGAAGTATAACTATTCTGCATTTTTCATGTATCATCATCCTGGCAAATCCAAAAGGGACATGGCCTCCTTGCAAACTGAGTGCTGCATTATTCTTACAACTTATCCTCAAAACTGCCAAAGTACAAATATTACTTTATCCAACTAATGAATATACTTTAAACTATTTCAAAACTGTTTCTCTGAGGAATAAGAATGTATATCCATACCCTGTTGAGTTGGAAGTTATCAATATATCTGTAATTGAACATGATCAAATAAATTGAAAATTTAATGTTTCCATTAGCGGACATAAAATGTGTGTGTGTGTTTCCAGGTGCAAAACACAGGGTACTTGCAGTAAGAAATGTAAATGGAATGTTATTCAGAGTGCTATGGAAAGATAAATAGTCATTGACTTTTAGTCTTACACATTCCTACTTCTCTTCCAGTACATGATTCTCATTGGTGGCCTTGTCTGTGTTTTAGTTTAAATAGCAACCAGACCCAGAGCAATCCATGAGTTATTGATATCATCATCAGAATCTTCCTCTTTTCTTTTTGAGTATATTTAAGTTCAATACAATACACATTGACTGTAGTCCTTAGGCCTGGTCTACACTATGAGTTTAGGTCGACTTTAGCAGCGTTAAATCGAATTAAGCCTGGACACATTCACACGACGAAGCCCTTTCTTTCGACTTAAAGGGCCCTTTAAACCGGTTTCTTTACTCCACCTCCGACGAGGGGATTAGCGATAAAATCGGCCTTAGCAGGTCGGAATTGGGGTAGTGTGGACGGAATTCGACGTTATTGGCCTCCGGGAGCTATCCCACAGTGCTTCATTGTGACCGCTCTGGACAGCACTCTCAACTCAGATGCACTGACCAGGTAGACAGGAAAAGCCCCGCGAACGTTTGAATTTCATTTCCTGTTTGCTCAGCGTGGAGAGCACAGGTGACCACGCAGAGTTCATCAGCACAGGTAACCGTGATGGAGTCCCAGGATCGCAAAAGAGCTCCATCATGGACCGAACGGGAGGTACGGGATCTGCTCGCCATATGGGGAGATGAATCAGTGCTAGCTGAACTCCGTAGCAGTAAACGAAATGGCAAAATATTAGAAAAGGTCTCCAAGGCCATGAAGGACAGAGGCCATAACAGGGACGCACAGCAGTGCTGCGTGAAAATTAAGGAGCTAAGGCAAGCCTACCACAAAGCCAGAGAGGCAAACGGAAGGTCCGGGGCAGAGCCGCAAACATGCCGCTTCTACGCGGAGCTGCATGCCATGCTAGGGGGTGCAGCCACCACTACCCCAACCGTGTGCTATGACTCCCTCACTGGAGAAACACACAGGGAAGCGGGTTCAGGGTACGAGGAAGATGAGGATGAAGATAATGTAGATAGCTCACAGCAGCAAGGAAGCGGAGAAACCGGTTTCCTCAACAGCCAGGATATGTTTATCACCCTGGACCTGGAACCAGTAACCCCCGAACTCACCCAAGGCGTGCTCCCAGACCCTGAGGGCACACAGGGGACCTCTGGTGAGTGTACCTTTGTAAATATTACACATGGTTTAAAAGCAAGCGTGTTTAATGATTAATTTGCCCTGGCAATCGCGGCCAGTACAGCTACTGGAAAAGTCTGTTAACGTGTATGGGGATGGAGCGGAAATCCTCCAGGGACATCTCCAGAAAGCTCTCCTTCATGTCCTCCCAAAGCCTTTGCAAAAGGTTTCTGGGGAGGGCTGCCTTATCCCGTCTGCCATGGTAGGACACTTTACCACGCCAGGCCAGTAGCACGTAGTCTGGAATCATTGCATAACAAAGCATGGCAGCGTATGGTCCCGGTGTTTGCTGGCATGCAGACAACATCCATTCCTTATCGCTCTTTGTTATCCTCAGGAGAGTGATATCATTCACGGTCACCTGGTTGAAATGGGGCAATTTTATTAAGGGGACATTCAGAGGTGCCCCTTCCTGCTCTGCTGAACAGAAATGTTCCCCGCTGTTAGCCACGCAGTGGGGGGGGAGGGGTGAAGTGATCATCCCCGATAATTGGGTGTGGAGGGGGAGGGGGGCTAGTTGGGTTTGTGCTGCATGTTAACCCGGAAACCGCAGCCCCTCCTTTTACATTGCAAACCCATTTTAAATGGCCAACCCAACGGGTGCTTGGTATGGGAAATGAGGGCACTACTGTTTGAAACCATTCCCACATGTTAAGAAGGTTAAAAAAGCCAAAAGACTGTGGCTTACCATGGCTGCCTGCAAGCCGAAATCTGTTGCCTGGCATTGCGTGAGTGATCTCTCACACCAAACCGGCAGGCCCTCAATATAAGAGGAAAAATGCGACCTTGTAATGAAAGCACATGTGCTGTGTAATGTGAACAGCAAAATTTAATGTGAAAGAGTGTACCCATTGTTCTCTAAAATGTGTCTTTTTTAACCACCTCTCCCTTGTCCTCCACCAGCTGCAAATGTTTCTCCTTCACAGAGGCTAGTGAAGATTAGAAGGAGAAAACGGCGGACTCGGGATTATATGTTCACGGAGCTCCAGATGTCCTCCCACGCTGACAGAGCACAGCAGAATGTGTGGAGGCAGTCAATGTCAGACTACAGAAAAGCACAGTATGAACAAGAGGAGAGGTGGTGGGCTGAATCGCGGGATGAACAGAGCAAGTGGCGGGCTGAAGATGATAGGTGGCGTCAGCTTGCAGACAGAAGGCAAGAGTCGATGCTCCGGCTGCTGGAGCATCAAACTGATATGCTCCAGCGTATGGTTGAGCTGCAGGAAAGGCAGCAGGAGCAGAGACCGCCGCTACAGCCCATGTGTAACCAACAGCCCTCCTCCTCAAGTTCCATAGCCTCCTCACCCAGACGCCCAAGAACACGGTGGGGGGGCCTCCGGCCACCCAGTCACTCCACCCCAGATGATTGCCCGAGCATCAGAAGGCTGGCCTTCAATAAGAGTTAAAGTTTTAAACTGCAGTGTGTCCTTTTCCTTCCCTCCTCCACCACCCATCCCGGGCTACCTTGGCAATTATCCCCCTAGTTGTGTGATGAATTAATAAATAAAGAATGCATGAATGTGAAGTAACAATGACTTTATTGCCTCTGCAAGTGGTGCTCGAAGGGGGGAGGGGAGGGTGGGGTGGTTGGTTTACAGGGAAGTAGAGTGAACCGGGTGGGGGGGGGGGGGCGGAGGGTTCATCAAGGAGAAACAAACAGAAGTTTCACACCGTAGCCTGGCCAGTCACAAAACTCGTTTTCAAAGCTTCTCTGATGCGCACCGCGCCCTGCTGTGCTCTTCTAACCGCCCTGGTGTCTGGCTGCGCGTAATCAGCGGCCAGGCGATTTGCCTCAACCTCCCACCCCGCCATAAATGTCTCCCCCTTACTCTCACAGATATTGTGGAGCGCACAGCAAGCAGCAATAACAATGGGGATATTCTTTTCGCTGAGGTCTGAGCGAGTCAGTAAGCTGCGCCAGCGCGCTTTTAAACGTCCAAATGCACATTCCACCACCATTCGGCACTTGCTCAGCCTGTAGTTGAACAGGTCCTGACTACTGTCCAGGCTGCTTGTGTACAGCTTCATGAGCCATGGCATTAAGGGGTAGGCTGGGTCCCCAAGGATCATGATAGGCATTTCAACATCCCCAACGTTATTTTCTGGTCCAGGAAGAAAGTCCCTTCCTCCAGCTTTCGAAACAGACCAGAGTGCCTGAAGACGCGAGCATCATGTACCTTTCCCGGCCATCCCACGTTGATGTTGGTGAAACGTCCCTTGTGATCCACCAGGGCTTGCAGCAGCATTGAAAAGTACCCCTTGCGGTTTATGTACTCGGTGGCTTGGTGCTCCGGTGACAAGATAGGGATATGGGTTCTGTCTGTCGCCCCACCACAGTTTGGGAATCCCATTGCAGCAAAGCCATCCACTATGGCCTGCACGTTTCCCAGAGTCACTACCCTTGATATCACCAGGTCTTTGATTGCCCTGGCAACTTGGATCACAGCAGCCCCCACAGTAGATTTGCCCACTCCAAATTGATTCCCGACTGACCGGTAGCTGTCTGGCGTTGCAAGCTTCCACAGGGCTATCGCCACTCGCTTCTCAACTGTGAGGGCTGCTCTCATCCTGGTATTCTGGCGCTTCAGGGCAGGGGAAAGCAAGTCACAAAGTTCCATGAAAGTGCCCTTACGCATGCGAAAGTTTCACAGCCACTGGGAATCGTCCCACACCTGCAGCACGATGCGGTCCCACCAGTCTTTGCTTGTTTCCCGTGCCCAGAATCGGCGTTCCATGGCATGAACCTGCCCCAGTAACACCATGATTTGCACATTGCTGGGGCCTGTGCCTTGTGAGAGGTCTATGTCCATGTCAATTTCCTCATCACTCTCATCGCCGCGCTGCAATCGCCTCCTCGGCTGGTCCTGGTTTTGCTTTGGCATGTTCTGGCTCTGCATCTACTCCAGGACAATGCGCGTGGTGTTCATAGTGCTCATAATTGCCGCGGTGATCTGAGTGGGCTCCGTGATCCCAGTGCTATGGCGTCTGGTCTGAAAAAAGGCGCGAAACTAGTATCTGACGGACGGCGGGAGGGAGGAAGGGGCGAGTGACGACATGGCGTACAGGTACAGGGAATTAAAATCAACAAAGGTGGCTGTGCATCAGGGAGAAACACAAACAACTGTCACACAGAATGGCCCCCCCCCCCAAAGATTGAACTCAAAACCCTGGGTTTAGCAGGCCGTTGATTTCACGGAGGGAGGGGGAAGCAAATGAATACAGAACAAATCTATTTTTTACATCTTAAGCTGGCAGACGATGGTGCAGCATGACTGATAGCCCTCGGCATCTTCTGGGTGCTTGGCAGAAAATACTGGGCGCTTGGCAGAAAATAGCATACTACGACTGATAGCCATCATCATCAAGACAGTTCGATAGGACTGAGCATGTCTGCCCAGGTGCCCATGATTGACAGCCACTGCAGTACGATGACGACGGATACCAGTCGTAATATACCATCTTCTACCAAAAGGCAAGGGGCTGCTGCTGTGTGCAATGCAGCCCCACGTCTGCCAGCCCCACGTCTGCCAGCACCCAGATCGCCGATGAAGGCTGCCAGTCATACTGCACCGTCTACTGCCAAAAGGCAATTAGCTGCTGCTGTGTAGCAATGCAGTACCACGTCTGCCGGCACCCAGAGGACATATGGTGACGGTGAGCTGAGCTGAGCTGGGCGGGCTCCATGCTTGGCGTGGTATGTTGTCTGCACAGGTAACCCAGGTAAAAAGGCGCGAATCGATTGTCTGCCGTTGCTCTGACGGAGGGGGAGGTGCCTGATGACATGTACCCAGAACCCCCCGCGACACTGTTTTGCATCATTCAGGCATTGGGATCTCAACCCAGAATTCCAATGGGCGGTGGAGACTGCGGGAACTGTGGGATAGCTACCCACAGTGCAACTCTCCGGAAGCTGACGCTAGCCTCGGTACTGTGGACGCGGTCCGCCGACTTAATGCACTTAGAGCATTTTATGTGGGGACACACACAATCGGCTGTATACAACCAATTTCTGTAAAACCAGCTTCTATAAATTCGACCTAATTTCGTAGTGTAGACATACCCTTAGTAAAAACTGGAAGACATTCTTCCTGCATTAATCACAGTACAGTGTTTATTCAATTCAGTTAAATATGAAGCTAATAATAAAGATTATCCCAATGGTTAACAATGTCTGCTAAGGCTTACACAATACAGTAGTTGCCAGTCAGCCAGAGACTAGTACATTTGAACTGTGTGCACCATGCTACTATTTCCAGGTCTCCCAGTTAGAAGTGAGAATGCTAGATAGGTTTTTATACTGCATTCATCACTGTAGTATCTGAGCATCTTCCAACAGTGCATTAAGCAACATTGCTACAAATCTGTCACACGCGGTTTGTTCTCTCATCCTCTCCCCAGAGGGAGAAGAGTGTGCAGTAGCGTGTCTTTTTTTGGTAGTTTATTTTTTTAAAATATAAATCTATCTGTTGCTATGTGTTTATAATAGAGAAGGCAAGGTCAAAGAAATGTGCCTTGCACTTGTAGTGGAAAGCAGTGTGGTTCATGATGGTTCTTAGTTCCTGGAGAAGTTAATTCCATGGTCTCAGTCCGCCCCGGAGAAAGTTCTGTCTTCTGCACAGACAAGCTTTACTCTTATTGTTGAGAGTTCCACTACCCAAGGATGGTAGTTGTCAACCATGGTCTTCATTCCAAATCATGGGACAATCTTTAGATACCCAGAGCCCAGCTCATGGAGCATTCAAAAATTAGGACTAAGAATTTGATTTGAAATTCTATGAGAAGCCACGGTAGAGGGCAGAGGACAGGTTTGATATGTTTGTCCTCTGTTGCTAATTGTTGCTAATTCTTAGCACTTCTATGTTTTCCATTGAAGGGTTTCAAAGCACTTCATAAACACTAACGGCTGGGCTGCAGTTGACCCTTATGTGACTGCACAATGGAGGAGAAGAAATAAGGAGCTTTCCCAATTTATGTGGCCCTCATAAGGATTAGACAGAACTGGTCATGCAATATGTTGCAATGTACAGTGGAAATGTGGACTGTCCCTGATAGAAAAACATACCAGCTCAGAACTGCTAAGAGTAGGGTGACCAGATGTCCCGATTTTATAGGGACAGTCCCGATTTTTGGGTCTTTTTCTTATATAGGCTCCTATTACCCCTCACCCCCGTCCCGATTTTTCACATTTGCTGTCTAGTCACCCTAGCTAAGAGTCATGTGAATAATGAGAACATACCCTTAGATACATGTTCAGTTATTTCTCAGCCCTTCAGTTGTAAGATTGGGCTGGAACTTTGGTTATACAACAGTAGTTACATTTCATTCTCTTTTTTATCTTCCTCATATTGCATGCACTCCCCTCCCCCCTCTTTTAAGGACATGTTTAAAAAGCTAGTTCTAAAGTCAGCTTTCTCCATATTTTTTGAGAGGGTCTTCCATCAGACATTTCCACAGCATTGTTTCCCCAGCCTTTGTAGAGGCTTTCCTGTGCGACTGTGGGTCCAATTACACATCCCTACCATAAAGAATGCGGACACTGGCATCCCCAAAATCATGTGCCCTATGGAAAAAGGACTCTATTTGTAATAGGATTTAGTGATCATCCAAGGGAGCAATATCCCAAACATACGCAACAGCAGTTGCTAATTGCTGTAACTAGTCATACTTCACCACCTAAGTAAACAAAGTGAATTTCTGTAGCAGACATGATTATCAAGAGATTTATCCTCCAAGCTCCCTAATGTGGATGCATCTGTCCCTTGCTTAAATCCTGTCTTCCTGCCATCTGTTCCTATACATTCTTTTTAACCACAAGTAGTGATGAATCAGCTACTTGGAAAAACACCTTTTCTTTTAATTTATGATCTAAGTTAGCTAATAAATGAAAAATGTTACATCTCAGAAAAAAGCATAAATCAAGGACAAATCTACATTGTACCTGTGATAGGATTTCTTGTTAGTGCTGCAGGATTGTTGTGAGGCCTAATTCATTAGGGCTAAATTATGCTAATAGCACTTAGCTCATCATAAGGGTTGATGCAGAGATATATGTTTTCAGTAGGAGCTTTAGGAACCATTCTCCCTCAGAGAGGGAGAAGGGTTCCCAGAGCCCCTCACTTGCACAGTCGGAAGCTCAGTTTGCCTTGCCCTTTAAGAGGTGCAATGCTCTCTCCTCTATATGACCAGCATGTGGGGGTGAGGAAAGAGCCTTGGCTCTGGCTACTCCCCGCTCCTTTTTGGATGAATAGTTCCTAGGAGACAGAACAATTCAGTAGAAGTCCCTGTGTTCCCTCAAGGCAGGAGTGCAGTTCTTTCTTGTCCTGGGAAAGCTCCTTATTCCCTTTCCACCATTGTACAGTCACATAAAGGGTCAATAATAGTCCAGCCTTTAGTATTTATGAAGTGCTTTGAAATCCTTGGATGGAAGACATTATAGAAGTGCTAAGGATTATTACTTGCAACTGCACTATAAATAATGTTATAAACACAAGAATACTAGGAGTCTCACTCTCCCCTGCATGGCAGTAATCCTCCATGAAGTTCCTCCAAATAATTGTTCCATTATGGAATTGATTCCCTTCCCCTGCCCAGAAGAAATCTAGAATTCTATCTCCTTAAGCCACTGTTCCTTGAGAGCCACAAGAGGCAAGTACACTCAGTTTAGATGCTTCTCGCCTCTGGTCTTCTGCCCTGCCCAACCTACTTCCTGTGAATATGATTCCTGAATGGGACTACTTGCATGAATAAGGCAAGCATGATTTTTCCCTTAACTTGCAAAACACTGGGAGCTTTCAGGAAGAATGGTGCAAAACAAATCTAAAATAATTTCTTACCCATAATTAATAATCTTCCTCTGAAAATGTAGGTCCAAATTGGCTTGACTCCACTGAAGGCCCCTGCCACATGGTACTGAGTGGCTTTGCTGTGTAGGATGCAGATGGTCTGTTTGGTCAGATTTAAATCAAATAAATACCTTGGTTAATTTCTATTTACCTTTTTTTAACATTTTACCTCCAAAGGCCTTCAGGGATAATCAAGGGAGCAGTTTCTATAGCCTGTATGTCCAGAGGCCACTCAAGAAGACAGTTTGCCACCCTAGGCAAACCTTCAGTATGCTGCCCTCATCACCACCACCACCACCGAACAGAGTTTCTCAACCAGGGGGATGCACATCCCAGAGGGGCACATCAGACTCTGAGGCAATGCATTGATCCTTCAGTGGTTATGGCAGAAGGGGAGGCAGGAGCAAGCACCAGGTCACAGTGCCACTTACTCAGGTTTGTCACAGCCACCCCTCCATCGTGATCGAGGCTCAGCCAGATCAAATCTGAGTGAGTGGCGTTGTGACCTGGTGCATGGGGGTTGCAGTGCCACTCAGATTTGGCCCAACCCCCTGTCGCCCTAGTCAGAATCGTCTACCCTAGTCAGCTGCCTTGTTTGCCTATACAGTATGTAGAGCAGCCCCTGGGAACATCTTGGTCCACAGCCCTGAGTAAAAGCCTGTGGGCCATCTTCCTTGATGCCATTGCACTTTATGTAGAGAAGGGTTTATCAGGAGCAGGGCCGGCTCCAGCATTTCTGCCGCCCCAAGCGCAAAAAAAAAAAAAAAAAAAAAAAAAAAAAAAAAAAAAAACAC
>NW_020664561.1:11282553-11322400 GCF_002925995.2 Terrapene triunguis | reverse complement strand
TCTGAGGCTATGTTCCCACCTTGCTCCTCATGAGTTAGGTTATAAAATATTCTTTGCATACAAACATGCAAAAAAGATTGCTAAACATGGAGTTAAGGTTCCAGGTGCTCCATAGTCCCCAGTGTTCCTCATGCCTTTCCCGAACATGGAACACTAAAATGCTGGAAAGCTAGGAAATGCAGTTGAGGTCTCCTTACACACCCACTACAAGACCATTAGCATTACAAGAACAAACAAAATACAACCCTTAGCAATCCAAAAAATGCAAAGTTAAGATGATAGCCCTGATGGATATGGGGGTTTCTCAGAAACCTCTTGACCAAATGACCTCAAATTTCCAGCCCAAACTATACCCTCAGTTTGATGTGAAGATTGCTATGTATGTGGAATTTAGGGAGGTTTGAACATTCGACTTTAGGTAGGAATGCTCTTGCTTGGCTACTCATCACCCCATAATATCTTACATCAGTGTTTGCCAGTGTTTCCTGTATTAAATAAGAAAACTTCAACAAAATGTTTTAAAAAGACATAATAAGAAGCCACTGTTTATGTGAGTGAGGCCTGTTTCGTGAGAAAATCATCTGACAGAGCAGCTGGCCTGAAAGGTCTAGTGTTCATAACTGTGTCTCAGCTGGAGACAGCTGCTGAACTTTCTACATGGAATAGATTCTTCCTGTATATTTTGGAAAGACTTCAAAACACTCTCAACAAGCAGATTCCAAAATATAATGTGCCTATTTCTAGCCTGCCATCTTTTACTCTCTTCTGATCCAGGCTGGGGCCAAAATTGACATTTATAAAGCAATTTTGTTTGGTCTGATCCTCTTCCATTGACATGCATGGGAATTTATCATTTGAAGAATGTGAAATCCAAGTCCTAAATAATGTAAAGTAGACAGATGTTGAAAACATGAAGGGGTGGAATCTTACATTGTTTCCATAAGGTCTTGTTTGTCTGTCCCACCCCTTCATCCCCCGAGAATATGGCCATATATAGTGAGGGTGCGGAACAACAGTGCTTTAACATTATTTATATAACGATAGCCACTGATTATTAGGGGAGAAGTTTCTGATTCATGCTTTATACAAATATGTACTAATAAAAATCTATCAAGTTAAAAACATTACCAATAAATACTTAATACCTCCAAAATGCTGAAAGTTTGCCTCCTTTGATCCCAGTTTCTAGCTGCCAGATTTATCCCATTCAATTTACTAGTAGAAAAAGACACATATTTGAAAACTAGGAGAAACGTTACACGAGAAAAACTTCCAATATATTTTTAGCTCTATCTTTTAGATTTGAACCAGAAAAATCATTCACAAAGGAGTCCACTAATTATAGATTCTAGGCTATTCTATTGTTACAGGTCCTTAAACCACTCCCATCACCTATCTGAGGACCTTCCAATAGTGCATTAAGAATCATGACTAACATCTGTCATATCTGGTTCATTCTCTCTGTCATACTCATTCTCTCTCACACACCCAGGGGAGAATTGTGTGTGAACCACAGTAATTTGTTAGGTTTTTTTTTTAAATGTACACTGTATTCTGTGACAAAATTAAGAAGTGCACCTTGCACTTGGACAGAAGTTGGTGAAGTGTATGATAGTCCTTAGTTCCCATGAGAGTTCTTTCCATAGTCTCAAACCAGTCCCAAATAAATATCTATCTTCTGCCCAGATGAGCTTTACCATTATGGCAGAAAGTTTCACTGTGCCTGAGAAGCAAAGTTGTCAACCACAATCTTCATCCTAGAGCTTTAGGTGGTCTTTTAAATATGCTGGACCGAGGCCACTCAACACTTTGAAGATAAGGACCAACAGCTGAGACTTGACTCAATATTTGGTGAGAAGCCTGTCTAGAGAGTAGAGGACAAGCCTGATGTGCTCACAGTAGCTTGGTGTTGCAGAATTCTGTACTAGTTGGAGTTTCCCAAGGACTGCTGCTCTTCATTAAGTTGTTGCAGGTTGCTTCAACTCCTAGCTGATTACTAACAACAGGCGTCACTATCTCAGCCTGAATAAAGAGGCTTAACCTGAAATGAAACAAACACTAACCTAAAAAAAAACCCCCAAAAAACTAAGAACTCTGAAACATGCTTCTAGATAAAACCACCATAGCCACATACATTAATACAAGGGTAGGGCTGTCAGAGCTGTAGTTTCCTTTGCAGAAAGTTAATTTACAAGGTAATATTAAAATCTCCCTTTCTGTGAGGAGCTCACCAGTCTGGAATATGGGCTATATACCTAGCAGCACCTCAGGTAGGCTTACTGAAACAGAAAGTTTAGAGGACATGGATATTTTTGTGATTTAAGAAGAGGGGCTAAAAATAAAGCTTACAATTGAAATGCAAATGCAATTTTAATTATGGAGGGGCAACTTGTGCTCCATAATTAGGAAGGGCATAAAGGATAATACAGAAAATACTACAATGCCATTAATGGTATGTCATTACCTTAAATACTGTTTTGAGTTTTGGTTATCTTACCTCAAAGGACAGAGCAGAAATAGAAGAGGATCAGCAAAGGGCAACCAGAAGGATCTAAGGCTTACGGGGACAGGAGAAGGCTTCCAAACAAGGAGAAATTTAAAAAAGAGTAAGGAATAATAGGAGATAATAATAAATTCTATTATTATCCAGTAGCACCTAGAACCCAACCAGATCACAGTTCCATTGTGTTAAGTCCTGTACAAACATATGGAAAGTGATAGTTCCTGCCCCAAAGATATAAACATATACAAAATATTGAACGATGCATCATAGAGGAAGCCAGTGAAACACTGCTTCTGACTTGAACACCTAATATGAGAAAAAGGGAACTCTTGGTGAATGAAAAGACAGAAAAAGTTTAAAGGAATTTTTTTCCCCTCCCCCCTCCACCCATACACTGTAACACCCCTGGAACTCCCTGCTGCAGCAGAAATAGCTTAGTAAACGAGACAATTTTCTGAGTAAGATGTTTTAAAAGGATTAGACATATATGGATAACAGCATTTGCACAATAACAGGGATAATAACTACAAGAGCTAGCAACTCTGAGGCTTCACGTAATAACCGTCTAGAGTTAAAAAGAAACTTCTGTACTTAATATATTTTTATACAATTGTTTGGGGGTATTATGGCAATGCTTTACCTTCTGCATAGGCTGTTGTCAGAGGCAAGATACTGGTGTAGCTGGACCATTGATTTGCTCTGGTATGGAAATTCCTACTTTTTTTGTTTTGTTTGTTTTGTTCCAAGCCATTTATAATAATTTAAAAAATACTTACTATACCAGTATTGCTTTGGGGCATCATACATGCAGTAGCTTTAAGCCAATGTGTAACTGAAAGATAGACCCAGAAACAAGTTTCCTTATGTAACAAATTCATTCATGTATGTATGCTTTCTCAGACTGTTCTGAAATGGCTTTAAGGCAGCCAAAAAGACCCTCTATTTTTCTTTGTATCCCAGTCTCCTCTAATACCATTTGGATTCAATCCTTATGACTTGAATTCACACAGGCATTTTCCTTCAAGATATTTCCATTCTGAATTAATCTGTTTTCCCCAGTGGCTTCTTTCCATTTTTTTAGACAATTGAAGACTTGTAATTTAAATCAATGCTGGGAAAAGCCATGTAAAAATGCAGACGTTTGTATGAATGCTTTAAGAGACAGAAGGCTTTGAATAGATTGGTAAATATTAAGTAATCCAACATGAGAAGTAGTATAGTACTTATTTGTCAACAGCAGCAGAATGCAACGAGGAGGACAAGACTTACTCAGACAGGCTACTGACCGATCAGTATCATGTGAATAAAAATGCCAACATGGAAAAAAGCAATCAACATTACAAAACAACAACATGCAAAACAGCCCCAAGAGAAGTCTCAGAAAAGCTTCTAACTCCTCCCTCTGCCTTGCACTTGAAATTTGTACAGAGAGAAGCATCAATAGGGATGCAAAAATATACAGCTATTTAAGAAAATACACAGGGCCAACTCATACCCCCTACGTCCACACACATTATCTGCCCTCCAGACCATGGACATTACCAAGGGGAAAAAAATACTGTACTATCCCCAGAGGTGAAAGTAAGCCGGTACGGTCCGGTACGGCATACCGGCAAAAGCCAGTACGCTGTGCCGGACTGGACCAGCTTCCGCAGCGGTGATTTAAAGGGCCGGGAGCTCCGTGGTGGCCAGAGCCCTGGGCCCTTTAATTCACCCCTGAGCCCTGGGGCTCCCAGCCACCTCTGCAGCTGGTAGCTCCGGGGTAATTTAAAGGTCCTGGGGCTCCCAGCCACAGCCGGAGCCCCAGGGCCTTTAAATCTTGAAAGGCCCGCCTCTTCCGGTTGAGGCCCCGCTTCTTCCAGTTGAGGCCATGCCCCCCCACTCAGGACTCCAGGTGTACCGGTAAGTCCTTTAAGTTACTTTCACCCCTGACTATTCCCTCTGCATAACCACGATCTAGGAAGGCAGGGAAGCCCATTCTGCCAGGGAACCAGCAGAATGACCTGCCCATGGGAGCCAAAGTTAGTGCAGATGCCCTGGCCTCCCACAGATCCCAGGGAACATGCCCGTTTTAAGTGGGGCTCTGTCTTTTGGGTCAGTGGGGCAAACCCTGACCCTCATATGAGATGATTTGGGGAATTTTGTCACTGAGATTTCCTTCTTTCCATGGGAGGGGGTTATCTGGACCCCAGGAATTTTACATGCCCTGACACTGTATCTTCAAGTGCTCAGATTCTGCAGATCTCCTAAACTAACATAAGAACGGCCATACTGGGTCAGACCAAAGGTCCATCTAGCCCCGTATCCTGTCTTCCGACAGTGGCCAATGCCAGGTGCCCCAGAGGGAATGAACAGAACAGGTAATCATCAATTGATCCATCCCCGTTACCCATTTCCAGCTTCTGGCAAACAGAGGCTAGGGACACCATCCCTGCCCATCCTGGCTAATAGCCATTGATGAACCTATCCTCCATGAATTTATCTAGGTTTTTTTTAATCCTGTTATAGTCTTGGCCTTCACAACATCCTCTGGCAAGGCATTCCACAGGTTGACTGTGCATTGTGTGAGAAAATACTTCCTTTTGTTTGTTTTAAACCTGCTGCCTATTAATTTCATTTGGTGGTCCCTAGTTCTTGTGTTATGATACTGGTCAGTATTTGAATGGAAGAGTGCTAAGTCTGTTGCTATCCCAGAGGTTTTCTCTATGCAGAGTGGGGCCTTGGAAAAGGGGCCAGGGGCTCTGTTAGACCTTGACCTACCCCACCCACTCCCCATCACTTACCTGCCCAGTTACTATTCCTTCTTCTGTGCAGTTCCTAAACCCATAGAAAGCCTTCCTTGAGTGTCCAAGAAGGGTGGATAGTGCTCCAGATGTAGCTGATCCCCCACTTTTATAGAGTAGGTCTTTCAACAAGCAAATCTCAACAACAACATCACAGTTTTTAATAAGAGAATATTTAATAAATCCCTTTTCCCATTTTCCACTGTTAGTCCATATCCTCCTCCTCCCATGGAAAAATCCATAAGCTGGAAAAAAACATTCTGAAGTTCACTTTGTTGAGCTACTGATGATTCTTCTGTTCAGATGGAAGGGGTCTGCAGAGGCTTTAGAAGGGACAGGACCTTCAAACTCCTTAGCTCCTGGAGCTCTGTGGGGAAAATCAGGCACTAGCTGTTTGTATCCTGCATCATTCCCATAGCGTGTCACCCTTTCCCTGTCTCCTCCCAGTTCCCTTACCTAGTAATGCTGCTCACTGAGAAACCATGCTGTCATTGTCTCCCTCCCACATAGCTGTGCACTAATTCCCAATCCCACACACACAGAAAGGAGGTACTGTAAAAGCCATGGAGGTGCAGGACATGCTGCACTGAGCAACATTAGCTGCTGTGTAGATTACCATGAACCCATTGCAACCTAGCATTTTTCCAGATAGTAAACAGAGTTGCTGCTCCCAAGCTCTCCCTCCTCATTCCCCATCCTCCAATACCCTTCTAAATTCTGCAGAAACCCAGGTATGCTGTATACACAAAGAAGAGCTGGCAGAGACTTATGAAAGTGGGGGTGCATCCACCCGTTCCCTCCTTTCTGCTCAGGAGAGAAAAGAATCTAGACTAGGATTGTCAAAGGAGATAGGCACAGAACTTCCTTTGGATTTGGGAGCCTAACTCACTAGGCTCTTAGGCTATGTCTACAATAGAAATGTTACAGTGGGACAGTTGCAGTGCTGCAGCTGCACAGCAGTAGCGCTTCACTGTAGGCACTAAGGGCTTGTGTACACTTGAAATGGTGCAGCAGCGTAGCTGCAGCCATGCAACTGTAGTACTTCAGTTTAAACACTACCTGCACCAGACAGGAGAGGTTCTCCTATCACTGTAGATAATCTAGGGTTACCATATTTCAACAATCAAAAAAGAGGATGGTGGGAGCCCTGCCCTAGCCCCTCGTACTTCCCATCCCCTGACTGCCCCCCTCAGAACCCCCAACCCGCCCCGCTCCTTGTCCCCTGACTGCCCCCTCCTGGGACCCCTGCCCCTAACTGCCCTCCAGGACCCCACCCCTACCTAAGCCTCCCTGTTCCTTGTCCCCTAACTGCCCCCTCCTGAGACCCCCCCCCATCCTAACTGCCCCCCCTAGGACCCTACCCCCTACCTGTCCCCTGACTGCCCAAAACCTTATCCACACCCCCACCCCCTGACAGACCCCCGGGACTCCCACACCCCATCCAACCACTCCCCGCCCCCTGACAGACCCCCTCCCCAGAACTCCTGACCCATCTAAACCCCCCTGCTCCCTGACCGCTCCGATCCCTCTCTCCACCCCTGCCCCCTGACAGCCCCCCCAGAACTCCCAACCCCCCTGCTCCTTGTCCCCTGACTGCCCCCTCCTGAGACCGCCCCCCCATCCTAACTGCCCCCCTAGGACCTTCCCCCCTACCTGTCCCCTGACTGCCCAAAACCTTATCCACACCCCCACCCCCTGACAGCCCCCCCCCAGAACTCCTGACCCATCCACGCAGAGCCCGACACACTGCCGCGCTCCCCCATGGAGCGCAGAGCCTGGTTCCCGCCCTCGCAGAGTGCTGCTAAGCGGCGTACTGGGCAGCAGGGGAGGGGGAGCAGGGGGAGGAGCTCCAGACTGCTGGAGGCCCGATGCGAATGGCCGGTGATCTGCGAATGCAGGGGGGGGGAGGGAGAGGAGGGGAGTGATCTGAAGCTGCAGGGGAGAGGAGGGAGGAAGCAGAGGAGGGGCTCTGGCTGCTGAGCCCCATGCGAGTGGCTCGATCCAGCTGGCTGCCCTGTCAGCCATGCCGCGCTCTGCGGGGGGGGGGGGGAGAAATCCGGACATTTACAAATTCCCCCCGGATGCTATTTTTAAACTCAAAAAGCCGGACATGTCCGGGAGAATCCGGACGAATGGTAACCCTAAGATAATCCACCTTCCTGAGAGACCCTAGCTAGGTGCTGCCTACACCAGGGGCTAGGTCGGTCATATCCCTGAGCAATGTAGCTATGCCGTTTAGACCAGGCCTTACACAGGCACCGACTTTCCAAAATGCCAGAGGATGCTCAAAAAAAAAAAAAAACATCCAGCCTACAAGTATTTCCCAGTGTATTAGCTATAATAACAGCAATATATTTACATTGGATTTTCTTCTAGGTAGAAGCTCAGGGTCAGAGTAGCATGAACATCATATTGCCAGAAATTTCAGCAGGCAGTTTATAACTTTCAGTTGGCAGTGTGGTTTAATGGATGGAGCAAAAGTCTGGCCTACTCGTTAGAATAGAACTCAGACAGGGCCGGTCCTGAACAAGAGCCAAGGGTTGAAGCCAGGAGTCAGAAGCCAACACTTAAGCCAAAAGGTAAACTGGAGTCACAGTCAGAAGGCATAGCTGAGGGTGGGAGTCAGGAGTCCAAAGCCAGGACAAAGGTGGGGTAGGAACAGGAGCAAGCTGGAACTGGGGAAGGGCTACAGACGGCAGGGCTAAGAACAGCAGCAGACAAGGAGTACATTAAGCAGCTAGTTCATTGCTCTTGCTGCTGGGTTTATAAACCAGGCTGCTGGCCCTGCAGCCTATCAGGTGCTGCAATTAATCAGGCAGTCCCAGGGCAGTGCATCTGGACCTATTAGTTGCCTAGCAGTGAAGTTAGTAGGGAAGCAGGTCAGTAGCTGGTCCTAGCTGGCATGACCCCTGACAGGTAACTAACTTGTCACTGGCTTTTGGAATCCAAGGACAAGCATTCTGCCCGCCATTCAAAGATTTAAGCCCCCAAGCTCCTCTATACATCATATGAGCTGAGTTGGCAGTCTAAGGCTACTTCCCAGTATTACAAGTACCAGGCCCACATTACAAATGTACCAGGAAGAGCCAGAGGAAGTGTGGCTCTGAAAACCATAACACTGAAAACCAGGCCATTAACACTAATGGGAGTTCAACACCTAAATCCTCTTTGTATTACTGGAGGAGGATGAGACTCCTCAAAATAATGAAATGGGACAATATATCTCAAATTTAGATATTAACTGCTTCATTAAAATGGAATCAGTCACTTAATCGTTCTCTTTGATTCAATGAACTGTCAAATAGCCACTGTTTTTTGGCTCACATTTAGCATTACAAAAGAAGCAGCATGTTGAAATGCTATTTTTATGAGAGTGTTCCCTTCAATTTAGCTTGATGTGCCTCAAGAAGTTTCCAATAAGAACCATAATACTGTTGGAACTGTGGAACTCACAGGATTTGATGACTAGGCACATTAGCAGCATTTTGCACTCTTCGCTCTATATTGCTCTCTCCAGCAGTCTCATTATCCCATGCATTTAAAACCATTTGCCTAGACCAAGAGAATTATTGTACTTAAATGGGGGTGGTTATGCTTACTTCTGATTTTGTCATGCATTTTTTTTAAAAAAACTTGTATCACTCAGAATGTATATACTGTTTATTTTATTGCCTAATTTCTAGTGTAGGACTTCTAATTTTAGATGTAAACAAATATTTACTAATAGATTCCTGTCAAAATGTATTAACAAGCAAATACATATAAATAATGTGTGAGTGTATACAGAGTATGCATTGTAGTGTATGTGTGTAACACACACATCAAGCAACTCTTGCTCCCCACACTGCCTAGCCATGAGCAGCACATTCCCCTTAATCAGCTTAATTCTAGAGCCAGGATGGGGTAAGCACAGGTGACTCAAATATTCAGAGCTCTGAAAATGAATGCTGAAAAATTGCCCAGGAAAATGTACACTTGTTCACCAGAAAATAAAAGAAGATAATGCCTGGACTATAAACAATAGATCTGTCTTGCTGATATGTCATCACAAAGCTGACCCAATTAGTCTTCTGGTTCCACTAAAGCGGATATTTTATTTGTGTTCCTTAAAGTTAATGGGACACTTCAAAGTCAGTATATCTAAATTTAAACCTAGCAGCTGTGTTTCAATCTACCGTACTTACTCTTGCCCACATGCTATCCCTTCAGTCTTCCTCTCTGCATTGATCATATGAGCAGGCCTGATGATGAAGAATTTTAAGAATTTTCCTCTTCAAACTCAAACAGCTGGTCCTTGTGCACTGCAGTACTCTACCTGTCAGCAAAAATGGAGACGAGAAAGTAGAAAAGTAGAAAAACAGGCCTGTAGATACTGTACTCAAGGCCAGATACTTGGAAAAAACCATGTGGCAATCAGGGAGTGGGATGGAAAAGTAACCAGTGGGATGGAAAAGTAACCAGCTGCTGGTCCCAAATAGCAAATTAAAGCACCTGCAGCTGCAACACCCCCTAGGGAATTTCTGGAATGCAGCAGCCCTCCAACCATGCCCCCTTTCTCTGCTCACATTTCCCTACTTTGGAGTGAGAAGTGAGGGTGACACACAGCTGACTACACCAGTTCTGTGCCATTTGGGGAGCTCTGTAAACCCTTATACAGTCTGACATGCGGCCTTAGCAGAGGCCAGGATCTGGCCCTCAGGATTGCAAATAAATTCCAGAGCCCAGGTTTGTTATTTTAGTGTGACCAAAAAGAAGTATGAATTGTGCTTCAGCTTTTGTTTTGGGAGGCTGCTCATTTTCCAGGATTTCCCAAAATGGTCTCAGATCCATGAAAAGTGAGTTCACATGGATCCCTCCATATCCCAGAGGATCCATAGGGACTAAACTCACATCTCATTCTATAGGGGGTGGGAAATGAATTTCATCCTCCTATATTCACTGCTGTGGGTTTTCTTGTGGGAATGGATTACCTGGCTCTCAATTATTTCTTGCTACAGTTCCTTACAATACACATAAAAAGGTGAATAAAATATATTAATAAAAAGCCCCTTCATTTAACTGCTTAAATGTTTCTAAATTGTAATAAAATCTTAATTCAATTCAGACTCAATGCAGTTGAAATCTAACCTGGAGAGAAAAACTGATCAAGTGTTTACTCAGCCAGATCCAGAGACATATCTCCTTGCAGTTTTGTTTACTATTGGATGCTCTCAAAATAATGGAAGGTATTAAATTTGAGATTCTTATATGGGACCATCTTTAGTTAGTAGTAGCAATGAATTTTGTATTGCATAATTTTTATTTGAATAACAAACTCAATCCTTTAAACAAAAGTTAGATAAACCAGAAGAAAAAAATCTGAGTTACATGTACAGACTGTTACAAAAGAAAGATTAAATCTGCAGATGATTTTAAAGTTATCTGGCATTACAAGATTTTTAACCTATCTGTATCCTATCAACCTCTTTTAGACTATGCTAGATACGTGCAACTGCAATTAACATTATGAAGTGTCCAGAGCCTCAAGGAATTTAAATATTTTGATTCATATAAAAGGATTTTAATATATTGTTAGTTTATTTGCTGTATTTTCCAGTCTGATTACACCCCTCTTGGTCTCGCACAACAGCATTTCAGATAAAAACTGCATGATAGAATGAGTTACATTTATGTAATCAGCATAAATAATGTTTGTTCAGCAAAATTAGCAGTTCACAAATGTGTAATGAAGTTTCTTATTAACTATAAGAAATTTTACAATTTAGATTGCATCCATAGCTGGTATTTTAGTTCAATACAGTTTCCCTTAATAAAATGTAAACAAACCAACCTCAACAGAACACTTGCTGATCACTCACTTTCACTGGGCTGGGGCAGAGGTTTGGGGTGCGGGAGGGGATGTGGGCTCCGGCTGGGGGTGTGGGCTCTGGGGTGGCATCCAGGATGAGGGGTTTGGGATGCAGGAGGGGGTTCAGGGCTGGGGTGCAGGCTCCGTGAGGCAGTTTGAGTGCGGGAGGGGGCCCAGGTTGGGGCAGGGGGTGATTGGTGCAGGCTCTGGGAGAGAGTTAGGATGCAGGAGGGGGTTCCAACTTGGGGCAGGGGGCTGGGGTGTGGGAGGGGGTTTGGGGTGCAGGCTCCAGCTGGGCAACGCTTACCTCAGGTGGCTCCCGGTCAGCGGTGCAGCAGGGCTAAGGCAGGCTCCCTGCATGCCCTGGCTCCGCACAGCTCCTGGAAGCAGCCAGCATGTCTGGCTCCTAGACAGAGGGGCCAGGAGGCTCTGCGTGCTGCCCACGCCCCCAGGCCAATAGAAGCTGTGGAGCCAGTGCTTGGGGCAGGGCAGCGCGCAGAGCCCCCGTGGCCCGCCCTGTACCTAGGAGTCAGCCATGCCATCCGCTTCCAGGAGCTACATGGAGCCAGGGCAGGCAAGGAGCATGCCTTAGCCCCACTGCGCCACCAAACAGACTTTTGCTGGCCCAGTCAGCAGCCACCAGGATCCCTTTTTGACCGGGTATTCCGGTCACAAACTGGACACCTGGCAACCCTGCCTCTGAGGGGCTGGAGAAGAGAAGAAGGTGGGGGGACGGTGTGGAGTTGCTCCCGGGACTGCCCCGCTCTGGGCAAGACACTGCAGTTTGTGGGGGGGGGGGGAGCAATGCCCCCTGTGCTCACGGCTTTAGCCCTCCAGGGAGCACCAGGGCTTGGGACTTTTGCCCTGTGGGGGGCACTGGAACTCAGGGCTTTACCCCTGTGGCTCTTCTCCTGGCTTCAGCCCCGTGAGAGTCACTGGGGCTCCCAGCTTTAGCCCCGTGGGAGGTGACAGGGTTCGGGGCTCCGGGCTTCAGCCCTGCAGCTTCCAACTTTAGCCCCACGGGGGGTGCCAGGCCTCAGGGCTTCAGCCGTAGGTACTGGGGCTCAGGATTCCAGGTTTTACCCCGCAGCTCCAGGTTTTAGCTGCACCAGGGCTCGGGGCTCCAATCTTCAGCTGCAGGGCTCTGCAGCCGCCCTGAAACAGCTTTCGGCCTCCTAGGGGGCTGTGGACCCCCAGTTGAGAACTTCTGCTATAGGCCATATTTTAAAAGAGATCCTTCTTTGGCTGAAATGGTAGGGTCTGTACTTTTTGGAGCAGGAAGTCCTGACTTCTATGATCTCTAGTACTGAGAAATCCCAAATGACTATGCCATGCAGTGACAACCATAACTTCCTGGCTGGCTACCAGTATTGTTAAATATAAACAATAATAAAGTCAAAACAGTTTTATAGACCCATGATCAACATAGTTTCAAGGAAACAGAGGGAATCAAAAACAGAAAGAGGTAAACATTCCAAAAATAAAGTAAAGATTACATTATAATGGGAAGCAAAAGGAGCATAGCATTCAAACAGAAATCGATCTACAGTTAAATCTGTTTAAGCCTATTCGATATTTTATCAGCACAAACTTCCTTTAAGGCTAACATGCCCTTGTGTCTCTCATGGAAAAAAGGTATTATTAAAGAAAAACATTGTTTTCTTCAGTGCAGCAGCCAAATTAAGTAATTTTAAAAGAATTTGTTTTAGGGTGAATCCGAATTTGTTTTCACAGAAAGATTAGGACCAAAGACAAATTTGTATCTGAAATCCATGCTGCAGCAGCACCCCAGAGAATTAAGCCAATCCTTTACCAAAAAGACAAAATGAAAGTTAGTCTCCATACAAATGCAGGTGTACTTCTAATGTTACTCCTCACAGATCAAGTGGTCCCTTTTAGGTGCTTTTTCAGTGAACCTGTCAGGTCTTAGGCAATCATGTGCAATAAAGCTCATCTGTTAAATCTACCTGTGTGACTTAGCAAGACAAAGAAAGCATTCTCTTGTTGCTAAAAGTATGTAATTCCTCTCCCTAAAATGAGAAAAGTATAGCTCTACTTGACCTAGTTTTTGTCCCGTGGAATTCTTGCAGGGTTGATGCCCAATTTCCAGATGCTGTGATTTAGTTTCTTAAGTTATTAATATCAGTGTAATAACTATCTAATTTTAATATCATGTATCTCATGGGGTTGGTAGAGGTTGGATGCTGGAATTGTAATTGCATCCATCAGTTTTGTATTTCAGCATATTTACAATATTAAAAATATTGTCCATCTGTTTGGAATTTCTTTCCAAAACAAAAATCTATTTGCCTTACATCCCTCTCAACTCTACTGCATTACAAAGTATTAAAATTTGCTGTCTTGTCTTAGACCTGAACTCATACTTATCTTCCTTTGTTTTCACTCTTAAATCATATAGAGCAGAAAAGCTGAATCAGGAAACAGTGAAATGTTGTATATTGTAAAGACATGAATTCCACATAAATATATGTTTCTTGCTCTCTTATTTTTGTGTCACTCATTTTAGGTCACAGTCCCATATTTAGCCCTTGGTTGATGTATAACAGGTATTTCAAGAAAACAGGATAAAATAAAGCTCTGTTTAAGCTACATTTCCCCCCCATCTCCCAAGCATTAATTGATGCTGGGCTTTGGAACTTCAGTCTGCTTCCGAGATTTAAGTCTCAGCAGCTGCATATGGTTGGAGACAAAGGAAAACCACACATGCAATATGTGAACTTCCAGAAGAATTAGATAATTGGTATAAAGAGCTCTTCTTATTGATCTCCAAACAGCTCTGAGTTACAATTTTCCCTCTTAAAAAGAAGTTACTGAAGTGTGAGTTCAGCAGCTGCTAACCAAAAATGACTCTAGCCCCATCCAGTGGTAATCAAAATAATTTCAGGTTTCAGAGTAGCAGCTGTGTTAGTCTGTATCTGCAAAAAAGACCAGGAGTACTTGTGGCACCTTAGAGACTAACACATTTATTTCAGCATAAGCTTTCGTGGGCTACAGCCCACTTCATCAGATGCATAGAATGGAACATACAGTAAGAAGATATATATACATACAGAGAACATGAAAAGGTGGAAGTTGCCATACCAACTCTAAGAGGCTAATTAATTAAGATGAGCTATTATCAGCAGGAGAAAAACAACGTTTGTGGTGATAATCAAGATGGCCATTTCAGACAGTTGACAAGAAGGTGTGAGGATACTTAACATGGGGAAATAGATTCAATTTGTGTAATGACCCAGCCACTCCCAGTCTCTATTCAAGCCCAAGTTAATGGTATCTAGTTTGCAAATTAATTCCAGTTCAGCAGTTTCTCGTTGGATTCTGGTTTTGAAGCTTTTCTGTTGCAAAATTGCCACCTTTAAGTCTGTTACTGAGTGACCAGAGAGGTTGAAGTGTTCTCCTACTGGTTTTTGAATGTGATGATTCCTGATGTCAGATTTGTGTCCATTTATTCTTTTGCGTAGAGACTGTCCGGTTTGGCCAATGTACATGGCAGAGGGGCATTGCTGGCACATGATGGCATATATCACATTGGTAGATGTGCAGGTGAACGAGCCCCTGATGGCGTGGCTGATGTGATTAGGTCCTATGGTGATGTCACTTGAATAGATATGTGGACAGAGTTGGCATCGGGCTTTGTTGCAAGGATAGGTTCCTAATAATAATTTCAGTCCACCCTAACCCTCATATTTGCTGACTGGTTCAAGGATAAATGTTGTATGTATAAGAGAGAGACACATCCAATATCTATTTAAAAAAAAAAGCTGATGCTTTAGGGAGTTCTGATTATATAGTGATATGTGAGAGTCTGAATGATCAGAACTACTGTAGATCAAAATGGTGCTATTTCCTTATTAGTG
Organism: Terrapene triunguis; assembly: GCF_002925995.2. Classification (NCBI taxonomy): domain Eukaryota; kingdom Metazoa; phylum Chordata; order Testudines; family Emydidae; genus Terrapene; species Terrapene triunguis. Next base: position 11,307,388 of record NW_020664561.1, on the reverse strand, counting down.
TGTCCATGTCCTGGGGTTAATCATTACTTTGAGGAGATTATCTACATCAACCTACCCTATCCTCTTTAGCACTTTGAAAACTTTGATCATGTCTGTTCCTTAGCCATGTTTATCCTGCAGCCTTTCCACATAATTAACTTGGTGTACCTCTTTAGGATGTCTGTTACCTCCTTCTGGACCTTTTCTATCTCAGCAATATTTGTTTGAAAATGAGGATGGGAAAATATATTTTCTGTACCATACTTTGCTACTGATCAATCTTCTTTCCGTGATATGGTACCTACATCTGGCACAAAACATTTGTCAAATTATTTTAAGAATTGGGAATATTTTTAAAGAGGGGTTTTGATTGTCCAAATATTCAAGCCGAAAATTACTTGCAGTGACCAAAATTAACCTTGTGAACTGATTGATGTCAGACTGAAGGCATTTTAAATCACCTCAAACACTGTTATTGGGCTAATAATCATATAGCTCATTACATCTGACCTCATGAGTGCTGAGATAAAGATAATCAACTTATGTGGCAAGGCATAAACTGATAACCTATGGGAGACAGAAAGATAATATCACCTCACCCCCTTCCTAAGTACTGCACTGAACAATAAGTTGGGTGCATTATTCTTTTGTGGGAGTTTCCGAAGCATCAGCTCGTGGGACACTCCTAGAGGCAGGATATTGAACTAGATGAACCAAAATCTGATCCATGAAACCCATCCCCTTCTTTGTTCTTCTCCCTAAGCACTGTAGATTTTGTCACATTTCCACTTCTGAATTTCAGATTTGTAACATTTGTTCATGGTTTTTGGATGCTAAGTAGATGCAATGCCTCATTTCTAGCTAAATAGTTTAACACATATGTTAAGCCTGACATACTTTTTAAATCAATATGTGCTGCATGTTTATCTGAGTTGTTCATTTCCCATCTGAAAAAGCTTCCAACCCTACTCACCTAATTCATTCTCTTGTTCTCTAGCTCTCACCTAATTCCAAATTCCCATATTCATTTTATTTTTAATAGCATTTTCCACCATAAAAGTGTAGAAGTGTAGAAAGCCTGGTTTCTTGCATCAATCTCTTTTGTTATCGAACTATATCACATTTGTCAATTTGGATATGAAAATGGTATCAGAACCAAATGAAACTGATTCCTTGATTTTTTTCTTCTCATGCAAAATCTATCTTACAAATTCTGCCTTTCAGAGTATTTTATAAAAGCAGTTCTGTTTCTCAGCCTATCAGTAACATAACCAGATAAAACTAGTTTTATATGGAATAGCAACTTATATGATGCTCTGAGTAAAGAATTATGGCAACATTACTTACAGATGAAAGGAAGGCATCCAATTCACATCCTCCAGAGCAAACATATTAACTTTGAAACTACAGTGTTTCAAATGGAAGAAATATGTGGAAGGGGTGGATTTTGCTGAATCCAGGCAAACTGAGCATCAGCCCAGCCAATCCCTGCTACTTCACAAGTCCTGTTTAATTAATGCCCATTCAGTACGAAAACAACCAAACTAGATACTCAGTTAGGAACTTGCTGGGGACAATCCAGTAAATACCACCACTAGATTCTGCTAGAGCCAGATGTATTTATGATGAAATTCTGCACTCAAATACTCTGGCATGATTCCCAGTGGTTTCAATTAAAGCAGCATGCAAAATACTATGAAGCCACCCCATGGAGATGACTTCAATCTGTTAGCTGAAGTAGCCTTCACAGTCCTCCATGTCCCACTGTGGCCTGGTCTACACTTAAAACATAGGTTGACATAGCTATGGGACTTAGGGATGTGAAAAATCTACATCCTTGAGTGCCACAGCTATACCAACCTAACCCCCAGAGTTGCAGTAGCTATGTCAATGGAAAAATGCTTCAGTTGACCTAACTACTGTCACTTGGGGAGGTGGTATTCCTACAGCAATGGAAAAAAACCTCTTCTGTCGTTACAGTCTGCATCTGCACCCAGGGTTACAGTGGCATAGCTATGGAGCTGTAGCTATGCCACTGCAGCACCCTGGATGATGTACTTATGGTCAGTGGGAGAGAAAAAAGGGATCAGGTCTTCTGGCCCTGCCCCTTCCCAACACAGCCCCTGTGTACTGCAGAGAAGGGTCCCTGTGGATGGAGTCAGGCTGTGACTGCAGCTTTTGTGCAATCCCCAGAATCCTGCCCTGCAGAGCAGTACCATGTCACTTCTATTGCTTCTGCTGCCAGAAACTGCCACAGCCACTGAGGTGAAGTAGGATTTGCTCTGTCTGAACTCAGTAGGAGTGTTATCTCAGTATTTTCCTCAGGATTTGGCCCCTCATTAATATATTTCACTAATAGAAAAGTGAATAAAATGTATTAGAGTATTCAACGTTATTTCAAACTATTGTGTTCATCTTATGTATCTAAATACCAGTTTGGATGACGTATTTAGAGGCTCACATTTGAAAGCTGGGTCAACTGAATGTAACACACATGCATGTCAATACTATACCCTGTGCTTGCAGTATAATGAATTTATGACAGCCTTGCTAACTACTACAGTCATATAGCCAATGAAGCCAAAAGTAGCTAATGAAGTCAATGAAGCTGAAAAGTACCACCCATAGGCTATTCAGGATGGCTCAGATAGTAATGTTCCTTGGAGTACCCAGTATCCTGAGTCACTTTGTTACCCTCCCAACCTCTATAATAAGGGAGTCTTGCCTGTGCCTACCTGGGTGTCAGCTCCCTAATACCACCAGGCTTTCAGCCACTCAAACATACTTCTCTTGGCTATGCCAGTCCTGCCTTTGCCTTGCAGATTAACAATAAATGCACCCTAGTCCCCAAGTCCCTTGGAATTGTTTCCCTGTGATATCCAGCCCCTGACACTGGCTACTCTCAGAAATCCCAGATCCTCTCTGGCCCCAAGGGAGCAGTGTACCCCGGTTTACTAGTTTTACCTTAAAGCGCTGCTCTTGTATAACACACAGCATTTGTAATAAAACAAGGGAAGGTTTATTTAAGAAAGAATAGAGATTCAATTTGAAACAAGACAGAGTGATGGCAACAAATGTTTACAAAATAAAAGAAATTTATAAAAGGCTAACCTTAGTCTACTCTTACCAAAAGCTACCTTTCCTGTCTAAAAATGTAGGATTGCCCCTCAAAGTTCAGTCTGTTGCAGAGCTGGCTGGCTTTGCAGGAACAAAGATCCAATTTTTCATGAGAACATCTCTACTCCTAAAGATGTCCCATCAGTAAAAGGATACAAAGTACCTTTCCCCATCCTGTGTTATACTGAAACAGACTTTTATCTTTATTCATAGGCAGAGCGATTTTCTGTCTGTTGTACTGTTCTTCTCTTTTCTTTTTTTTGTAACCTCTGAGTGGTTTCAATTGGTGGAAGTGGTCTCTGATGATTTTTCCATTGGAAGTGTTAGGATGGAGAAAGGCTAGACAATTGAACCTTGCATTACATACCGGCTAATCAGGGTGGGGTGACAACTCCCTCCCGCTAGAATGGGTCATCACTAAGACATATTATCCCCCGGTGACTAACTTCTACTCCAAGTCCATAAAGCAAATTTTCCATATAGTTACATTATACTTAAGGTTCAGATTCTGTCATGGTTATTTTTAGTAAAAGTCAGACAGGTTGCGAGCAATAAACAAAAATCCACGGAAGCCTGAGACCTGTCTGTGACTTTTACTAACAATAATGGGGAGGTGCTGACGGGGGGACTGAAGTCCGAGCCCCACAGAGATGGAGATGGGGACTGATAGCCCAAGCCTTGCTGGGGGGAGGGAGGCTCCAGCTCTTGCCACCGCTCCAGCAGCTCAGCACACCAGGGCTCCCGCCGCTGGCAGCTGACAGCTCCGGCCCCAGGAATGGGGCTGAAACTGAAAACATCATGGAGGTCTCTGAAAGTCACGGAACCCGTGACTTCTGTCACCTCCATGACAAAATCTTATCTTAGTTATTCCTTTTATATTACCCAGACATACATCTCACAGTGATTATGAGTAAGGCTCTGTGTTTGTCACAGAGGTCACGGATTCCATGACTTTTCATGACCTCTGCAGTGGCTGGTGTGCCTGGCCCGGGGCCACCTGAGCAGCTCGGGCAGGCCAGGGCCAGGCGCACCAGCTGCTGCTGGGGCAGTCTCGAAGACCCACATCCCTCCAGCAGCAGGAATTTGGGTGTGAGGGGGCTCAGGGCTGGGGATTGGGGTGCGGGGTGGTGCTTACCTGGAGGGGGTGGCTCCCCTCCCTCAGCTCCTAGCTCCATGTGCTGCCTCTGCCGGCAGGCACTGCCCCTGCAGCTCCCATTGGCCATGGTTCCCAGCCAATGGGAGCTGCAGAACTGGGGCTTGGGGCGGAGTGGAGGCAGCACGTGGAGCTCAGGAGCTGGGTAGGGAGCCTGTCCCAGCCCTGCCAAACCCCCATCTGAGCACCCATAGCGCCCCCCACCAGTCACACAACCCCAAGCACCTGCGGCGCCCCCACAGGCCACGCTCCCTGCAGCACCCCTCGGGCTGTCCCCCCACCAAATTTTAGTCAGGGTATATAGTAAAAGTCACGGACAGGTCACAGGCCGTGAATTTCTGTTTACTGCTCGTGACCTGTCGGTGACTTTTACTAAAAATACTCGTGACTAAAACTTAGCCTTAATTGCGTCTTGATAAGTCACAAGCGTTCTGCAGATACCTTATATGTTATGCTTTATGGGTAAATATTCTGCAAGACATGTTTGGTGTAGTGAGTTTGTCAGGTCTGAGGTGAGAGTTGTTTGCAAAGAACAGGGGACCCTTTGTAAAGAGGCATCGGTGTCACATCCAGTTTGAATTTCTTCTGTCACTCGCTGAGTCAAAGTACCAGATTCATGCTCTTTGTGACTTCCAGCTCCAACCTGACCTGGGGGAAATTCAACTAAAAAAGATGCATGGAGTGTGGGCATTAGAAAGTTGCTGTGGAGATTTGACATGGTTATGTTCTACAGTACCTAGCTGCCCATTTCAACATACATTTGGAGGTGGGGGGGGGGGAGGAGGGAAGACTTACAATACAGTAACTTTTCTTTTGGCGGACTATTCCGTTACTCATCAGCTTTGGGAAAAAGAATACCATTACTTCTGTGCGTTAATCATATGTGGTGAGTGAGCTAGGTCACCAGCCAGCCACAAGATTTGATGAAATACTATATAAACCCTGTCTCCTTCAGTCTGTCACCATCTTCTTGCAGCCCCTTTAATGCCGTCAAAACCTCCTGAGGTTCTGGTTCCCATATAGAACATTTTTTAAATTCATGGGTTTGATGGGAATTTTTAAGAACTCAGACTCTGTGTGTTGGCCTGGGAAGAAAACTAGAAGATGCAAAAAAAATTTAAAAGCCAAATTTCTGAGTGAAAGAGAGAGAGAGATTCTCTTCACAACCAGAAATATGATTATTTAAATCTTCCCTTCCTGAATCATATGGTGAAGCCATTTGTTTGTTTTATTTTCGACTCCCCTGTCAAGTGTGAGGCTCTTCACAGACTTCTTGCTGGGGCTGATGTAATTTGATGGCACATCGAGAGAGATTTACTTTAATATTGATGGGAGGTTTCCTGGAGCAGAAAAACCATAACTCCTGACCTAGGACATTACCAAAACAATATCCATTGTTCCATTAGTTCCAGCAGATAAATTAAATATTGGATATAAATGAGTGTTGGGATGTCAAGCAGATTATAACTACACAAAAAAAGAAACCACCACTGTTACCAAAGCCAGCAGGGAAGCTGAAGAGGCAAAAATACTTCAATATATGCATGAAATTTTGACCTTAAAACATGATTATGACAGGCATTTGCACTGTGTTATGGGATTGTATCCATAGGCAGAATTGCTACAAAAACATGGCTCTGGGGCAAGAATATGGCAGGTAAACAAAAATAATCTGTGTGAAGATAATTGAAGGTCAAAGCATAGAAGGCACAGCTTCAGGGAATGGAAGTGACATTACTGAAAGCAGACCTCACCACTTTCTGCAGACCCACAAAGATGGTGGCAACTTACTTGGCATAGAATCAGTAGTAATTTTTACAGATAGTCCAAACTGGACCATGGGTAAATTGTATAGGAAAGTATAACAACCCACCTCCTCGAGAACTTTGTTCCCCTTCTAATACTGAAACCATTTTGGTTTAAGGTCTGAAAATATTCAGATAGATTTATCCCCAACAGTTTTACCCACCTGAACTCCACTTGTTACAAGTACCACCCAAATGTACTGTAAATGAAAGTGATTAGATGGAAAAGATTCTACTTTGAGTATGCTTTTCGAAAGCACCTAAGTGATTTAGGAGCTCAAATCCTATTGAAAGGCAATGGGATTTGTGCTCCTAATCTCACCCTTTGGGCCGAACCACTTTCACCGTTCCCCATTTCTAGACAGACAGTTTCCCTGCTTGCTGGGGTGAGTCTTTTACACAGAAAAAAGGAGCAAAACCATTGAAAATATAGGAGACTATATAACCACAAAAATGGGCATGGAACCTCAGACACAGATGTAGTACACAAAACTACTTTTAATTTTTTTTTAAACTGACCAGATTTCTGACCTCTGGTGTCCCTTTAAATCTGGGTTTTCATTTACTGCATGAGATCTCTGCTTCTCTGTGAAAGAAAAGAAAGTAATTCTTCCTGAAGCTCCTTCAGGCACTAATAGCGAGACAGCTGTAGCTATGTCTCTCTCTTGCTTCCTGGGTGTCAGTGTACATTGCTGCCTGGTTTTGTGCAGCTCCATGTGTGACATTTCTCTGCAGCAAGAGCTCATCAGTGATCCCCCTCAGAATGCAGTAGGAGTAGGTGAGAGGGAAAGAAGGCTGGAGCCTATCCCTTGCAGCATGCAGAAGTGGGAAGGCAGAAGAAAGCAGAGGTGCCTGGGGAGCCTGAAGGAGTCAGTGGCGACTAGGGTATTAGATGGAATTGAAGCAACCTATGCTTGAGGGAGCCCTGGAGCTTGTGGCGGGGAAGGGGCAGGAGACCCTAGGACAGCCTGAGGGGGTGATGGCAGGAGACTGGCAATGTGGGGAACTGGTGGGTGAGAATCCTGACACAGTCTCCCTACTCTGTCTCTGCTTCCTTTACTGCCTGTGAGCCCCTTCAAGCCTGTGCACTCCTGAGCCCATATCCCCTCAGTTCCCCACTGCCAAGGCCATGAATCAGCCAACAGCTGCCATCTCCTCCTCCTCCCTGGATGCGCCACACTAGCTGGGTGCCAGCAGAGGCAGAATGACAGTCTCCCTGCTCTCAGTGCCTGTGCCTGCAGGGGCAGAAAGGAGTCACTGCAGTACAATCCCTGCTCAGTTACTGCAGCCCTGCATGAGGGGAAATGTGCGTGTGAAACTTGGTAGCTCCGAATGCACTGGCTTTGTGTGCATGTGTGACAGTGCCCTCTAGCAACTAGTCCACAGAGAGATTAAGGGACCTCCTAGTACCTTCAGTTAAACCATCTCAAGTGGCACAAGCCTGTGTTTTGAGCTGAAGAACAGTTTGACTCCCCAGGAACATATGTTCAGGAGAGGTTGAGATTGATCTAGTAATTGTTCCTGTTGCCTGCCACACATGAGTTGGTTACACTGGCTCCATGCCTATATCAGAGACCCCCAGAGACAGTTGCGGCCACATGGCTCCCTCATTACTGCAAGTAAGCTGGTTAGAAAAGAGTTTGCAACTTCTGTCCCTGGGTTTCCCCAGCCTGGGGATGTCACAAGAAAGATGGTGGCCACCAGCAGGAGACTCCATAATGACCATTTTAACTCAGACCATTATATCCAAACACAATTCTCAGTTCATTCAGAAGAGCTTCTCCTGCTGAGTCCTATGCTGAAGGAAGTGCCGGATGCTTTCCACGTTAAAGGCATGTGCATTTTGTAGAGAAACCTTTTGTTGCCTTGAGGCAGGATTCCTCTGACTGCACAGGAATCCCTTGGCAACATTACAGGAATACAATGTCTCAGTGACTCCCTCAGTAACTGCCATGCATAGCCCAGGGTCCATGGCTCCCATGAGATTGTTTTCTGCAAATGAACTTGCCACCTCTTGATGGAAACTTTCCATTGTCTTTTGTGTAAACCTGACTTGTATGCACAATATCAAGCAAAAGAATCAACAAGAAACCTGACTACACACATATATGCTAATGCACTGTCGCTTGCTTGACAGCTACAGCCACTCTGTGAACATCTCCTAAAGAGGCTGAGAAGTTGATGCCTTCTAATCAGATAAATTTAACTGGCTCCTGTTTCAGGCAGAGATCTTTGAAGTGGTATTTAGAGTGGAGATTGTTAGGATTTGTCAGGCCGCAGCTGGGCGTGGGGGGACGGACCACTCTGGCAACTTGTGCTGATCCTTCCAAATTGTTGCAAGTCTCCTGATTTATTCCCCATCCCCATACACTTGTCAGTGCATTGACAAACTCTGGGTTTTAGAGTCCCTGAAACGTTTTTAATATTGCACTTATTCCCACTTGATCAGATGACAACTAAACCTAGGCCCTCCAGGGTGGTAATTCCCAGTGTGTACAGCAACACCAGTTAATTATAGCCAAGGTGATTGGCTGCGGAACCTTTTGTTTCTGAACATTACTCAAATGCTGCAACTGACTTACCAGCAACAAACTGTACATTACAAAGCTCTCCGGAGTTATCATCAGAGACAGCATCACATTCTGTCTTCACTGGATACTCTTTCCACTATGGTACACTGCAGACTCCAATACCTAGGGCTGCCCCTTTAATGAGGAGGAATTAGGGAACATTTGGGGGGACTATGGAGATTAAGATCAGATGCATTGTGGTGTAGAGGAATGAGCACAGGGTTGGGAGTCAAGAAGTACTGACTTACTATGTGACTTAGGATAAATCATTTCACCCCTCTGCCTCACTTCCCCATCTGTAAAGTAGGAATTATCATGCACAGTAATTTACCTCATTGGGTTCACTAGCACAGGGGTTCTCAACCTTTTCCTTTCTGAGCCCCCCCCCCCCACACACACACACCAACATGCTATAAAAACTCCAGGGCCTGCCTAGTCCTCAACAACTCTTTTTCTGCATATCCATGAGATTAAAAGCCAGGGCTGGCATTAGGGGGTAGCAAGTAGGGCAATTGCCTGGGGCCCCACGACATGGGGCCCACAAAGCTAAGTTGTTCGAGCTTTGGCTTCAGCCCACGGCAGTGGGGCTCAGGCTTCAGCTTCAGCCCCAGGCCCCTGTGAGTCTAACACTGGCCCTACTCTCTGGTTTATTTTGGCAGACCCCCTGAAGCCTACTCACGGCCCCCCAGTGGGTACCAGACCCCTGGTTGAGAACCACTGAACTAGTGAATATTTATGCAGTAATTTGTACATAGGAAGCACTATATAAATGCACAGAGCTGGACTGGCCTTAGCATTTTTGAGACAGGCCTGTGAAAACAATGTTCCCCTGCACCTCCTAACTCAAATATCAAAGAATCATGGAAGATTAGGGTTGGAAGAGACTCAGGAGGTCATCTAGTCCAACCCCCTGCTCAAAGCAAGAACAACCCCAACTAAATTATCCCAGCCAGGGCTTTGTCAAGACGGGCCTTAAAAACCTCTAAGGATGGAGATTCCACCACCTCCCTAGGTAACCCATTCCAGTGCTTCACCACCCTCCTAGTGAAATAGTTTTTCCTAATATCCAACCTAGACCTTCCCTGCTTCTTGTTCTGTCATCTGCCACCTCTGAGAACAGCCTAGCTCCATCCTCTTTGGAACCCCCTTTCAGGTAGTTGAAGGCAGCTATCAAATCTCCCCTCACTCTTCTCTTCTGCAGACTAAATAAGCCCAGTTCCCTCAGCCTCTCCTCGTAAGTCATGTGCCCCAGCCCCCTAATCATTTTTGTTGCCCTCCACTGGACTCTCTCCAATTTGTCCACATCCTTTCTGTAGTGGGGGGCCCAAAACTGGACGCAATACTCCAGATGTGGCCTCACCAGTGCCGAATAGAGGGGAATGATCATGTCCCTCGATCTGCTAGCAATGTTCCTACTAATGCAGCCCCATATGCCGTTAGCCTTCTTGGCAACAAGGGCACATTGCTGACTCATATCCAGCTTCTCGTCCATTGTAATCCCCAGGTCCTTTTCTGCAGAACTGCCGCTTAGCCAGTCGGTCCCCAGCCTGTAGCGGTGCATGGGATTCTTCCGTCCTAAATGCAGGACTCTGCACTTGTCCATGTTGAACCTCATCAGATTTCTTTTGGCTCAATCCTCCAATTTGTCTAGGTCACTCTGGACCCTATCCCTACCCTCCAGCGTATCTACCTCTCCCCACAGCTTATTGTCATCCACAAACTTGCTGATGGTACAATCCATCCCATCATCCAGATCATTAATGAAGATGTTGAACAAAACCAGCCCCAGGACCGACCCCTGGGGCACTCCGCTTGATACCGGCTGCCAACTAGACATCGAGCCATTGATCACTACCCATTGAGCCAGACAATCTAGCCAGCTTTCTATCCACCTTATAGTCCATTCATCCAATCCATACTTTTTTAACTTGCTGGCAAGAATACTGTGGGAGACCATATCAAAACTTTGCTAAAGTCAAGATATATCACGTCCACCGCTTTCCCCATATCCACAGAGCCAGTTATCTCATCATAGAAGGCAATCAGGTTGGTCAGGCATGCCTTGCCCTTGGTGAATCCATGGCATCCATGGTGAATATAATGGACTCTTGCCCCCTGTGATCACATCTCTATGAAAATAACTGGGAGAGTGAGTGAGGTAGTTCTTTGGGATATACCCTAAACTCAGCAGACTCATTTTATGTAAAGTATGTGTGTTTCTGGGTTGGTAACTCCCCACCTCCTGCTACAGGATAAGAGAATCCCAGTGGCTTAGAATAATAGGGTTAGAAGGGACCACAAGGATCTAGCTTGTGCTGGGGTTGTCTGAATAAGACAGCTCTAGGCGGGAGAGATGGGGCTGTTCAGAAGGTTCTGGTGAATATTATAATGTTGTGCTTTACAAACATTAACTCTCCCGTCATGGCACCATCCCTTCCTTCATTCAACCCTGCAGAGGGCTCTCCCTGGGCCCAGAGATCCGTGCATGAGGACAAAGGGGTCAGCAGGGGAAAAGTTGGGACTAAGGATGCACTTCTTTCAAAGTCGTGCACCAAACATGTAGGGAATCTGCTCAACCTGAGGCCATAATAAGTCCTGAGCAGAGTCACCTCTGTATGTGGAGCCTTCCATTCCTTGCAAACAGTATACTCAACTGGGTAGATGGCTAGTATATCAAACACCTAATCAGGTGTCATTGATTTATATGGATCAGCATTAGTTTGGGGCAAAGCAAAGCAAGAGTATCAGAAGTTTAAAAAAACAGACTTGCACAGAAACATTTGATTTATAATTTCCTATTAAAATAATCTGAATGCATATTAACTTCCTTTGCTCAATATTTATTGTTGTTTCACCTGACTTTGACCTGTGCACGGAGTGCAGATTTTAGATTGCTACGGAAGCAAGTCCTCAAAGGATGCTGCTCGGTTTGAATACTTCCCTTGTTCAAATTTGCAGATGCTTTCCCTAGAGCAGCTGACACCCTCAAAAAATGTTAGCTTAAATGGCAGAGAGGCAGATTCCCTTTTCAGCTCTGTCTGGAGTCAGGTCCACAGATGCAAATAACAGCTCCAAAGAGATTGCTAAACTCTCACTCTCCCTGTGACATCCATCAATTTCCATTACACAAACAATGCCTGATTTGGATAACAAACCATTTCTATCCATTTCATGGACAGCTCAGACTAAAAACTTGTTTCTTAGCAATTAAGCAGGACTCTTGTTAGAGTGGGTGAGCACAGAGACAAACCCAGGCCAACAGCTATGCCTGGGTGGTAGGCTAGTTGTTATTCCATCATGCATTTTCACATAGTAAACAATATTCATTAACACACAGATACAAAAATCACAGTGTCACTGTATCTGTTCTCAGTACCTCTTCCATCCCTGTCCCTTGCCTAAAATTGGGCCAGACTCCAAAGTGTGGATCCACTCCCATACTTCTGTTCTTCCAATAACCACCCACAGATTTTTCCCTCCACTAATGATCCTCCAGCTGCTGGATCTTTTGCTTTACCATGGCTGCCTCTCTGGCTCAGCACACCAATTGTTTTCTTCCCAGTTGGGAGGCTCCTGTCTGATCCATCTCCAAACATCTGGTTCATGGCTTGTCAACTGGATTGAGCATGGGTAGCGGGAAAGCAGGTCACATGTGGAGTGCATGCTAGGGATCAGAGTAAGTTTCTAGATCAGGGGTGGGCAAACTACGGCCTGAGGGCCGAATCTGGCCTGCCAGCTGTTTTAATCCAGCCCTTGAGCTCCTGCTGGGGAGCAGGGTCTGGGGCTTGCCCTGCTCTGGCACTCCAGCTGGGGAGCAGGGTCGGAGGCTGCTCCATGCCGTTCCTGGAAGCAGCGGCATGGCCCCTAGAATATCAGGGTTGGAAGGGACCTCAGGAGGTCATCTAGTCCAACCCCCTGCTCAAAGCAGGACCAATCCCCAATTTTTGCCCCAATCCCTAAATGGCCCCCTCAAGGATTGAACTCACAACCCTGAGTTTAGCAGGCCAATGCTCAAACCACTGAGCTATCCCTCCCTATGCATAGAGGCAGCCAGGGGCCTCTGCTCTGCATGCTGCCCCCGCCCCAAGCGCTGCCCCTGCAGCTCCCATTGGCCAGGAACCACAGCCAATGGGAGTTGCAGGGGCAATGCCTGCAGACGGGGCAGCGTGCAGAGCCGCCTGGCCGTGCTTCTGCATAGGAGCTGGAGAAGGGACATGCTGCTGCTTCCAGGAGCCACTTGAGGTAAGCACCACCCGGAGCCTGCACCCCTGAGCCTCTCCCCATGCCCCAACCTCCTGCCCCAGCCCTGATCCCCCTCTCACCCTCTGAACCCCTTGATCCCAGCCCGGAATACTCTCCTGAACCCTAAGCCCCTCATCCCCAGCCCCACCGCAGAGCCCGCATCCCCAGCCGGAGCCCTCACCCCACCCACACCCCACTCTCCTGCCCCAGCCTCCTCCTGCACCCTGAACTCATTTCTGGCCCCATCCCAGAGCCTGCACCCCCAACCAGAGCCCATATCCCCTCCCACAACCCAGCCCCTATTTTGTGAGCATTCATGGCCCGCCATACAATTTCTATTCCCAGATATGGCCCTTGGGCCAAAAAATTTGTGCACCCCTGTTCTAGATGCATGGCAGGTTAACACTTTGTCCAGCCAAAAGTCCCAATTTTCTCCACTTGCAAATGCTGGGAATCCTTCCTCATCTCCAAGATAAGGGAATAAATAAATAAAAAAAGCCTATAGATTAACCTGAGCTGTGAATGTTCCGAGTTTAGATTTGGTGTTGTGAGTTTATCCAGTTATAGCTTGGTCTCAGGCTTCAAATTTCAAATGTAGATATAGACTTTCTCAGAACAAAAGAGGGGGCTTGAGTCCAGACTCCTGGTTTGGGTCTATGTCTAGAAACAATAACAATTGATTTGCTCAGACCAGCAGCCTCAGACTGTGAAGGGTCAGGAGCACTTCTCAATGGAGAAACTGCAATGTAGTCTGAAAGGTAAATTTTTCAAAAGTACAGTGTAATGATGCTAAGCACTTATAATATATTATAGCACCTCACATATGCAAAGCTCTTCACAAGCACTAAATAATGACACCTTGCAGCTCCCATTGTTAACATGCAGCTACCTTTGGGGTGGAACAAAGTAGTTGTCTAATAGTGCACAGCAGCACTACATGTGTATGTGTGAGGGTGGTGTTGGTGGCAAAATGTTTCACAGGCTGAGCCCTGGCAATAGGTCCTCAGATGTTAGTGCAACTGCAGTGGTGAAGTATAGTTTAAGTAAGGGCATGGGGCAAAACTGTACCTGAAACAACATGACTTGTGTGAGTACACTGCACCATTGGTAATAACCTTGGTGCTATTCCAGTGGTTTAGGTCTCTAGTGCAGCAGTAGGTGTGACTGCAGTTAGGCAAATCATCCCAGTACTATTTAACAGAGGTTTCCAGACGCCCTCATCTTTCTCCCCTACGGACCGTACAGCATAGACCACAGGATGCTGCTGTTCTTCTTACTGCTTGCAATAGGTATGGTACTTTATTGCTTTCTTAGATTTGGACTTCAGCACAAAGATTGGGAACAGGATCTCCCTAAAGCCTCACCTTTTAACTAGACAGGTGCAGGATTTTCCAAGGTGGGGGGGGGGGGGGAGAGAATCTTCTTATTTGGGTGCCCACATTTTGACATTTACTTGCCCCATCCCAAAAAATAATTACCTGGAGGTGGGTTTTTGGCAAGCAAACATTACACTGAAAAATTCCATCAATTTTCAACCCAATAATTTTGTAGTATTCCTGGTCAAATACTGCCATACTTGCCCCCCTCCTCTTTCCCTTTCCTCCTAGTTGTTGAGAAGTATCAGTACGTAGCCAGGGGTGTAGAAGTCTGGTTGAGGTAGAGGATTGGGAGAAGTGAGGTGAATTGAGATATCAACATATTCTTATTGACCTCCAAATTATCTGTTTGAATCTTGCCCAAATTCACAGTGACTGAACTGTTTGCACCATCACTGTCTGATGGCTGCTCAGCAGACCATGTGAAATTGATTGTTGGTCTCAGTCAAATGCCTCACGGGTAGGCTGCCTCATCACAAAAACAACCACCTCATATGGCTGCCTTGTTGGCCCCAAGGCCAAGGATTTGATGGGCTGGAGACTGAACTATGCTTTCATCCTAGACATGGTTCCTCCAAGTCAGACATGAGCCACTTTGGCAAGACTGTTAATGGGAGAAGCTCGCACAGTAGCAGCATGTTCTGTGGCAGATTTTGAGCTACAGAACCATCTGTCTGGCTATTTTCACCAATACTACCTCTCCTCCCTTTTAATTCTCCATCACTACTTATTTACTGCATCACAATATACTAATTTATCTTCAGCTGGCTTTTACTGGTAAATGTGAGTTCCAAAAGATGTATGCATTTCTGTTCAATCTGGCTGGGGAAGGAGTGTGCATGGAGGAGCTATTTGCTATTTTGCTAAGTGATTTACTTCTGCTTTGCCCAGTACTTTGCCTATGTCCCCAGTCCAGTGAGTGAGATATAAATTATTTGAGAGAAAGGAAACAAGTCCCACATGGAAAGATAGGAAGAAACAAATTAGCTCTATTCATCTTTTGTTACAGTAATGTGTCTTTATGCAGTGGGGGAGATGGAACAGTTACCAATCGAGAGAGATTTTTCACTAGTGACGAGCATTTCACCTCTAGTGACAGCAATTCAGCATGCAGCAAATTGCAATGTATCTGTAAGCCAATGTGCAGATAATACTTGTAACATCTGGACATGTGTATTTGTCCCCAGGGTTCCCAAGATATTTATTTTTCATGCTGATAATGGAGTGGTGGTTAGAGAGACAATTGTAGCAATATATTCATATCATGGCTGCATGGAATTCATTTATCAACTTCATTCCAGGCTCATTCACTCTAGTGGGGATTTGCTAGTTGAAACAGATGTAGTTTTGTACTAATCCTTTGACCCCATACAGCGCAGCATAAAGGTCAGTCCAAAAATGCTTATCCTGAAAATAGAGGTAACCAAGACAGAGTAGTAACCATACAGACTAGTTGCAACCTAGCATGTATTCCAACCTGCACTGAACAGTCACTCATAAATGTAATCAACTGATGTAAAACTGTAAGTCTAAAATGAACTAAAGTTATTTCAAATGCTGTGACAACCATGGGAGTCCTACCAACATGGCTCAGGTCTGACCTGAGGGACGACATCTAGGATGAAACGATAGCTCAGTCTCGAACCCAACTGTCTTGGGGGCCAACAAGACAGCCAGTTGTGGTGGTGGTTTTTGTGATGAGGAAACCTGTCCATGAGGGACTGGACTGAGACCACCAATTAATTTCACAAGGTCTGCTGAGCAGCCATCAGACAGTATTTGTTTTTGGCCAGCCATAGCTAAGGACCCATGGATTACCCTACTGAATCAGATCTATGGTATGTTCCCTCTAGATCAAAATCCTCCGGTCTCTAACAGTAGACACGGGCAGATGCTTCAGTGGAAGGTGTAAAGTCTTCACCATGGCTCTTAAGTGTGCAATATTATTTAATTATATTCTAACCCAGTTGATGGGGGAGGGGGTGTTTCCTTACCCCAATTGCTGATCTGTTTATGCCCCAAAACATGAGAAAAAATAACCTTTGTCATTTTTATGCTGTCTGGTGTAACTGCATATGTTGGGCCAATTGTAATTCTTGGGTAAGTAAGTGCAACTCCATTGACTTGGGTGGAATCGCACCCACTCACACCAGAGCTTAATTTAGTTTGTTCTTATCAATAAAAGCATACAACCCTATTTCTATATACATTTTTGTTTATTGATAGCCAGACGTGCTAGACCCTTTATAGATTAAGTATGGGATTTTCAAAAATAGGCCTAAATGTCTTAGGAGCACACGTCTCGATGATTTTCAATGGAAGCTGGGCTCCTGTCTTGGAAAAATTTCCCCCTACAGCCCCTGTTTATTTCTGGCCTGGTCTACACTAGGCTTTTATGTCGAATTTAGCGCCGTTATATCGAATTAACCCTGCACCCGTCCACACCAGGAAGCCATTTAGTTCGACATAGAGCTCTCTTTAAATCGATTTCTGTAATCCTCCCCAACGAGAGGAGTAGCGCTAAATTCGAAATGGCCATATCGAATTAGGCTAGGTGTGGATGGAAATCGACGCTAATAGCTCCGGGAGCTATCCCACAGTGCACCACACTGTTGACGCTCTGGACAGCAGTCCGAGCTCGGATGCTCTGACCAGCCACTCCCCCGGGAAAATTTGAATTCCTTTTCCTGTCTGGGCAGTTTGAATCGCAGTTTCTGTTTGGACACCGTGGTGAGCTCAGCAGCAGTGGCAACGATGCAGAGCTCTCCAGCAGAGATGGCCGTGCAATCCAATAGAAAGAGGGCCCCAGCATGGACGGATCGGGAAGTCTTGGATCTCATCGCAGTGTGGGGCGATGAGTCCGTGCTTTCAGAGCTGCGCTCCAAAAGACGGAATGCAAAGATCTATGAGAAGATCTCTAAAGCCATGGCAGAGAGAGGCTACAGCCGGGATGCAACGCAGTGCCGCGTGAAAATCAAGGAGCTGAGACAAGGCTACCAGAAGACCAAAGAGGCAAACGGACGCTCTGGATCCCAGCCCCACACATCCCGTTTCTACGAGGCACTGCATTCCATCCTAGGTGCGGCCGCCACCACCACCCCACCCCTGACCGTGGACTCTGAGGATGGGATATTGTCCGCGGCCGGTTCCTCAGCGGACGGGGAAGAGGAGGAAGGAGCTGAGGAGGACGAGGCAGTAGACAGCGCTTACAACGCTGATTTGCCCGACAGCCAGGAGCTCTTCATCACCCTGACAGAGATCCCCAACCAACCCTCCCCAGCCGTTACCCCAGACACAGATTCAGGGGACGGATCAAGCAGTAAGTGTTTTAAATATCTAAACATTTATTTACAACATAACTGGCGTATTTAAAATATTAACATTAGCTAAAGTGCTTTAAAACATGTAAACATTTATTTGCAACAAAACAGGAAGATTGAAAATATGAACAGTGGGTAAAGTGCTTCAAAACATGTAAACAGTAAAGTCAAACAAAAGGGGAATCAGTGCAAAGTGTATCATGATTTGTCTTTTTTTGGGCGCCTCAATATATAGTCCGAACCATTTTCAAAAAATTGCACAATGTCCGCTTCATGATTATAGTGCCCAAAACCCTGCAGTCATTTGTCCCTCCAAGGGCACCTAAGCCAGGAACTGGTCAATGTAACCGGGGATAGAGGCGAGATCCTCCGGGGAGAACTCCTCATACACCTCCTGCAGGTGTTTTTCCAGCCTCATCAGCAGGTTCCTGGGCAGGGAGAGCTTATTAGGCCCCCCGTGGTAGGACACGTTTCCCTGCCACAACGCCAGCAGGTACTCCGGGATCATGGCCTTGCACAGCAGTGCAGCAAATGGCCCCGGTTTCTGCAGGCTGTCCCGGAGCATCTTCTCCTTCTGGCTCTCGGAGACCTTCAGGAGGGTGATGTCTGGCATGACTCCCTGCTGTGAATTAGGTAGGGGAAAGTTAGTATTGGGACTGCTTGCCCGTCCCTTTATAGAACTGCAACCGCCGGTTTACAGCCACGCGGTTTACAGCCGCGAGGGGGTGGGACAGGGGCAGAGTTCATGCTTGCAGGATTGCTGCCAGCAGAGACTCGCATTGCTTTCTATTTGAAAGGAGGCCAGTGCCACTCTTAAAGTTTTAAGCGGCCACAAGTCTACGGCTTACCATGTTTGCCAGCTAGACAAAGTCCGGTGTCCAGCCCTGCTCCTCAGCTCGCCACAGCAAGACCGCAGGCACTGTAGGCGAGGGCAGAAAATTCGACCTTGTCCTCAGTGCGCGTGTGATAGGTGCTCTGCATGGTCTTGTTCACAGAGAAAGACTATGTTCTCTGTTCACAGATACATTGCTCTGTCTCAGGAATTCACTCCCTTTTTCCAATTCCCACAGCCACATCTGCCCAGAGGCTAGCGCACATTAGGAGGAGGAAGAAGAGGACACGGGAAGACATGTTTGCTGAACTAATGGGATGCTCCCGAGCACAGGCAGCCCAGCAGACACAGTGGAAGGAGAACTTGTCCCAAATGCACCGGGCAAACATGGAACGGGAGGAGAGGTGGCGACAGGAGGACAGGCAGGCTACTCAAACGCTGCTTGGACTAATGAGGGAGCAAACGGACACGCTCCGCCGCCTTGTGGATGTTCTGCAGGACCGGAGGCAGGAGGAGAGAGCCCCGCTGCAGTCTCTCTGTAACTGCCCTGCCCCGCCACCAAGTCCCATACCCCCCTCACCCAAAGTCCAAACACGGAGGGGTGGAAGGGGCCGTGAAAAATTTCACTCCACCCCTGCGGACTGCTCTACCACTAGAAGGCTCTCATTCCCCAAAATTTGAAAAGTCCTTTCCTACCCGCCTCACACAAGACCCCGTCCAAGTTTCACCCCCCCGTTCCATGTGCGGTTGTTAATAAAGAATACGTTTCTGTTCATTTCTGTTTCCATCCTCTTCTTTTGGAGGGGAGTCTGTCTGAAGGGGGGGGGGAAGGGGCTTGGTCATTGGACAGGACAGTCACCTTTAGCAGGGGGCAGGTGCAGCAGCAGGGCACATATACAGTGCAGTGACTAGTTATCCTGGTCAGTCTGGGAGGTGGTTTTCATGTTTTGTGTGGTGGGGGCGGTGGTGTTGCTCTGTGACTTGGTGGCGGGGGAGGGCAGTTACAGATCTTATGCAGCGGTCCTTACCCTGCATCACAGAGCCGCGCAGCAGGGGATCTGTAACCCTCCTCCCCCTGCAAGACAGTCACATAGCCGACACATACACGCAGTCCCGGCCAGGAGGGCTGGCAGGCTCCGTTGAAACAACCAGTCCACCACCGCGGAGCCTGTCATTCCTGGAGTTTAGAGGCATCATTTGCATCACAACCCTAAACCCGCCCCCCGCCACAGTCTGCGTCCCAGGTTTAAAACATTCCCGCGAAAACAGTAATAAAGACAACGGTGTCCATTAACAAAACAGAACAGACTTTATTTTTTGGGAAGGGGGTGAAGGGGGTATGTAAGTGGAGAGGATAGTCGACGGCAACTGGGTAAAGAAAGGGGGGCAAGTTCTGCCTCTGTGTCCACAAACTTAAAAGTCACTGGGTACCCTGCTCAGCCTTGAAACTGGCTTTCAAAGCCTCCCGGATGCACAGCGCGTCCCGCTGGGCTCTTCTAATCGCCCGGCTGTCTGGCTGGGCGTAATCAGCAGCCAGGCTATTTGCCTCAACCTCCCACCCCGCCATAAAGGTCTCCCCCTTGCTCTCACAGAGATTGTGGAGCACACAGCAAGCTGCAATAACGATGGGGATATTGGTTTCGCTGAGATCACAGCGAGTGAGTAAGCTTCTCCATCTCCCCTTGAGACGGCCAAAAGCACACTCCACCACCATTCTGCACTTGCTCAGCCGGTAGTTGAACAGTTCTTTTTCTGTGTCCAGGGCGCCAGTATAGGGCTTCATGAGCCAGGGCATTAGTGGGTAGGCTGGGTCCCCGAGGATCACTGTAGGCATCTCCACATCCCCCACAGTTATCTTGTGGTCCGGGAAGTAAATACCTTCCTGCAGCCGTCTAAACAGACCAGAGTTCCTGAACACGCGAGCGTCATGAACCTTGCCCGGCCATCCGACGTTGATGTTTGTAAAACGTCCCCGATGGTCCACCAGTGCTTGCAGCACCATTGAAAAGTAGCCCTTTCTATTGATGTACTGGCTGGCCTGGTGGCCCGGTCCCAGGATAGGGATGTGAGTCCCATCTATAGCCCCACCGCAGTTTGGGAATCCCATCGCAGCGAAGCCATCTATGATGGCCTGCGCGTTTCCCAGGGTCACTACCTTTGACAGCAGTACCTTGACGATTGCCTTGGCTACTTGCATGACAACAACCCCCACGGTAGATTTGCCCACGCCAAAGTGGTTCGCGACTGACCGGTAGCTGTCCGGCGTTGCAAGCTTCCAGAGGGCTATGGCCACTCGCTTCTGGACAGTCAGGGCTGCTCGCATGCGGGTGTCCTTGCGCTTCAGGGCAGGGGACAGCAAGTCACAAAGTTCCAGGAAAGTCCCCTTCCGCATGCGAAAGTTTCGCAGCCACTGGGATTCATCCCAGACCTGAAGCACTATGCGGTCCCACCAGTCCGTGCTTGTTTCCCGGGCCCAGAATCGCCGTTCAACAAAATCCACATGCCCCATTGCCACCGTGATGTCCTGGGCGCTGGGGCTCGTGGTTTCTGACAGCTCTGTGCTACTCTCCGACTTCAGGCCCTCACGGCGGTGCCGTAGCCTCCTCGCCTGATTACTCTGCATCTGCCTCAGGGTAAGGTGTATGATAAGGTGCGAGGCGTTGAGAACGGCCACAACTGCAGCGATGGTCGCAGCGGGATCCATGATCGCAGTGCTGTGGCGTCCGCGCTGTCACTGATCAAAAAGTGCGCGAACTGATTTCCCGCCGGCGCTTTCAGGGAGGGAGGCAGGGCGGTAGTGACTGACGGATGACGACAGTTACCCAAAAGCACCCTCGCCACATTTTTTTACCCAGAAGGCATTGGGGGCTCGACCCAGAATTCCAATGGGCAGCGGGGACTGCGGGAACTGTGGGATAGCTGCCCACAGTGCACTGCTTCCAATGTCGACGCTTTCCCTGGTAGTGTGGACTGACAAAGTCGAATTACTGTCCTTAGTGTAGACACACACGTTCGACTTTCTAATATCGATTGCACATATTCGATTTAACTAAAATCGAACTACTCTCGTAGTGTAGACATACCCTCTGGCCCAGGGCAGCAGGCTGAGGAGGAGGTAGAGGCAGCCTGGGAGAGCTGTCCGCATTCTTAATTCGCTCTCTTGCACAGTTGCATTCCAGACTGTGGCCAGTGAATACGCCTTTGTACTGGTCAGGACCCCAATGAGCTGGGCCGCAGCCTACGATTACTGCAGGAGCAACCATGAGGGCCTAGCAGACATTTTAACCCTTCAAGATCTGAATGGAGTGGTGGCAGCAGCGACTGAAACTGCCTGGATAGGCCTCCATTACAACACAGCTATGAGAGGGCTGAGCTGGTCCAATGGCCTCACTTACAGCAGTGCAAGTTGGATGCCTGATTTAAATCCCTTCCTGTTTATGCCAGACTCATGTGGAACAATGTTTATCCTTCTCCTGCTCCCTTCTTCTTGCAACCGGGTGCTCCCCTTCATTTGCTCCTACTGTAGGTATTGAGTCACTTCCCAGCTGTACACCATGGGTTCTCAACCTGGGATTACAACTCGGGGGGGGGGGGGGGAGCATCCACCCTGCCCTTTCCATATTGCTGAGTGGGCTGCTGATCTAGAAAAGGGAGTTACAGCATAGAACAGGATGAGAACCTCTGTGCCATGCTCTGCATGTGTCACCATAGTCTCCTGGTAGCACAGATGATGTTCTCAGTTCAGAATCTTATGGGGCCAAGTGATAGAGCTTTGTGCTGCTACACAGGAGGCTTGCATGAGTCTCTTGATTTCCCCCACTCCCAAGGTGAAGTGGAAGCAGCACTCCCAGCCCAGGATGAGGGTGGGTCAACACCAAGCACTTCTGGCTGGCTTTGAAGCAATGCTGACCCTGGCTTGACTTAAAGGGCACTTTTAAACTGCCAGGCCCCGGGGCAGCTCCCCTTCCCCCTCCCCTTGGCAGCCCTGGGGGTGGCAAAAGGGACAGCGATGTTAAAGCGCTGCGGTGGCAGCACTTGAAGGAGGGTCTTTAAAGCGCTGCTGCAGCAGCGCTTTAACATTGGCTGTGTACACATACTGGTGGCCACTTCTTACCAGTACGCCGAACCAACCCGTACCAGCCCACTTTCACCTCTGGGCCCCAGGCAATTGCCTTGCTTGCTACCCCCTTATGCAAACCCTGACTTTTATATGCAGAAAACTAGTTGTGGCACAGGTGGGCCATGGAGTTCTTATAGCGCGGGGGGATGTGGGGGGGCTCAGAAAAAAAAGGTTGAGAACCCCTGTTCTAGGGGACGAGCCACTTTAATTCTTCCAAAGTGGTGAGCAAACCTCTCAATATTTTGATGAGATAAGCAGCCAAACAGTTATGTTTATCTCAGCATCTTTGATCCCAAAACAGGGCTGGAAATCTCATGAGAGCCAATTTTCTCCTATGATTTCCTGTCCCTTGTGGCTTTGGCCAATAGAGAAAGAATGTGAGAACAGTCTTTCTTAGCAGCTCTACTGTGCCAATAGCAGCCAGGTGAAGGGCCTTGAATTGTTTAAGGTGAAATTTTTATTTTAGCCTAAACCAATTACCCCATCCTACTTTTAGGGAGGCTCAGTTTGACCATCCCCAGCAACCAGCTGTGCTAATCCTAACAGCCCCACCTTTCTGCCTTTGTCTGTGGGGCTGTGATAGTTGTGGATATAGCCTGTGTAGCACCTATCGGGTTTATACAGCCTCCTTCTCTCCAATGTGTCTGTGAAGGGGGCCACTCATCTCTCATGAGCGCCTCCTGTCGGCCTGGTGCGAATCTGCACTCTCTCTGTTCACAGTGCCCTTCGGCTGTTGCTCTTGTCAGGTGGGTCTTCAGCCCTCCGACTAAGTCACACAGTAAACATGCATCACCGAACAAACCCCTTCCAAGGTAAAAGGTCCAATAGGGCCTGTCCCTGTGCCCTTGTTACTGTCTTTAGTCTTGTCTCTGGGGCTAAGTTTTCAGCCCCTTCTGGGCTAGCTTTCAATCTGTCCCTGCCCTGTTATACAGCAGTGCCCCCAGAACCTTTTCCTTGGAGACTGAGTTCTGCCCTTCACTCGGGCCTCTAAACAACACTTGTCCCCTTCTCAGGGCTTTGGCCACTCTGCCAGCAGAGGGGATCCAGGCCCACCCACTACTTCGGGTCCTGACCCAGGACCTACAAATAACAGCCCCATGCTGCTTTCTTTAACTCCGTTGTGGCTGCTAGTCCCTGGGCCACTTCCCACAGAGCCCCTTCCCCTGCACCCTTACCTCAGGGCTGAAGTTCTCTATGTCTCTCAGGCCTCCTTGCCTGGAGTCTCACAGCCTTCCAGCCCTTCCTCACCCGTCTGGTTCCAACCAACAGCAACACTGTTCAGGCGCAGGCCCGGCAGCTCCTTTTAACTGGGCTTGCTGTGCTCTGACTGGCTGCTTCCCTGCAGCCTTTCTAGGCAGGCCTGGAGGGAGGACCCACCTTTACTGCTCCTTTTCGGGGGCAGCATGTGGTAGGACTGCAAGCCCTCCAGTATGGGGCTTCAAAGGCCTTGGGCCACCCCGTCACAGCACAGTCTTTGAGCAAAGGCTGCCAAATTTGCTGACTTCTAACCATGGGCGGCCGGTATAATAGGCCGGGGAGGCTCTGCCTCCCCAGCGCTGCCATGGGCGCCGAACCCCCCCAGTTGCAGGGTTTGGTGGCGAAGTTTTTGCTTTATTATGCCCCATGCAGGTTCCGGGATGGCTGAGGAGACACATACTGCCTCCTCAGCCGCCCTGGAACCTGCATGGGGCATATCAAAAGCGTCTTTTAACAGAGGCTTTTCCCAGGGATGGGTTGGGTCCAGGGAGGGGAGGAGGCACGGTGCAGTTTTGGCCAGCCCAGGGCTTCTCTGGGCAGGGGGAGCAAGGGGCAGAGTTGGGGGCTAGCCTCCCCAAAGGTGGCTCCACCTGCCACCCATGCTTCTACATTTGTGGTTAGATAGCTATAAATATCCACTTGGACATAGGTTAATTTACTTGCTTTAGGTCCAGCAGTTTTCCAGCAGTGAAAGGTTAATGTATTCATTTATATTATTTAGATTGTAACTAATGGTCACTTGAAGAGTCAGTGTTAGTGCTAATTTTACCCACGATTTTAGATTTCTGCAGTGATCTATGTTCTCTCTTCACAGCTGTTACTGATTCTGATTCTGACACAGAAGATAGCACAGAATCCACGGCTACCACTCAGCTAGTGCCCTCCATCATCACAGGAAGTGCCCCTACAGAGGGCTCTCAAGATACAGGTGGAGACTCTAATGCTGCTTCTATCTTTCTTGCTGTGCAGTGGGGGGAGAAAGAGGGGTGCTAATGTCAGGCTGTTCCCCCCTCCTTCACCCCATCAGGCTATCTCCACAGAGCAGGGGGCTCAGAACAGAGGGA